>NC_081325.1:3942036-4245958 GCF_026419965.1 Kogia breviceps
CACTTATGATAAAACTATCGAAACAACTATAAAAAGGCAACAGAATAAAACACGAAGAGGTAAGGCAAAAAGAGACAGGCATACAGGCTGGGGAAGAAAAGAACAGAGGGAAAGGAAACCGTCAACAGCATTCTAGGTCTCCAGTTGCATGACGTCATCAAGATTGTTCATTCTATTATTAATTAACTAATTAATTGATTACTAAAAGAGAGCTATGCATAAGCCAAGGATTAGTAGTCCAATTCAGTTAGCTAAGGTCCTTTTAAAGAAGAACAGCAGGAAGGGAGGCAGGAAGGAAATCTGTAATACAGGAAGATGTCTCCAGGTCTTACAGAGGACTTGACAATGAAGAACACACGGAGTAGGACCCTGTTAGTGAAAACACACCTAACTGCTGTGTGAGTCTGACACTGAATGCTTTTGGAAGACTGTCATCAGCGGCCCCTACCAAGGCGGTGATTCTCCCAAAGAGAAATCAAGCAGCAGCGATAACCTCAACAGCGCTACCTGCTTTCTCCCCCGAGCCTGCCAAGACTTGGGAGTTCTGCTCGGGCCTCGCTCCTTGGACCCTAAATCATTCAACCAAGCAAAGTGACATTGGTCGTGTTCATCTCCAGAGGCAATGAAACCTTAAAAGCTGCCCATTTCAGTCTTCATATTTTGTTTCAAACAGAGTGATGACAAAATACTTTGAACGCCGAGTCTCTGTTCAGGCCAGCCTAAGCCTCCCTTCAGGACCTCAGAGACACTCACTTTCATTTACTAGGAAACAATAACTCCCTCCAAATTGTGAAGCAAATAGTATAATATTAACTGCAATCTGGATCTCCCAACACTTCTTCCTCTCTTCAGCTGTCAAGAACACAAGGAGGTTCTCAAGATTCAAGAGCTGATATGCAGGACGTTTCCGATCAACTAAAAGACAGTAAAGGTAAGCAATACTTCAAACCTCCGGGTTTGAGGCTCAAACACATCTGGCTCGAGAAGAAAGGGTCAGGAAGATACGTAGCTCTAACGAACAGCTTCACTCTCTTCACAGGACAGGAAAAGGAACTTACAGACTCCTCTTCCAGACCAGGAAAAGCAAGAGAGACAAGGAGAAGGAGGAAGGTAGGTGGCCTAGAAGGACTGAGGACCAAGTAAGTGCCATGCTAAGTCCAAAACCAACCAGAACCAGCGAGTGACACCGAGGTGTCAGCAGCTTTTGTTTCTGCTTACCCTGAAATAAGCAGAAGTCTCACCAATGATTCAAATCTAAGAGGTTCTGAGCAGCACTGAATAAGAAGGGAAAGAAACCGCCTCTGTGAAAGATTGGCTTATAAAAGGGAGACCCTTCTTGATGACATGCGTTAGCATCACTAAGTTCACCAGTTCAGTAGAAGTCACAGCCCGTGCTCTGCATGAGAACTGTGCCCTCTCATTGTTTTCTAGGAGAGCTCCATCCTTGAGTTCAAAGTTCACTTTTAATGGTTTAAGCTCTTCTTTGTTTTAGAGAACTTTACATTTAACTTTTATTTATTCCCAATTGACAGCCTGACAGGTTCTCTCTGATGCGGAATAGTCAAAAGTCCATAGACTTAGGAATCAGACAGACGTGGGTTCAAATCCTGACTTGACACTCGATCTCTCTGAGTCTTAGCTTTGCTCTTCTACAAAATGGACTAGTCACAACTATCTCACGAGGCTGGCTGTTCTGAGTAGTCAATGAAATGATACATGCAAGGTCCCCGGCAGAACAGTGTGTGGAACACAGTTAAGTGCTCAGCAAACGTTAATCATATTCCCAGTGCGTTTACCCAGGTGCAGAAGGAGAAGCGCACTGCGCAAGTTGCTTCCCAAGACCATTCCCCAGCCCTGACCGCTACCCCCTGAGCTTCTGTGCCAGACCCATAGCTGCCTGCTGACGATCGTGCCCTAGACTCTTACACAGCAGAGGCCTCACAACTGGTTAGAATTCATTGTACCCCATTCCTACCAGAAATAGGAAAACAGACTCTAACATGTTACTTAACTTGGCCTCTGTTATCCGCTGGTAATACAGGAACAGGATCTAGGTCATCTACCACTTCACGCATTTTCCTCGATGTTTATTTCCTGCCACCAGCTCAAACATATGCAAAAGCAAACTGAAACCTGGATCCCCCCGACCTTGTTCATCTCTGCTAACTGAGCATTCTTTTCCTGGTCTGACTCAAGGCCTGTGAACATCCTTGGCCGGGCCTTCTCCCTTATCCTACATCCAACACCGCCACCACCCCTCCCTCGGTCTGCACAAATACACACCTCCGCCTGGCACCAAACCACCATAATTTTGTCTTTTACAAAGCCCGCTGTGCATCCTTTCCTCTCAGTTTCAGCTCCACGATCAAAGTCTGGAAGCTCACCCCTCATACTAGCACAAGCTTCCTAACTAGACTCCCCGCCGCGCACCCACTCAATCCGAAACACGCTGCACACCACGCCCGCGTCCGCCATCCCACAGCAGTGCTTTGCTGAGACACCTCCAGAAACCTTTCCAATAGCAAGACAGAGCCCCAACTGACTCTTTGGCTCTGACCACATCTAGGGGATAAGATGACAAAGGAGAACCAGAGGAGCAACCAAAGAAGTAGGTATAGGACCCGGGAGGGTACCCAGGAAGGTCAAGAGACTGGGGCAGACACAGAGAGAGGTAAGAATGACAAGCTTCTCTCTTCGGTGCTGCCCAAAGCCCTCAATCAAGCCACACCCTGGGGAACCAAGCAGTAAGGAGGACTGACTGATCCCTGGAGGAACACAAGAACAGGTTAACCTGAAATCTGTCTAAGAGGGCAAAAGACCAGAGGGTGCACCCAGGCACACACAAGGCCAAGATTACACTGAGAGGTTAAAAATCGCGGGTACCAAGCATGTCCCCAACATTTGTACTGGGTAGTAAGGAAATCCAATACTTGAAATGCCATCCTGGGTGGCTCAAGCAGTCCTTGTGTACCTGGTTCAACTCTTTTTTTTTTTACCTCTTTATCACTTAAAAAGTGAAGATATTTACTAGGATAAAATAATAAGTTAATTTCTAGTAAAACGTCTCCATTTAACACCTCCTTTAAGAAAACTGTAGTATTTCCACCAGTCTTAAAGGTTATATATAACATGAAATACTCCTATTTTCCAAAGTTTTGATCTGTTAAATCATTCATTTGCACCTTACAAGTTTGAATATAAATTTACTCCTCAGAATAACAGCTTCCATGTTAAAGTATGCCTGAAGATCCTCTCAGTCCTAAATTTCTGTGATTCAGAGATGGGTAGAAACTCCTAAGACATAAGAGGTGAAAGTACTGACCAGGATTCCAGTTAAATGCATAATAAAGTCAGAAAAATATGAGTAATGATGAAGTCACTTCAGTGGTGATGGCTCCGAAAAAGCAAACCAAACCAAAACAAAACAAAACAAAAAAAACCCTCTTGCTAAAACGCCCATCAAAAAAGTACCTTAATTTCAGGAAGTGAAGATTCAGACAAAAGGGGGGAGGGGGAAACAATGCTGAAACGGGAAATCGACAGAAATCACAGCAGTGACAGGCACACAGCCCCGTCATTCGATCGGTATCCACCAGGCATGCTCATTCCCAGGCGAGCGGGAGCCCGGTCCCCCGTCCCGGCCGCCCCATCCCCGGCCTCTCCCCCCAGGCCCCGTCCCCGATACCCACCGGCCTCCGCCCCCGTCCCCGGTACCCCCCCGTCCCCGGTACCCCCCGTCCTCCGCCGCCATCCCCAAGACCCCGCCCCAGCCGCCCCATCCCCAGGCCCCACCCCCGTCCCCGGGACCCCGTCCCCGCCCTACCTGCCGGCCTCCGAGCCACAGCTGCTGCTCCGACGCGGGGAAGCCCGTCTCTGCCGCGAGGCGCCGCTTCACGTCGCGCACCGTCCAGGACGCGGGCACCGCCATCGTCCTGCAGCCCACGCAGCCGGGCAGCACGGTCACCCGGAGCCACCTGTGTGAAGGCAAAGGCCTCAGCGGGCGCCACGTGGGGCCGCGCCCTGGGCCGATCCGCGCTCACCTGTCGCCCATGACGTGTCCTCACCGCCGGCACAGCCGCGCCCGCACCATGCTCCCGCCGCAGCCCGCGCCTCCCGGCCCGGCCGGCCGACAGGGAGCCGCTGGAGGAAGCCTCGGCCGAGGAGGGGCCGGCAGAGGCGGCGGCGCGCTCCCGGCCGCAAGGGCCCCGGAGGCGCCGCCCGCGGGCACGCGCCCGCCCGGACCGTTAGTTGAGGAGTCGCCTGGCCTGCGCGTAACGCCCACCCGCAGGCCCTGCCCCAGGCCCAGGCCCCGCCCCTCCGAAGGCCCCGCCCCCTCATGGACCATTCCGGAGGAGATGCCCCTCCCGTCAAGCCCCGCGTCTCCCTCACCTTTCCTTGAGGAGATCCTAGACCCACCAGGCCCCGCCCCACCCTCAGGCTCCGCCCCGCCCATCGGGACTCGCCCCGCCTACAGGCTCCACCCCACCCGGATCTGTAGTTGAGAGGCTGCCTGGCTCCGCCCGTCCCTCACGCCCCGCCCCCGCCCGCCCTCGCTCCGTCTGCGACAATGCCAGGCAGGGACCGCCTGCAACACTTGGCTGGAAACGCGGGACGCAGGTTTACAGAAGACTTGTGTTTTCCTTGACCGAGTTCAAAAGTGCCAGGACATGCAGAACTAGACCTGCAGGGCCTACGTCTCCTTCAACCGTAGTGATTTGAGTCTCTGGAAACATCTCCAAATGAGGTTGACGGTGGCCTCTCGGGCACCAGCGGGGAACGAGGCGGCCGCAGAACAGTGTCTCCGCGGATTCGTTTCCTCTTTGTTTTTAAGGTACAAAAGGAGGATCGATGATTCGGTTTCCTGATAGAGTAAGGACTGCCAGCAGGAAAGTGATAGATGAGAATGCACGCGAGCGTATCCTATGACGCGTTAAAACGTATGCAACTTATTTTGGCAATACTGTCTTCTGTTGTTGTGGCCTGTTTCCCATCACACCTGCAAGCTCCTTGAAATCAGAAGCACGAGTCTCAGAGTTGATGGAGTCGCCCCAGAGTGACTAACGTTGCCTTGTAATTTGAAAGTGTACGTGGCTTGCTGACGCTTCAGAACATGTCAGTCCTTTCTTCCCGCTAATGTCTCTCGTCTCTCGTAGGTGTGGAAGAGACACATTGCAAAAAAAAAAGGCAACGCCTACTCAGGCAACTCAAAGGCTCTGTCGTGAACAGGTAAACTTGGGTGCTTCTTGTTTAAATACCCTTAACAGAATTAAATTTTAGTGTTGACCCCCAAAATGGTATTAAATACTGTTTTTCAATTTTACCCCCTCCTCCACAGGAAATATTACTCAGAACTCACTATGAGTAATAAAGGTACAAAACACCCTTACAGCTGTTCCATCCCTTCCTTCCAACCGTATTTAAAAGTGAAGTTGCTATAATTCATGCAGGTTTTTCCCTACTTGGAACAAGTAAGCGTGTTTAATCAATTACAGGAGAACATGCAAATTCAATATAAAGATCAGGCCAGAAAACCCTGACGGATGAACGTTCACGTCTTCGACCTTTCACACCTCAATCCTTGGATAACCCTCAGCTCTCTGATTTCCTTAAGGGGCCAGGCAAACGGTGTAGCGGCAAAGGAACAGAGGTGCAGGGTGAAGACAAAGACATGACCTGAAGGGAGAGGATTTCACAAGAAGTGCAGCAGATTTGGCTGGGGAAGGAGGATGATCACAAAAAGCTTTGAGCACCTGGAGTTCAAAGGATATCACTCAGGATATCCTTTAAAGGGTTGGTCAGCATGGGGAATGCAAATCTGGAACTCAGGGGAGGTATCAAAGCTAAGGATACAGATTAGGGAATCATTCTTTTAATCACTCTGTTGATATTTGTTAAACCTCTCCTGTGTTCTAGATGCACACACTTCTAAATTGCAGGAATACAGCAATGAACAAAACAGAGTTCCTATCTCATGCTTACAGTTTGAGGAAGAAGACAATAATAAACAAGTGGACAAATGATAAATAAATTCACGCGATGAGGTCAGCCAGTTCTGTTTAAGTGAGGGGAGGGCGCTGGGGCAGTGCAAGATGGGACAGAAAAGGCACTCGGATGGTCGCAGAACTTCTTCCTAAGAAGTGACAACAGAGGCCTGGGAGAAACACAGGAAGATGAGCTTATCCAAAGAGAACTTACAAAGGGGGCAGAGCACTGGTGCAGCTCACACTCCCCTCCTCTTTCACCTGCACTTGGTGTCGCTGCCTAATTCTTCCCCCTCTTCCAGTTCTCTCTCTGATCCGTGCCCCACCGGAGACAAACTCAGATTTGGAATTAGTGTCTCCTGTTACTGGTGGCTTCCCGGGGCCTGGAAAAGGTCCTAACACAGAATAGGTGCTCAGTAAATATATACAAATAAAGGAAGGAAGGACTGAGGGAGGGAGGGAAGGAAGAGAGGGAGGAAAAGAGGGAGAGAGGGAAAGGGAGGAAGCAATAAATATCTGGAAAATACAGAAAAGTGGAAACTCAAACATAATTCTAACACCAACCTTAATACAAACAACAATTTTATACATGGCCATAAATTTAAGGGGTTTTAATATGATGGTAATTATACCATGAACACATAGTATTTTTCAATGTTTTTATCACTGGGTAAATCTCATTTCTATTAACTGCCTAACTTTCCATTGAGAAGAAATATCTTAGGCTACTTAACCCGATGAATAAGTATGGTAGTTTAATTTTTAATAAGTATGGGTATTTTAATTTTTCAAAAGTGCACAGACTTCGTAACTGTTGAATATCTGTTCATGAAACGTCACCATTATGTATGATCAGAAGGAAATTTGCAAAATGTATTCTAAGAAATGTTAAGCTGAGCCTTATATTCATTCTGTAGGAACCTATTATCAAATGCAGAACAGCAAGAAGCCAAAGCTTTAGTCCTTTCTTTTAGAACGAGTCCAAATCCGTAAGGTAGGAGGGGGTCATGGGACCACCCTCTGAGCCTGTTTCAGTTATAGAGACGGGCAAATGAAGCTGTCTTATTGGACAAGCTGGATTCAGCAGGATGCAGAGAACAATGTTATTCCTTCTCATGACCCCTGTTTTAACTTGCCCTGGTGCTTTCTCTCCCTTTCCCTGGATGATGTATCTGGCACCGCATGGGCCCTAGCTTCCCCGTCACTCTTAGATGATGAAAATCTTCCAGTCTCTAACGTGGACACATTTTAGGAACTGAAAATCCTATCCAGGGTAATCATCAACATGCCAGTCCAATCCAGTGTAAAAATTCTTAAATTTTTATTCTGGTCCACTTGCAGTCTCACGCTGCAGTTTAGAAGCATAGCTCCAGGCTCAGGTTAACTTCCCCTGAAACAATGCTTTGTGATTTTTACAAACTGGATGGCGCCAAATGAAACTAAATATCTTACTTCCAGATCTACAGCTATACGTGGGAGAGCCAGAATTTGGACCCAGGTCGTGCAACTCCAAAGGCCCAGCACTGTTCAGTGTTAAACTACAATATTTATAAAATGTAGTCACTTCACTTTGCCTGGCTTTCCTCGTGGGCTCCACCTGCATTGTCCCACCTGCCTGCATCCTCTACCCACCCCTCTCCATCTGATAAGTCCCCAAGTCGTAGTCCTAGAATCACCCCGTCTCACAGCTTTCCTCAACTCTTCCAGGCTGCTTCCTTCTGTATAATCTGCACATTGTACATTCACATTGGTGCTAGAGCACTGATCACATTTTTGTTAATCATATTTCATTTCTGTTCATTGCAATGCATTTTTCCTTGTATCTTAAGGGCCAGCGCACAGAATTATTCAACAAATGTTACTCAGACGTTTAGGGTTAAATGAATGACTGCATATCGGTGGATATTAACTCCACTCCTAAGATCAGTCAGTAAGGTTTTATTTTGGCTTCTACTTCTGTTCAAAATGCTTCTGGCTGCAAGTAACTGACTACCTGACTAGCAGCAGCTAAACTGATAAGGGTTTGTTTTTCTCTCACGTGCAGAGGAAGACTGCTCTTCTGCAGTGTCAGGACCAGCACCCCAGTGACGTGGGGACCTTCTCTCCTTCTCATAAAATGGCTAATACAGCTCCAATATATCCACATTCAGTGTAGGAAGAAGGGAAAGGGAAGACACCCATCCTGTCTGTTTTATGGGAAAAGAAGAATTTTCCCAGCAGACTTCTACTTCTCTCTCATGAGCCAGAACTTTGTCACACGGCCACCCCATAGCTGCGAGGAAGGCAAGGGAAGTGAACACAGTTGTGTCTCCGTACGAGGAGCAGGAGGGAGGGGGGACTGGTTCCAGGACCCCCGTGGTTTCCAAAATCCTTGGATGCTCAAGTCCCTTATATAAAAGGCCATAATATCTGCATATAACCTACACACAGCTGTGTACTTTAAATCGTCTACAGGTTACGTATAATACCTACTACAATGTAAATGCTCTGTAAATAGCTGCCGGCTCACGGCAAATTCAAGTTTTGCTTTTTGGAACTTCCTGGATATGGAGTTTCCACAGGTTTATTTAGCTTTTCAAGCCTCCATAGTAGGTTCCAGCAAGATAGTAGGGATTTGTGAGCGATCACTGGATCAGCCTACAGCATTGTTCTAATCTACACGGCAAAATTATGTTTAAATAGTTTGCAGAAATATTAGAAAACAGTACAACTGATAAGATTTTAAAAGATGTTGTGTAGTAACATATCAAGGTACATTTTTCTGAAGGACGGGGGAGGGGTGATATTGTGTGCAAGGAATCTTTCTTGGCCTTGGGATGGGAATTTGGGCAGATGCTATGATTTTTTTGCTCACTCTAATATAATGGCAGTCCTGAGGTCACTTTAAGTTATTTCAATTCTGTGATTGGAATAAGTTCAGCCAAAATCATTACATAAAAATTCAACCTTCAATCCTCACTCGAAGGTCAGTTTTCTCCTCACTGAAGCCATCACCACCCCACACTAAGGCGGGTGGTCAGAGCCTTCCTAGAGGGAAGGGGTGGGGGGGTGGGGGGGCTTCTCCTCTCTCCTTGTTCCCCCAAATAGCCAGCTGCGATTGAGCCCACAGAGGCCAAAGCCCTGAGACAGGAAAGGCAAGAGGGTGGTCTGTTCCTAAGTGGCTGGGTGGCCCTGAGCCCTATGGGGCCTGGTAGGTGATTGAGGTCACCCCTTCTCTTCCTTACCCCTGCGTTACTGAGCCTCCGTGTTTGATAAACCTCCCCCCGTTTCTGCTTTCCATCAGATCGCCCGACCTTGAAGGGCCACGGGGGGCCCACCGTCCTGAGTCAGGCTCGCTGGTTTCCACCCGTTTTGTCTCCATGCTTCCCTGGGGCATCCAGCACCTGTCCTCTGCCTGCCACGGCCTCCACTGCCGGTGAAGATCCTAAAAACACTGAGCTGGACCCTTTAAAGGGTGAATTTTATGGTATGTGAATTATATCTAAAAATAGTAACACTGTAGTCGATGCGAAGGCAAAAGGCATTCCCTGTACCACAGTGTGTAGAGTTCCTCTGGGCACAGACGTTTGTCAATGTGGCTACTTTGACTGTTCTAGCGAGTCCAGTGGTTTGTCTATTTAACCGTCTTCTTAGGATGCTCTGGCTCTGCTTCCAGAATGGTCGGAACTGACATCTTTGCCCTCAGATACATACAGGGACAGAATGAAATACAGACTCCTTAGAAGGACATTCCAGTTCTACCCGTCATGCTCATCTCTCATTCCCCGCCCTCGCCCCAATTGACTCTCCGCGCCCCCCACCCCCGCTCCCACCTACCCTTCCGGGCTCTGCTACAGCCTCCTGAAATTAACTCCCCGGCTCTCTCACGTGGTCTCTGCCTGTATTCCCCTTCCTTCCCCGATGTCCACTCCTCCTTCAGATGCACCCCAAGTCTCCTTCGCTGGGAAGCCTGATGCCTCGCAGGGCACCGTGGCTGCAAGCCCGGTGCTTACCTTCCAGATGACTTCCCCCGTGGACCCCACAACTCCACCACCAAGGCCTTATGCAGACTGACCCTCTGCACGGAGGATCTGGGCTTCAACCAGGAAGGCAGAGCTTATCCGGCAAAGCCACGTTCAATACAACAAGCCAGACAAGCGACAGAACTTCCCTTCTCTTTGTGCCAATGGAGACACAGTGCCTTCACTTTTTTTTTTTTTTTTGAAATAACTTTGATTTTATTTGTAATTGTATATATTTGCTTATAACTTTGACAAAGAACATCAAAGAATTCGGCACTGAAATCTCATATTGCTGTGATCAAGAGGAACCTGAGAGCTTGGCTAAGGGCAGGGTTAAAAATAATAATTTGACTACGATATCTTATCCCTGAATGCTTTTGACATATTTTATAGTGTTCTTGAAAAGCTCAGTAAATATAGTATGGTATCCTGGATTGGATCCTGGAATGGAAAATGATACTAGTGGATAACTAGTGAATACAAATAAAGTCTGGAATTTAGTTAATGATAATGTCCTAATGTTGTATCAGCTAGAACTCTTGTGATTGAAAGTAACTGAGGCTCAGCTCAGTGTACAAGGAAAATGGAGCAATCATGAGTTTATTTCAAATTAGACTTGGTATGGTGCAAACTTCTCTCTATCCTGCTTCTCTCTCTGTCTCTCTCTCCTCTGGATCCCTCTACGTTGCTCTAAAAGGAAACCTGTGTACTTTTCACTACGATGCCATTGTTAGCCCCAACTAGTTACCTATTTAACATTCCAAGTGGAGGAAATGCATGCTTCCCTCTCCTATATCTATGTATGAAAAGTGCTAACGAGCTAAAATCTATTTTCGCTATTTATTCACCCCTGAAATGATTACTAAGCCTGTTCATTTTGGCCATCCAAACTCATGTCATCAAATAAGAATCAATTAACTGCAGGGGAAAAAACTGTCTTCGGAAAACTGAATCTATGCAGTCATGTCACCAACAGGTATGATCTCAAACAGGATAGGGCTTCTTTGCTACATGATCCCATAGCATCCTGTATATTCCTCAGTGAAATTATTCTAAATCATCGCAAGTCTGCCTTCCTCATAAGATCATCTTTGGTGACTTGAGTTATGAATTATTGCCTTACTCATCTTTCTATCTCCATGTTTATCTGATGTTAGTAACTACAAAATACTTGATGAATGGAGACAGAAAATAAATTAATCTGATGCAGCTAAGAAAAATAACTGGAGTTAGCACAGAATATGTTAATATTCATTTTTGGTTTTTTTGGCATTTAAGCAAAATTAATTTTGTTTAATGGAGGCATTAGATTTTAGTCTATGCCTCTGTTTGTTTCTCTGAGGTATAAGTGACATGTAATATTAGTTTCAGGTGTACAACATGATGATCGGCTATTTGTATATATTGCAAAAGGATCACCACAGTAAGTCTAGTTAACATCTATCACTACACATAGTTACAATTTTTTTCTTGTGATGAGAACTTGTAAGATCTACTCTTAGCAACTTTCAAATATACAATACAGTATTATTAACTGTACTCACCATTCTGTACCTTAAATCCCCATGGCTTATTTATTTTATAAAGATGCTCATTTTTAACATAGCTCCGAGATGCTAGCTTTTCCCATCTTCTTCTTTTTATTTTTCTTAAATGTATTACCCGTTTAACTTGAAGGTGAGGTTCTACACTCAGCATTTTCACATAATGAATGAGAATCCACTGGAGGATATGGTTTCTAGCCAAGAGGTGAAAGGAATCCAGGAAGGCTCTTTAAACCCCATTCAAGATGGGAGTAAGGGTGGCCCAGGAAGCCCGAATGATCATCTCAGATTCTCACTTATTCTTCCCTTCTACACAAGGAAGGGAAATGGAGACAGAGGAGACGGTGCCTTAACTTTTATTTTTAGTTCCATTAAACATACTTTGGGAAATGATGTCATGTTTCTGAATGAACATTCCTCCCTTTCCTCCTTCCAAAGAGGGACATGAATTCCCTAAACTGCTGTCAAAGTTTTGAGAAAATAGGATTGTATAGACTCTACATGATGCTTTTGAATCTGTTGTTAATGTGAATGTGAGGTAGTTGTTTGGTTGCCAAAAATCCTAGATTTATTCAAATATAGCTTTGCCAACGCGAAAGTAACCAGGAAGGGCCTGAAGTGCAGTCAGGGTTATATATAGCAATGGGGTAATCCGAAAGAACTTTGCATTAGAAGGGAAAAAAGTGACTCAGGCCCTCAGATTTTGTAAAGGTGACACATCTTGAGCCACATTAGCCATTTCAGGGAATGATAAAACCACATGTGGTTTCTGAATCCCTCTCCCATTTATGACAACCTTGATTAAACATCCTCTCTTGGAACGCTTTATAGAAAATACGGAGACAGAGTGAGCTAACTAGAGCAGTATGTACATTAAAATAAGTGTACTGCATGCTAATAATTAGAGTGTTTTAATGGAGTCTCAGCCCTAGACACAATGATAGGAAACTTACGACATAAACCTATGAAACACTCCATCATAAAACTGATTAGATTGAACATAAAAAACGGAAAATGTATGAGCAACGAACACCATAATACACTCTAACACACTTCTTCCTTTTTTCCGTTTCTTCCAGCTATGGATATTGTGCTTTTCTTTTAGGCAGTTAATAATTTTGCCAGAAAAAACCGTGAAGCAGGCCAGTGGTGTCTTGGGTACTCTTCAGCATCTTGATCGGGATGTCACCTCCTCTCCTGATGCCCTCTGCCCTCTCTTTCATCTACTGCTTCCCCAGCTCTGCTGAGTTCAGTAAGTGTGACCGGTGCCCATCCTATGTTCAGGCGCTCTGCCGGGTGCCCAGAAATCAAAGACCAATAGTGCTGTTAATAACCGCCCCAGCGCCCAGAAGCAGCTCAAAGGCTGAAAGGATACACAAACATCATTTCAATCCGAAAGGGAAAGCGCTGACAGGAAGGAAAGCTCCTGCGTGTGTCACGGCGTCGTCTTCCATTAGAGGTTTTCTTGGACGAGCACTGCAGCCTCAAGTCCCCGGCAGGAAAGAGGCTGCCCTCCCGGTGGATTCTGTGTCTGCACTGAGACCTGGTCCTTCCTTTTCCTCCTTCACTGTCTCTACTCCCAGGCGTCCCCAAGGTCACCTGCATCCTTCCCGCCGTCGTGGAACATCCTGCCAGGCACATCCCTCCTGCTCACGAGGGGTCCCACTCCAGAGTGGCCCTGGGATTCCCTTCAGGTGCATTTCCCTGTGTCTGTGTGCGTCTAGAAACAGAATTTCTTTTTCTTTCCGTCTCTTTAAACCTTCTTTGGAGAAGACCACGCACACGGGCCAACTCTCAACAAGACGCGTCCCTCTCGGTGCCGTGGCACTGTCTCCTCGGATTCCCACTTGCTTCTTCCAGCGGGAAGGCAGTGCAGCCTACTCCTCTCTCTCAAGGGTATTTCTGTTGCTGTGTGGGCACTAGGTTCAGAGTGTGGGCAGGTGAGTCACAACTAACTCCCTCTGAAATCGTATCCCAGAGACCACTGTTCCCTTAAAGCAGTCATTGGGATGGTGAGAAATTCGAAACCACACACAATAATAATACCTGCCATAATGAAACACTTACTGGGCACCAAACACTTCTAATTGAATCTTCACTAAAATCCTATGAGGCATTTTTATTTCTATTCTACAGAGTTTTTTTTTTTTTTTAAAAAAAAAAGAGATTCAGAAAGGTTATAACTTCCCCAGACCACACACAGGGCCAGGATCTAACCCCACTCCGTGCAAACCCATACCCTGTCCATACCCCTATATGGGGTTGTTATTGGTGCTAATAGAGATGTTTATCCCGGGGAAAACATGACTCCAGGGTACATGTTATACTGTTCAAATAAGAGAATGGTTTTCATGTATAAATATTTCTGTGGCTCCAGAGACGGATTTGGGGTTCACTCTAAGGAAAAATATTCCACCAATTAGAACAGTACTCATTCATATTCATCTATCACCGACCACATGCTGAATCTTTCACACCCACTGTCATATTTAATTCCCAGGTAAACCTACAAAGAAGACATTATCAACCACATTTATAAATCAGGATTCAGGACCCAGAGATGGTAAGTAATCTGTCTAAGATTTCCTTGCAAAATGCCAAGTGTCAAGACTGGAACCCAGGTTTCCATTCAATTTCCTTATTCTACGCTGCTCCCCAGAACTGAAGTAAAGGGGAAACACTTTGCTTGAGATTCTAAAAATCTCACACAGTCAGCACGCTTTAGGGATAAAAGTGCCCTAAAATCTCTCCTAAGAGCTAATTACAATCTTGTATTTTCAAGCACATGGCGATTTTATAGTCTGGCTGGATGTACAGGTAGCACAAAAGCCCTCACACACGTGCTGGAAAACACTTTTGAATGAATATGGTAAGTCAGACAAAGACAAATATCATTTCAAATATACTTATATGTGGAATCTGAAAAAATGGTACAAATGAACTTATTTACAAAACAGACAGAGTCACAGATGTGGAAAACAAACCTATGGTTACCAGGGGAAAAGGCGGGGAGGGATAAACTGGGAGACTGGGACGGCCATGTACACACTGCTATATACAAAACAGATCACTAATAAGGACCTACTGCACAGCACAGGGAACTCTGCTCTGTGCTCTGTCGTGGCCTATATGGGAAAAGAATCTAAAAAAGGGTGGATACATGTCTATGCATAACTGATTCACTTTGCTGTACGTCAGGAACTGACACAACATCGTAAACCAACTACAATTCAATAAAAATTGAAGATAAATAAGTAAATAAATGTGATAAATATATAAGCATGAATTACAGAATAGAGATATAGACATATCTATATGTCTATATAGATACAGACAGCAAAAAGGGTGAGATTTTATAATTCCCTAGTTCTGTTCAGTTAATTATAGCCAATTGAGTTACTTGTGTAAAAATACACTGCCCTACGTTTAGTTGTTAAGCAGTGTCTCAGATAGAATCCCTAGACCATCATTTGATTAAACTGACATCCTTTGGATCAGAAGTATTTGAGAAGTGAGTTTATTTATGAAAAATGGAATCTTTTTTATTTTGTCATATTTTATTTTTAATATTTCTTGCTTACATTCATTAAAGATCTTTAAAAATAAAAAAATACATGTTCTTATTTATCTAATGTCTACATACTTGGACTTGGAGTAATAATGTCAATGAATCAACACTTCAGAAGCTGACCATTGTTTTATCTCTGTGCAGAGTCAGCGCCACAATAACTTGAAAATATGAATCATAGAAACTGTGTGCACAAAATTACAGATCTGTGAATTTGTGAAAAACAATGTTCTGTTTTTTCCCTTTGCTTTATAGAAAAAGAGGAGCATGCTACAGCCTTTCTCACACGGAGGGGTTTGTGAACAGCTTCATGCATTTGCTGTTTGTTTGGAGAACAATGACAGTAGTTGGCAGGCAACCACTCACTACTGGAGGGAGGGGACACAAAGGCAATGCTAGTTAGAAATAGGTCAGGAGAGCTTTTTAAGGAAAACTGGGAATGAATCCATAAAAAACCAAAATGACTGAATCTTACATGATTACTGCAATTGAACAGACGCTTCATCTGTTAAAATCCTACATTTTTGCTCATTTCCCAAACCATTTCAAATGTTCTCTTGATAGGATTTTATTGGATAAATTAGATAGTTATAAAATGGAAAAAGAAGATGTCTATTTACTGACTGCTTCTAAAAATGAATATCTCTGAAGCACCAGGGACAAACTTTTTAAATAGAGAAAGGGTAGAATAATATTCAAATGTTTTTCTTTCAGAATTCACCCAAATCGAAATCTAAACAAGCCGTATGATTGTTCACTATTTCCATAATCTTTATAACTATAATGGCTAAGTAATTTACATTAAAAACTCATCAATGGAAAACTATTAAGGGCAATTGAATGTAGTGCAGAAAACACATATTTAATGTCCTTAGCAACGAAAGTTATATGTGTATTTGTCTTGTAAGCCTTTGGTCACTTTCTTGTTTTCTAAATATTTTCCCTTTTTGGTTAAATCATCTAAAGATACTATAGATGCAAAACAAATATTCCAAGAAAGAAATGCTGGTCATTCTCTGCAAACCCTCTCCTTACACATCCAATCGGCCACTGTGTCGAAGTGCTCCGTCCTGATCAACACCTTCTGAATCCATTCCCTCCACCTGTTCCTGTTGGTTCAGGTCCTTACCCTCTTTTACTCAGACCGCTAGGTCAGGGTCCCAGCTCTTCTCACTGCCCCAAATCGTTTCCCCTCCGACTAATCCTTCCTGTTGCCACCGAGTTGACCTCAAATGAAGTATGACCGAGCCTTTCCCCAGCATAACAACACTCAGCGCTTCAAGTTCAAAGGCTTCAGAGACAGGCTCACCTTTCCTGCCTTGCCCCACCCCCTCCTTCCTGAGCATCCTCCCAGAGCCCTGCAGCCATGCTCATATCGTTGTACCCTTTTTGCACATTTCCCTGGACATTCTGTTTTAAAGATGTTAAAGTGGGAAAAAAAAGCACCAACAGCCAGGCATGGCTTAACCAGTCAACTGAGTGGACGCAAAAGGTCAAGACAACTCAATCCAGGGAGAATCCACACTGTGAATTGAAAGAATAGGCTAATCCTAACCTAACCCTTTGAGCAGCCTTCACTAAATAATTGTAAGTCAATTGGGTAACGTGCATGATATTTACTCTAAAAATGTATGTGGGCTTCCCTGGTGGCGCAGTGGTTGAGAGTCCACCTGCCGATGCAGGGGATACGGGTTCGTGCCCCGGTCCGGGAGGATCCCACATGCTGCGGAGCGGCTGGGCCCGTGAGCCGTGGCCGCTGGGCCTGCGCGTCCGGAGCCTGTGCTCCGCAATGGGAGAGGCCACAGCAGTGAGAGGCCCGCGTACCGCAAAAAAAAAAAAAAAAAAAAAAAAAAAAAAAAAATGTATGCTCACAATTTCCTGTTCTAGAATAGGGAACAAGGGTTCTTAGTCATCTCGTATTGTAACATGACCTACGGATCCAAAGAATATGATGATGAGGTACTATTAGTAAAGTGCAGACGTAGAGATGGCCCTCCCAGTGTTTGCCTTTTTCAGTGGCTGTGAGTAGTGGACAGAGAAGCCATCAGTTAGTTGCCTCCTCCGTACTTAACACGGTATCTGCAAGACGTGCATCCTCCTTGCAAACCTTCTCTCCTCTCCTTCTGGGGCTCGACTGAAGCTTTAAGCTAAGCACCCCCCCCCCCCAGTTAAAAATAAAGGTATGGTAAACGTGTGACGGGTCTGTAGTACATCACTGTCTTTTAAAAAACACATTTGCCTTCATCTTTCTCCATGCAGGTGAAAGGAACAAATTAAATACTGTCTGAAATCCATTCATTCGGGACTCTGCACTCAGCCACCACCTCCTTGCAACGTGAGAATGGTCAACTCCTTTTTGTGTTTTTCCCTTTTGTGGGCAGTGGGGAGCAGGTAGCCATTTAACTTTACGTCAAAATGTCAAATGGTTCGGCTGTGCCTTCAGAGGCCAGATGTCACAATCATATGCAATCACTTTTATACAGCTTTCCTGTCTTTTATATTTTCTACGGTTGTTCTAGGGATTTTGGTTCTTTTCTATTCACTCTTGGAGGACTTTTTCTACAGAACCTATTTACTTGGTCTAGGAGGTTCTGTAGCTTTCAGATTGAGTTTGCCTCTGCAAAGAATTAGCATTTTGTTTCTGTACTGGTTTTCGATGGCTACTGCTTTCAATCATAACAGACTAGAAATGAGAACCATTTATATTAAAGTTTCACATATACATCGTTTTGCCTACCGCTTAATTTTAAAAAATCATCTTGAGTTGATCTGACTCTATGCCATCACTTCTATATGAGATCCCTTCCCCCAGCACCCCTCCCCAGGAGATTCAGTAAATGAGATAATTTAAAATCCTGTTTCATGCTGGGTAATAAGTTAACTTTCTATCATTCTGAAGAAAAAGCTATCAGTTGACTTTTCAGCGAAGGGGACCTTCCTAAGCACTGTCTAAAGGGCAGTGAGTCCAACAGCCATGAATGTTAAATAACACATGTGTTTCTATGGCTGTGACCGTTCCTCTTCTCCCATCTGTGCCTTCTGGTGACTGCACCGAACTTGCCCCGGTTCCGCACACGAGTCCCCCCTTCCCCGAGAGGAACCTGCCCGGAGCGGAGCAGCCCTTGGGGCTCCTCGGAGGACCACCCTGCAGAAGTGCCCCCCGACACAGCTGTACACCCAGGGCCCTGCCACAAAGACCAGGGAAAAATAAGATGTCTAAGGGTTTGCTTTAATACACTGACGCAAAGAAAAAGAGGGTCATGAACAACTGTGGTGGATTTCAGTCATCACTGAATCTGCCCACTGGCTATATGGATGTTCATTGTAATAGTTCCCCCTACCCCTGTGGATGCCTGAAATTTCTCACGATAAAATTCTTATCACAAGGTAGAGGGATACCAAAGGCAAGCATAGGATTTCTGTCAATTCCAGGTAAGGAGGGTGAAAGCCCAAGCACCCCTCCACATACACCAATACTTTCCCTTTGCCCCGTGGGTCCGCTCTCCACCCTGCTCTGGGCCCCCGGCCAGAAATCCCCACCGCCAACCAAGAAGGACAAGAAAGACAGGTTTGCAACTGCTCCTTAGGCTGGGATGGTGGTGGCAGCACCGTTCCCGGGGCACCCGCGTGAGGACAGATGCTCTGGCCTGTGGGTGAGCCATCAGTGCTGGTTTCTGGAGGATGGAGGCATGAGAGCAACGGTGCCCTTTTCCACATCAGGTGCCACACAAGCGTCTCACATTCACAGTCTCCGATCTAACATTATAGGCATTATTTTCCCCATGTTATGAAAAGAGGTAACTTACTCAAGGCTCCGTGACTAGTAAATGGGATTCAAACCAAGTTATGTCTGGCTTAAGAGTTTACACTCTTCGCATTACACAATTTGTTTTCTCTTAAAGGAGCTGGGAGGGTGCTTGCTGAGTTGATTTTGTTGTGTCTGGATGCAGAGGTAGGTGTCTAAGGAAGAGAGCAAAGAGAAGACGTAGAAAGGACAGGATGGGAACCACCCGTCCCTTCTCTGGCCTCCCATGAAGGACCGGTTCGGAGCCTATGAGGACAGAAGGTGAAGGACCAGTGCCATGAAATGCTGAATGGGAATAAGTCCATGCAGCACTGCCTCTTTCCTAGGCAACAAAATCAGCACAGGCTTGAGGAGAAGCCGTTCCTCTTCCCGACCTGCCGTCCACAGGTTGCAGTCACTTTGGTCCCAAGGGGTCCGTTGGGATAAAGTCTTGCTGAGACACCAGCTGCAGGGGTCATGACAAGTGCCCTTGACCAAGAGGCTCAAGTGGAAAGAACGTGAGCAAATTCGTTCCTGGGCCCATAGGAGATGTCACCACCCTGAAGACACCCAGAAGTAGCTGGGGAAGCATTTAAGCCAACAAGAAGAGCATGGAAGTTAAGGTCTTACCGACAGGTGAAGATCTGGAGCCATGGAGACATGGGGGTAAATATTAATTGACCTTATTTATACTCACAAGCTATTGAAACCTAGGAGGTGCGGAACAATTGCTAATCCACTGTTCTTTATTTGGACTCTGAACTCCCTGGCTCTGTTCCGGGGTTACTGCCACCAAATCCATGACTCCATCAGAAGTCAGGGCTGGCAGGTTTGCTTCACCCTCTACTGCGCACCTGCTCTTCCCCATCTGGGCTTAGTTTTAATACAACTGGACTCAAATTGCTTAAATTTCATCTCCAAGAGGTCTTTCCTGAGCATCCTATTTAAAACTGTGACACACGTTCCTACGACACCCCATCGGACTCCCACCTCCTTTTCCTGCCCACTGTTCCTTTTATTCCATTGTATGAGGTACCATAGAATTTAATTATGTATTATGTTTACTGTGTACTGTCTTCCTGTTAGAAAGGAAAAGTCACAAAAGTTGGTACCTACATCCATTTCATTCCCTTACATATTCTAAAGACCAGGCATAATAAATGCCCAACACGTGTTAGTTGAATGAATGACTTTAAAGACACAGCTTTTGTAGCAAGTGGAACTCTGTGGGGTCTTCCCGGCACAGACCACCCCCACCAAGTCCTCTGCCTGCCTCTTGTCTGTAGATAAACTATAGCCTCCTAGGCCTTCCCCGAGTTCCAAAGAGTAAATTTAATCAGAGAAGTGAGAAAACACAGAAAGAAAGGAAAACAGTCAAGCAAGACAAAATAATAATAGTTTAGCCATTAAACAAAGTCAAGGACCTTTAGTTCCTCCTCCAGGGCTACAGATGATATTCTGAGCCATGTCCTTTATCTCGTCCACCCCTCCATATCCTGGAATCTGCTCTTTGCACTGTCACATACTGACACTCCAGAGTCCCCCTGAAGGCAATGGAAGGGGACCAATCCCAAAGCAGCCTTCAAGAAGTGAGACTAACTCAATTTTTAGTTTAATGTTCAGATGGTATAGTGAATAATATATCTGCTTTTACCTTAGCATCCTAACATTTTATATTGCTTATCACATAGATAATCTAACTTCTTTTCCCCAAATACTTGCCTAAAGCCAGCTCCCTGGGAAAGCTCTGTGTGTTAATGCAGTGGCTCAGAGCAAGGCCCACGGCCCACACATGCCCCTGAGGACTCCGGATACAATGCTCCAGAGATCAAGCCCACCCTGGATCCTTTTTAGCTTTAAAACTTATTATCTTGCCCCAGGCACAAAAAGACCAGACAATCAAGTTTTACATAGTTATGGTCTTAATAAGACAGGTTTTAAGTGTCTTAATGAAAGTGTGTTTATAGGTTGATGCTTTAATTATCAACCCATATACTCTGCTCTATGTATTCATAAATGTTGCTATAACCAGTCACTGACATTTTCACTTTAAGTAAATTATAAGTTCTGCGGAAATTCTAAAGTACCCAAAGCTTATAGGATGTAAATCTCTGCAAAGATATTCTCGAAGCTAATTTACACTTTGTTCTAGGTGTAAATAGATTTTATCACCTAGCGACTGCAAAGATCATCTAATCTGTTGGGTTTTTTCACTATATGTGAGATGCTTCAAATCAATCCTGATTGTTGAAAACGTATACTTAGTGTCAGCATCAATGAGTCTATGTTATCACTGCTATTTAAAATAAATTTACAAATGAAATTATTTCTAACAAATCAGCCAACTGATGAGTTGAATGAAAATGAGGTCACCTTTAATTTGGAAAAAAACATCTACTTTCAAAACGACATGGAGTCAGTTTAGAAGGTAAAAAAAAGAAAAAATCCACAGAAATACCGTGATATAACACATATGATGCTACGTGAGGGTTCTGCTTTCAAGCTTAAACAATTTAGCGTCAGAAACAGTGAGAAAATTCATCTCAGGTGACTTCTTATAATATTAGAAATAATCAAATATTCCAATTTGTCGATAAAAGTCAGACCCATAAGTAAGTCTCTACAGCTGTGTGAACCACACATCTGAATGACAGAGTCACAAAATGAATCCCGATTTGTTAAGAGGTTAAATTCTTTTGAAAAAGTTACACTTATTTCCTCTGTCTAATGAATAAAAATGGTCAAAAGGTAAAGAAAAAAAAAAACAAATATTGGGGCTTCCCTGGCGGCGCAGCGGTTGAGAGTCCGCCTGCCGATGCAGGGGACGCGGGTTCGTGCCCCGGTCCGGGAAGATCCCACGTGCCGCGGAGCGGCTGGGCCCGCGAGCCGTGGCCGCTGAGCCTGCGCGTCCGGAGCCTGTGTTCTGCAACGGGAGAGGCCACAGCAGTCAGAGGCCCACGTACAGCGCAAAAAAAAAAAAACAAACAAAAAAAAACAAATATTGGGTTTTTTCAATATTTCAAATTTGGAAAGCCAAATTTTAAAAATCTTTTTATTCACTGACATCATTGGGTTACAAGATGTGAAGCCCTACCTGGTCTCTGTGGCCCTAAATTTTGAATTACTGAACACGCTATTTGAATACAGCCGTCAAAAATCAGTGAAAGAGTATTTTGTTATACGCTTAAGAAAAAAGAAAAGCACAGAGAAATTTAAGGGGTAGTTATAAATATACACCGATACTATATTTCTGCATAAACCCTGAAGCTTATAAAATATGTTCTCATAAAAGAGCAACTAAATTTGAGGAAAGGAGCAAATGTTAGCTTTTATCGTCATAGTTTATAAAGGAAAAGCAGAGAGCTCTCTCTCTCTCTCTCTCTCTTCTCTCAGCTTATTTGATACAACGCCAAGTACTTCACAGTTGTTATTTAATATTTTCTAAATAATCATATGGCCAGTGAAAGGCACCAATGTATACATTTTACGAAGGAGAAAACAGGATACCTCTAGTCAACTGTCCATTGTAAGAGCCACACCAGGAAACAAAATCCAAAACCGTATAGAGAAATATAAGGAGTGATTGTACACCACGGCTTGAAGTGTTGTCTGCACAATTCCCATTAGAACCAGTGTATCTATGGTTGATTCACTTTTACCTCTAAAGAGCTTTCCTTTGTTTTTGCCAACATAGGTTTCATATGGGAAAACCCAAATAAGCCTTAAAATCACAGTGCAAAGTGTTGTAACTTAAAACATTAACTCATTTACCTAGTATCCTTGGTCTCCATTATCACTCGGCCTGGAATATCTGTCTGGGAAAACCATGAAAAGATGTTTCTTTCTTCCAAGTCTTTCCTTTGTGTTTCCTGTAAGCGTGTACTCCAGTTCAGCTCTGCCTGGCCAGTGAAAAGGCTGTCTTCCCCTCAGCATCCACTCGTCATCGGATGTCCGAAAGCGTTGCTGTGTTTTGTGTCTGCGTTCCTTAAAGTATGACTCTCCACTCTCCACGTGTTGCCTCCTTGGGTTACGCCTCCTGAGGCAACAACCCACAGCTGTTCTTAAGGTAAAACGGTTATCGATTAGCTAATGGGTTTTGGCTTTTCCCCAAAGCAAAGATAAGCTATTTTCATCTGAGAATCTTCCGTATTTCTTCTTGAAGGCGTTGGGGAAGATACGTAGACGTGCTCGGGCTCCGCGTGTTCCTCACCCGTATCTCAGCGGACGTGCAGTCCTCCTTGGTGAGCACCCTTCTTCTTGCTTCTGTGATACCTGCATCTCGGCATCACTTCTGGGCTCCTGAAAGAAAAATCAAGGAAGGGTGAAGGAAGGGGTAGGGGAAAGTACTCAAAGGAAAGGCACTGACAGTGCAGTTCCGCATGGAAGACTGCCATGGTTCTGAGCTCCAGGGACTTGCTAATTATAAACTGCCGGCTGCACCACAGCCCTGCCAAGCAGCACGGCACTTAGCCTTCCCCTCACCACCGGCAGACGCACATCGCAACCACACCAGGCCGTCTCTATAAATAAAGACATGTCCACTTAATTTAGTTTCATGTTCTCACTACCTGCGCATTTCTCCTCATCCCTCCTGATCCCCGGCTTCTTCCAAGCGGAATATGTGCTTCCCACGATGTGCCTTGTTTCACGAACAATACCCCTAGATCCAAGCCTGTGACTTTGCACATTATAGCTCACGCTTGAAAATGAAACATCTACATCTTAAAAAGAAGAAATGTTACTAGTAATATGCTTAATAACCATTGTTGCCTGCAACAGTCTACCATTTAAAGAAATAAACTAGAAGAAAAAGATGTCAAACGGAAACAATGGTAAGCCAGAGGGATGAATGCGACTGAATTTTCTACCCACTCCTACAAGTATCACGGTTACAAATTCTTTATAATTTTCAAGGCGCCCTCTTAGACGCTGTCGCCGTTCTTTGATAGAGACAGAAGTGCGAGTCTGGAAGGTGAGTCGCTGTGCTTCAGCGTCCTCGACTAGAAAGTGAGGGGCTGGAAATGGGAAAACCAGATCCTGACTTCTTATTCCGTTTTTGCTACCCAGCAATGTTTCCTTTTGGACAAAGGTAATGTGGAGATAATAATCTAAGCTATATTTAGAACACTATAGATTCCTGGATTCGTTAAAACCCAGGGAAGAAACTCAAAACTCCCTGCAAATTCTTCCCCAAACACTTCCCTAGTGACTTGCTATAATAAAAATATTCCTCGGCACCATGAGTGAGATGAAAGGAAACAAACCAGTCCAAAATCTTATTATTCTTTTATAGGAAATCATATATCAAAAAATTTGCCTCCTGTCAAGAATTAGAATAATTCTAGATTTTAAATTAAAATTTAAGAATTAAAATTAAACTGAGGAATTGTAGTAGCAAGAGAATGGAAGCCTTTGGTGTGATAATGGATTTTAAAAATTGGACTCTTCACTTTGAAACGCTCAGATTCAGAGACATTATGTATAATAAGGTGGAAGAACAGGATTGATTTCTTTATCTGTAGAATGAGAGAATTAGAATGTGTTCTAAGTTATCAACGCCTCTAAAATTCTATGATTCTAGACAAGTATATGTACTTTTAACTCATCAACAATTGTGCGAATAGGAATTAATCCAAACATGCTTTTTTTAATTAATTTTTATTGGAGTATAGTTGCTTTACAATGTTGTGTTAGTTTCTACTGCACAGCAAAGTGAATCAGCTATATGTATACATATGTCCCCTCTTTTTTGGATTTCCTTCCCATTTAGGTCACCACAGAGCATTGAGTAGACTTCCCTGTGCTATACAGTAGATTCTCATTAGTCATCTATTTTATACATAGTATCAACTATATACATAGTGTATATATGTCAATCCCAATCTCCCAAGTCAGCCCCCCTCTTTCCCCCCCTTGGTGTCCATACATTTGTTCTCTATGTCTGTGTCTCTATTTCTGTTTTGCAAATAAGATCATCTGTACCATTTTTCTAGATTCCACATATATGCGTTAACATACGATATTTGTTTCTCTCTCTCTGACTTACTTCACTCTGTATGACAGTCTCTAGGTCCATCCACGTCTCTACAAATGACCCGATTTCTTTCCTTTTCATGGCTGAGTACCAAATATGTCTTTTAAATACAAAACAAAAGTTTTGTCAGTGAAAATATCCTTTTAAGGAAAAACAAAATATGCGTGTATTGTTGAACAGAGATGCAGGCATGAACATACATGAATGTTTATGGCAAAACATGAGCCTCCGAGGGAAATCTGGGATTGGCTATCCTTGGAGCAAGAAGACTTACTAGGCTTTGCCTGCAGCCTGCGTGGGTTATCCGCGCAGGAAGTTCTGCCACCCTAGGAACATTAGCGGGAAATAGGAGTATCGATCTAAGTGGAACACTGCACGTCCGTGCCCACCAGCCCCACTGCATGAGTTTCCATCTCTAATTCCAGCTTCTGGATACCTTTTAAAACATGTATTCTGTCATCTGGGATATTAATTAACTTTATATCACCTGGCACGCTTGGCAAACTTGCTAAACAGCAAAGAGCCCTATGGCATATTATTATAACTTTCCTCTGGATGGACAATTATACATTCATTACAAAAAAACAATCTTTGGATTTTTTTTTCCTAAATAACTCTGCGCCCTAATGAACGTACATCAGACACATTTACTGCCATCATTTCTAGCAGGATACAATGACTTTGCCCAGCGTATTACTAAAGCCAAGATATGGTCTCTCTCCTTGACCTCTACTGAGCTGCCAGTCTAATAATCTTGTCAAAGTGAGAAAGGCATTATTATATAGATGTGCCCTTCATGAACCCGTGCTGGGCCCCAAGGATCACCGTGTCCTAAGAGCTCATGACCTCTCGCTGGTAATCCAATCTTCAATTTTAATATCGCTTCTATTATGAACATCTTCCTTTTTTAGACACTGGATCGTTTGTGCGTGTGCATCTCCCCAGGACCTGTCTTATTCTCTAATTGCGCAGAACTCACCGTCTGCGGTTGAATAACTGTATGCCAATGACCACACATGTGGATGAGAGAAGGCAGTGTGTTGACTGGAGCATCAGTTTCCCAAACAATCGTCCCAAATTATAGTCATTTCATAATATTTCTCATATTTGAGATGCAGCTACCACTTTGAGGACCTTTGGCCTATTGTGTACCACCTGTTTGATTATTTACTTAATCTTTTTTTCTTTAAATGGCTCTCTACCTACATAAATGTATTATTTAAGGACACCCAGTACCATGTTCCACAAATAGAAGGTAACTCTAAAAATAAACAAAAGGAATACAAAAGGAATCTTATTAAATTCTGGTTGAAAACACAAGTGTCCATGAAAAACACTGAGTCTTTGACTTGCTCTTTCCCATCATAAATGGGGATTAGTAAATTTATGGGGCATTCATGGCCTTCAATGATTTTATTCAGAAAGAAGAAAGGCTAAAAATTAAATATGCATTTCAAGAACTTCGAAAAAAAGGTAATGGGGATAAACTCAAAGAAAATAAGGTTGAGAGTAGATAAGAGTAGAATTAATGAAATAGAAAACAAAGATACAATGGAAAAGTTAGTTCTTTAAAAAGACTAATAATATTGGCCAACTTGTGGCAAGACTGATAAAGATAAAAGCAAAGAAGAAAAAAAAAATGTTGGAATGCATCAGAAATTTAAAAGGTAAGAGATTTTTTTTTTCCACCCCCGTATGCGGGCCTCTCACTGCTGTGGCCTCTCCTGTTGCGGAGCACAGGCTCCGGACGCGCAGGCTCAGCGACCATGGCTCACGGGCCCAGCCGCTCCGCGGCATGTGGGATCTTCCCGGACCGGGGCATGAACCCGTGTCCCCTGCATCGGCAGGTGGATTCTCAACCACTGCGTCACCAGGGAAGCCCCGAGATTTTTTTTTTTTTTAACTTTTTTTTTTGGCCACGCTGTGTGGCTTGTGGGATCTTATTTCCCCGACCAGGGATTGAACCCCAGCCCTGGCAGTGAAAGCGCCGAGTCCTAACCACAGGACCACCAGGGAATTCCCTAAAAAAAACCTTTAAGGTAATGCATTTTCAAATTTTGAAAATGGACAAATTCTTAGAAAAATATAAAGTACCAAACTAATTCAAGAAATAAGTCAAGCCTATTAAATAGTTTCAATCACTGATATTTAAAATCTCCCCTTGGGGAAAACATTAGATTAGATGGATTTGCTGGTAAGATGTACCAAATATTCGATAAACAAGCAACTCTAAAAGCTACAGAGTCTACCACAGAACATAAAAACAGACAATATGCCCAAATAATGTCATGAGACTGATAATATTCCCCAATCCAATTACCTAAACCAGACTGGGACGGTCTGAAAAAGGAAAATTACCGGCCAATCTTACTCATGAACATAGTTGCAAAAATTCCAAATACGTATTACGAAGTTGAATGGAGCATGTGCAGTATAATCAAGATAATACTTAATGACCAAATTTATTGGACTTATCAGAGGATAAAACTCAATATCCATTAATGAACCGCCCTCTCAAAAAAAGGAAAGAAAACAAAAAACTTTTAGTAAATAGGAAGTAGATGGGAACTTCCTTAATGGAAGCAAACCTCACACTGGGCTGTCTCCATTTCTAGTAAACATTTCACTGCAGGCACTGCCAGGACAAGACAAAAAAAGAAAAAAATGAGAGGGGCAGGAGAAGGGGGGAGGAAGAGGGGACAAAACAATCAGCATTCACAGATGGGACAGTCGAAAAGAATTTCCGACAAATTAACAGAATTAATGATAGAGTTTATCAAGATTCCAGATCAAGTTCAAGTGCACTTCTACACACCAGCAAAAGTTTTTTTAAAAAAGGAAGTTTTGAAGACAACCATTTATAATAGCAAGAAAAAACAAGTTCCCTTGGAATAACTATAACAAAAGAACTTGTATAAAAATTTTAGATAGAAGATCTACAAACTTGAACAAAAGACACCCTTTTAAAAATGGAGGGATATATATAATGGGCAGGAAGGCTCCATATCACTGAAATGTCCACTCTCCTCAGATTGATCTTTTAATTCAAAGGAATTCCAATCAAAATCACAAGAACCATTTTTTTTTTTAGATTCCATATACATGTGTTAGCATATGGTATTTGTTTTTCTCTTTCTGACTTACTTCACTCTGTATGACAGACTCTAGGTCCATCCACGCAGACATAGAGAATGGACTTGAAGACATGGGGAGGGGGAAGGGTAAGCTGGGACGAAGTGAGAGAGAGAGTGGCATGGACATATAGACACTACCAAATGTAAAATAGATAGCTAGTGGGAAGCAGCCGCATAGCACAGGGAGATCAGCTCGGTGCTTTGTGACCACCTAGAGGGGTGGGATAGGGAGGTTGGGAGGGAGACGTAAGAGGGAGGAGATATGGGGATGTATGTATATGTATAGCTGATTCACTTTGTTATACAGCAGAAACTAACACACCATTGTAAAGCAATTACACTCCAATAAAGATGTTTTTTTAAAAAAATCCCAACAACCTTTTAAAATGAAACTTGAAATTTTAAGTTTTATGGAAGAACAAGGGGATAAGAATAAAGACAGACACTCCTTCAGAAGCACGAGCGGAAAGACTTGCTTTACTAAATAGCAAGCTGTAATATAAAACAAGAATAACTAAGTTGGTATGGCATTCGCACAGGAACAATCAAACAGCAGAAAGCTTAGAAACAGATCCATGCATTAATGGAAACCTGATACATGACAGAGGTGTTTGTCAGTTCAGTGGGGAAAGCTGGACCATTCAAAACAATGTCACCCAGACAAGCGCTTATCCACCTGGAAACATAAATGTATCTGTACCTCACACTGCACACAAGTATCAATTCCAGATGATTAAGGGCATAAGTGAGAAAATCAAACCTTAAAGTTTCTGGAAAGAAATATAACCCAATATCTTTATGACCTCAGGGGAGAGAAGAACTCCTTAAACAACAACTAGAAGGCCCTAACCGTAGAAGAAAAGATAGCTACATTCAAACCACATTAAAATTTAGAACTTCTGTTCACCTAAAGCAAGCTACATAAATCAGGAGAATATATTTGTCACACAGACGATAAAAAAAAAAAAAAAAAACTTGAAAGTAAAAAAAGATACAACCTCAAAGAAAAGCGGGCCAAAGACTCCAATTTACATATACTCTTTCCTATGCATAGCATTTCCGTTTTAAAGTGATAAAATTTAAATTTGTACTAGATTGTGTCTTCTACATGGGATAATGTTGAAAGTGTTTATAACATGATGAAGAGTATATGATGACAGCTCTGTCTGAAGTAGTATCTTTAATATCTTTGATTTATTATCATAATAGCTGTTCATTAAAAACGAGGTACAGATGGAAAAACAGAGTCTACGTAATAAGATTTTAAAAGAAGAGGAAAGGAAGGGAGGGGAGCCAAGGAGAGAAAAGGGATATGCAGACAGGGTCGCCCCTCACAGCGTGGCTTCATTTTTTGGTGCCTACTTGAGTAGCACCCACTCCTTCCCTAAATACCTCTCTGTTATCAGGGCATGCGTCCAGCCCCTTGTGAAACCTCCCTAAGAACTTATCCCCCAAGCATTCAAAGTATTCTTTGGGGTTCCCAAGATAGACTTGGTGCCAATAAATCCTTCTTCATTAGTGTGAAATTCTGCACGTGGTATTTAAATAATAGTACTGTAGGGGAGCAAAATTTGCCATTTATCATACTAAGTGAAGTAAGTCAGAAGGAGAAAGACAAATACCACATGATATCACTTATATGTGGAATCTAAAATATGCCACAAATGAACTTATTTATGTAACAGACTCACAGACATAGAGAACAGACTTGTGGTTGACAAGGGGGAGGGGTGGGGAAGGGATGGATCTGGAGTTTGAGATTAGCAGATGCAAACTAGTATATATAGGATGGATAAACAAGGTCCTACTGTAGAGCACAGGGAACTATATTTAATATCCTGTGATAAACCAAAATGGAAAAGAATACATATGCATATGTATAACTGAATCACTTTGCTGTGTAGCAGAAATTAACACAACAGTGTAAATCGACTATACTTCAGTAAAATAATTTTTTTTAAAACAGGCTGATTATGTTTAAGGCCCCAAAGACTCAGAGAGAACCTCTGACCTTCCTACGAACTGCCTAAAAGAACATAGAGCACGTGTTCCAGGAAGGGAACATCACCATACGTGGTAACTGTATTATGCACTAAGTCTGTCTGTTACCATCCCTCTCTGTCCCATTGTCTCTGCCTGCTTTTCCATCTTCAATTGCCTTCCTCCACTTTCAAGTCCCAAACCCCTATTCCCAGCCTCCTCTCATGTCTTTAGCTGAGGATGGTATTTAAGGTGAGGGCTTCTGCCACTTCGGCGAGTTACTCAGTTCCTGGGTCTCTCCATGTATACACGTTAATAAAATTTTGTCTGATTTTCTCATCTTAATCTGTCTCATGTCAATTTCACCCTCAGACCAGCCAGCAGAACTTAGAAGGGAAGAGGAAAATTTCTTCTTCCCCAGCAGTACCTTACCTACGTGTAGTCCTTTACAATTACATGCATTGTTTCATGGGATCCTCAAGACAACTTTATAAAAGAGGTAGACCAGATAGCTTCCTCATTTCACAGGTTAAGAGTCTGAAGCTGTAAGAGGTTACGGGATGTGCCCACACCCTACAGGCACAGAGAAGGGGACAAGATGACAGAAGTCCTCAGGACCTGTCGGTGTTAGTTTACAGAGATGTTAGCTCTGCCGGCGGAGCGTGAGGGAGTGAGAGGTTGTACACACCATCACAGAGCCTCCTAGGGCAGCAGGAAGTGACAGAGCACCAGCAGACCTCTTGACCCGCAGGTAAGGGATTTCAACAATAAACCAGGCTGCTTTCATATAATAATACTGAAATGTGTGGAGCACATCAACATTCACAAATAATTATACATTGTTTATTATATATATATAATAACCTTTCTTATATATTGTTTTACTTTTTCTCATGATTATATATTATTATATATATTGTTTTACTTATTATATATTGTTTACTATACTTATAATAAACAAGCCTTTATTATATACTGTTTCACTTATTCTCATGATTACTTTGTACTAATTTAAGATCAAAATATGTAGACAAAGAAATACTAAAATGGCTTTCTTGATTCTCAGTACATGCTTTCACACACGTTTATTCAGTTCAACAAACATCCATTTCTTGGTGTGCTGTGGCTATTCTACATATGCAGATATATGAACACATCTCTGCCTATAATTAAGCATATATTTAGTTCTATTTCAGTTTTATTGTATTAAACTACAGAAATGTTTTGTTCCTTACTGATTATATGACTACCACGACATAGATTTTTATACTTATGTGTTTAATGCTTCTCTTGTGTGTAAATCTTCATCTGCTGATGCATCCATTTTTGAGTGCTTCAGTGTATCACACATTTACTTTTATAAATCCTTTACAATAACAGTGCATGGAAGATAAAAGCTAGTAGCCTTTTTCTGGCATCTAATATGATTGAACAGCAATCTGATGCAATTTTAAAATATAAGAAATGTGAACATTCAAACTATCCATACTGATAAATTGACAATTCCTCAACAAGACAATCAAATTAATCAAGATATGATAAAACTGGGTCTTCTTTTTTTACTGCTTTTATGATAATTTTGTGTTTACATATTTCATTAACACAGCCAAGAAAATTAGTATGTCCTAAATTTCGTACCCAGCTGTATTGCTATTGATAGTAAAACTGTAATGCAGTATGGTAAGGTTATCTTGTAGAGAGGTATGGTATCTTTAATTTGTTAAAGTGATTTCATAGATATTATCTTATTTCAGTCTCATAACAGCTTCGTGATTTGGTAGGAAATTATTAATTCCATTTGACAGATAAGGAAACTGGTGTCCAGAAAAGTCAAGCACCATCTCATGCTGGGACTTAAACTAATGTCTTTACTCCATCTCTTATCTTAATCCCGCTACTGAGTAGCTAACACAATACAGACACTCAAATATTACTTCCTTCTCTGCCCATATGGTCCCCAAAGGGGAAGGAAGCTGCTCCCGTCATATCACTTTGGGGTAGAGGAATTCAATCGAGGCCACGACCCGGGAACCACATAACCTCTCTGTGCCCAGCCTTCCTCACTGTGACACAGGACAGCTCGCCCCATCTACACACAGAGTCATCATAAACACCAGCCCGAACGGTGTCTAAAAGTACTTAATGGGGCTTCCCTGGTGGCGCAGTGGTTGGGAGTCCGCCTGCCGATGCAGGGGACGCGGGTTCGTGCCCCGGTCCGGGAGGATCCCACGTGCCGCGGAGTGGCTGGGCCCGTGAGCCGTGGCCGCTGAGCCTGCGCGTCCGGAGCCTGTGCTCCGCAACGGGAGAGGCCACAACAGTGAGAGGCCCGCGTACCGAAAACAAAACAAAACAAAAAGTACTTAATGAACAGCAGGCCGGTCCTGCAAATACGAGATGCCGGGCCTTTTGCTCATGGACTATCCTCTAACCCACAAACGGACAGGAAACGTTCATGCTTTTCTGGCCCACACATCCCTGTCCTCGTTTCACGCATCAGGGGCTAAACAGTCAGTGCCCTATAATGGCTATTAGGGAACAGGCCTGGCCGTCCACCCTGGCCAGCTGTGAAATCCCCGCGTTCGGCTTTGACTCCTGAAGCCACTGCCCACGGCTAATACAAGCACAGTGTGTCTCTCCAGTGAGTTCTTCACCTTCCCAGCAAAAAGACCCTATTGTGGCAACCGGGGCTTCCCTCAGAACCGTCGGATTTGACACCATATATGATCTCATTTAAGGAGCAGGAAAGAAACACGCTTGTTCCACTTACTCACTGGGGTGGATATTTATTTTTCTTTTTTTTTTAACAGCTTTATTACAGTGTAATTGCTTTACAATGGTGTGTCAGTTTCTGCTTCATAACAAAGTGAATCAGCTATACGTACACATATGTCCCCATATCTCTTCCCTCTTGCGTCTCCCTCCCTCCCACCCTCCCTATGAGTTGCTCTACTTGAAATGGAAACTGGCCGGCTGGACACCCAGGGCTTAACTCACGGCCATTGTGGCCAAGGAAGCAGGGACGTCCAGGGTGTCCCTCCCCCTTCACAGCTCACATCGACCCCTGAGATCTACCTGTCACGAAAGCTTCAGTTTCCCTAGAAGGAGTCTTTTCACCTATTTATAGCAAAGACTAGAGCCAGAGTTGCCTTCAACCATTTCCTGCCAACAGGATGCACATTCCTCTAAAGCTGGGAATTAAAAATCAACATTACTCTTCATCATGTTTGATCAGACGTATTCATAGGCAGCTAAATCCTCTGTGACGTGCTGAAAATCCACCCTTGAAAGTCCCTGACGTTACAGAAACAAGGAACCAACACAGACAGACTCCGGGCCCACAGAAAGCCTCCACCGGAATTACCCTCAGAATAATGGTCTTGCCCTGCTTGCTGTCAGAACAAAACATGAGTCAGCACAGACTTGAAAATGGCATCTTTGCAAAACAGAGAAGTCAGATTATTTCACCCTGTAAATCAATAGACCAAAATGTAAGGCAGAGCAAGAACTGCAGCTGTCATTAATAACAGCACTGTATGGGCACAGTCTACCGTAGAAAAGGTCATGGTCACTATTAGCCTTATTTGACCTCAAGTAAACATCCCTGAAATGGAAGATTTACAGAAATGCACTTTACAGAGCCCAAAAGTGAAGTTAAAGGTAAGGGATACTTATCAATGTATTTTAAGTCTCAGGTATTTTTTTTCAGTCATTAGCCGGGCCTCTGGGGAAAATGAGGGTGAGTAGTGGTACATAATACGTTCTTCAGGACCAGAATTTTCTTAATTGAACTTAAACATTTAATAAACAAAAGTGTCAATAAATAAAACCAGGGAAATGTTTGGCATGGTATGGAAAATTGATAAAGATTAGATATAACTTATATTTTAAGTTTAAAAACCTAACAAATTAATAGCTTTACGCTCAAAGTAACTATTATTTAATTTATCAGTTAAGATTCTGTTTATATAAGGTTGCCAGGCATAGCAAATAAAAATATGCCCAGTTAAGTTTGAATTTCAAACAAATAACAAATAAATTTTTTAGGTTATGTTTATCTTATGCAATAGTTTCTGTAATTTATCTGGTAACCCTATTAGGACTTTTTTTAATGGTTAAATGTATCATTGCATTAAAAACAAGGAGAGGGGTGGGACGAATTGGGAGATTGGGATTGACTTATATACACTACTATGTATAAAATAGATGACTAATGAGAACCTCCTGCATAGCACAGGGAAGTCTACTCAGTGCTCTGTGGTGACCTAAATGGGAAGGAAAACTGAAAAAGAGGGGACATATGTATATGATTCACTTTGCTGTACAGCAGAAGCTAACACATACATACATCCCCACATCTCCTAAATGTTTTCTTTATTTAAAAAAAAAAAAAACAAGGAGAAAGACTAAACCTCTATTAATATGGTGAAATAGTGCACAAATTCCAGATGCCCCCAAAATTCAAACACAAACTCCTCTCTAGCACTTAGTACTTTAATGAAATAAGGAGATCTATGAAGTTTAAATGATCACCCATAAAGATATTCAGGCAGCTCTGACTGGCAAAATGTTGTCATTTCAGAACACGGGAAAAGGATATGGGAACTGCAGAGCCCCTATTTTCTTGACTAGAGGATAGACTCGTGGTCTCACCCAGGGCAGAATATTGCAAACGAATGCCTGTCTGGATGGCGTGTTGCTGTAAGTGGACCATAGATTTCCCCTTACAGAACCGAGAAGCCCCATGGCATCCTGGGCTTCACAACGCCACGACCTCCTAGCGCCCCGAGAGGGCACACAGGGTGCAGGGGTCACCGCTCAGGGTTGGCGATCTGAGCGCTCACTGATGTCCAGCAAGAAAAGCGAATTTAGATACCGCCCAGTCAACCCCCTCTTTCTACAAATAAGACATGGTCAGGGCTCCACTCTCTTTTAATTTTACATTCTATAATCTGCAAAACGGGTTGCCTGTTTGACCAGGCTGTTGTGAAAATGAACAGAGACAACATACGTGAAAGCGTGCTATTTGAGCAATAACTGTGATAAACTGGAGTCTACCAGGCCTTGAAGGAAATTTAAAGACTGTCCACACCATACCTCTTATCTCAGAGCTGAGGTTAACAGACTTTCCCATGAGCACAAAGAGAAGCCACAGCCGAGGCAGAGCCACGCCTCTGATTCCCAGGCCCGTGTTTCTTCTAACTTCCTTAAGTCTCCTGGCACAATGGCGCCATCTTCGACTTAAATCTGACACTATGTGCTAAGTGCAGAGTTTAAGGAAAGCAAAGGTGGCCGGGAGAAAGGCACGCAAGATAGAAACTAAAACAGTAACGGGATAGGCAATATGAAAAGCAAGTTGCCCCCCAGGTTGTCCAAGATCAGAACTGCCACGGGAATTGTTCCAATTTCAAATCGGCACCTTTCGCACCGCTCACTTGGGCTCATGGCCGGACAGTCAATATCTTCCTCAGTTCTGCCACCATGCAGGATTTGATGGGAGCCAGAAAAAGGAAATTGGCCTTTCCTCTTCCAGTAGAACATGCCTGCGGCAACATGGAAATATCAGCATCACTTTTATAAGAGATCCTTAGCAAGTACTGAATATATTTTTTGTACTTAGAGCTGATCTGAAGAAGCACTTGGTCAAAAGATCATTTCAAAATTCATACCTTTAGGGAAATGGTATGAGAAACCTCTATCTTTTTTTATTATTTTAAATAAAAATGTATTAAAGAATTAATGACAAAACATAATAATCAGCATAAATAGTAAAACAACGAACATAGAATTACCGAGAACCCAGCCCCTGTATAACACTATGTACATTCTTACTGTTAAACATGGTCTTATCCAGTGTGAACAGCAATTTGTGCTCTACTTATTTTTGCTTGTCAAAAAATGAAGGATTTTCTTCTTTGCTTAATGAATAAATCTTTTGTTACTTTACCTAGGCTCTCCACTTGGGAAAGAACATCTTGAAAGCATGCTAAGCGCAACTGAAATTGTCTTATAATTGAAAGTCAGTTATGTCGTCATCAGCTTGCATTGTTCCGCTGGAAATAATTGTGAAAGCCTGAGCTCCATCTTCAGATGATTATTTAGTCAACAGGGACTCTATTGCCATTTTTATCAAGGGGGTTTATTTATGTCTAGCCTTAAAATTTTGACAACACTTTTTTTGGCTCCTATGTACCTATTCATTAAGGAATCATTCACCTAATGACATAAGCAAAATGCCTTTTCTTTCTCCTATCAAAATGCTTTCTATTTCTTCCATCCACCTGGCTCCGGGATGTCAGCAGTCACAGTGAATCAGTAGAAGAAAAGAAGACCGGGGCCCTTAAAAGAGGAAAAAGAATCCACATTTCATTGTGCCCAAAGACAGTTCAAATCACTAGATTTACAAGAATGTTTGAGAAACCTCTTTAGCCTGCTTCCTCACGGACGGGTGGATTGAATGAGAAAATGACAGAACACCCGCGAAGTAGCTACATTTGTGCCAAGTACCGTGCTCGGTGCCTTCAGAGGCACTGGCTCATTTCAACCCTAGAAAATTGTGTGAACAACAATTGCCATCATCTCTGACACAGGAAGGAACCGAGGCTCGCAGAAGTTGAGTGGATTTTCAGGGGCTGCAGAGCTGAGATCTGAAGCCAAGGCTTCTGAGAGCAAATCCAGTGTAAAGCAGCAATACACAAGATGCTACTGATGTAAGCCAGAAGTCTTAAAATAAGGCTGTCAATCAGGTTTTCCTTCCTATTATGTGAAGAATAGAAAACACCATATTAATCATGGAAAAGAGCTTACAAACCAAGCCAGGAACAAGGAAAATATGGGAACATGGTTTGTTTGAAAGGGAGACCGAAGGAGCCTTGACCTCCACAGAAAAGGAGGCAATTGGCCAGCTGAAAACCCAGGAAGGTAAAGAAAGGATGAAGGGACGGCCACGGAGAAAGGAGGAAAAGGAAGTGGGTATCATCTGTCCATGATGTGCAGAAGACTGCAGCAAGATTAGGGAAAGACAGACAGCTGGTTAGTCGTAAGTAAAACCACTGGGTTATGAGAACCATGCATTAACCTAATATGTGTCTGGTTATGAAAGAATACCTTCCGAAAATAATGTGCGAGATTTGCTTTTCAAGTGACAAATAAAATGGGATTAAGTGTCAATCGCTTATCTGCAGTGGAGGAAAGGTAAGAGCTCCCCTCAGTATAACTTCAGGGCAGCTTTCCTCAGCTCCGGGGGCGTATGGGCTGGACCTTCATTCTGCCTTTTGCTCAAATGAACAGGCTTTCCTCACACAGAGAGAACAAAACTTACACAAAAATTAAAGCCCAAGCTATCGCGACATGTTACAAGCAAACCCAACACTCTTCACCGAGGTATCAACCTTGTTTTAAGAAAAAGAGTGAGAGATTTTCGTTGCTACTGTTAAAACCGGGATACTCTAAGAATTTAATGATCACTTATTAAGATAAAATTTAATAACTAAGCAAAATGCTTTCAACTAAAAGCAGGATTTTCAGATATTACTACTTGAGATAAGTGCAAAAACTGGCCTCGTTTACGAGCATGCTGTTTAAAGGAGGACAATTACTATAGATTAGACTAGAAGGCACTCGGGGACTCCCGCTTTATTATTCAATAGCACTCCGCGCTCCACACTCTGCATTACAGCAACAGACCCTTTGTGAGCAAACCCACAGGCCTGGGTGGGAATTTAAATGACAAAGCCGGGAGCTCAGAGCATCTCTCGGTCGCGGGCATCTCTCTAGCAAGGCTGCAGCCGGAGCCTCCCCCGCAAACCACAGGCTGCGGCCCAAAGTGGGAATCGCCGAAAGAACCCCTAACTTACAGCAGCACAGAGCTTTAAAGAAGCGTCTCTGTCCTCTCACAAGGCCGTTTCCCAAGGCGACCGCAGGGCCCGGGCGCCCCGGTCCCAGCCCGGCTCTCGGAGGACCTGGTGACCCATCCCCCGCGGAGCCCGCATTCCCGTGGGCCCCGGCCCGCTCCCGTGACATCCGGCCGGCCCCTCGCGTACCCACCGGTGGCTGCCAGCATCGCGTCCCCGGCCTTTGTGGTCCTTGTGTCCCATCAGCAGGTTCCAGCGTGACTGCCACCGCAGCCGCACCGGTCCAGGCCACCGGACGCCGTGCCGCAGTCAGCAGCTACCCGCCCACACCCGGCGCGCCTTTTTTTTTTTTCTTTTTAAAGAGACAGGACCATCACCAACCTTCGGTTTCAATACTGCTGCACAATGCGGCTAGGTCGCTCCAACTAACTGGTGGTGGTACAGAGGGCAGTCAGTGCATTCTCTCCTCTGTTCAAATTACAAAGTTGCACTTAGGAGGAAGGCATGGCTGCCAGGAGATCATCTCTCTTGGACACTGGTACACCACCTAAGGCTGTGTGACCTTAGAAAAGTCGGTTGTGGGTTCCATTTTCCCCGCGGAAAACAAAGACTGTGACGGGCCATGTCCAGTCTGGGAATCCTATAATCTACTAGAGTTAAAGAGCAGCCACACACTTGCTGCAAAAACACGGTAATACGCTCTGTTTGCCTTGCAGGTTCTAGCTCACAAGGAATTTTTTGTGTTTTATTTGGATTTGGGTAGGAGTTTCCAAAGGTTAAAAAGAGCATTCACTCAAAAGGCTTTGTAAACTGTGCAATGCTACACAGCTGTCAAACGTTCTAAGTTTTCATTGTTACTGTCTATTTAATAATAAAACGATAGGAAAGATAGATCAGATAGTATCTAGCTCCTTGCTTCCTACAAGAGGAGGATGTGAAATACCAGGGGAGTCTGTTTTCATTGACAGCCCTACCTCCCCTCCCCCTTCCGTGCAGTGTCTCCCTTCCAGGTTCCCGGCGGACGAGCCCGCTGCACCAGTGTGGATCTGGACTGCAGGCTTATCTGGGAACGGCTGGAGCTCTGAAGCTCTGGCTTGCTTTACCTCTGAGGAGAATTCCTAACTCAGCTCAGCAAACTCCAGAACTCTCCCCTGGGGAGGCCAAGCAGGCCCCCAGTGTCAGAATCACTGCAGATTCAAAGCCACCTGCCTCTGCAGAATGGCCCTGTGCAGGCTGCACTCTGGACACTAAACTGCCTGGCGTCTGCCTGGTGTTTCCCTGGCATCTTAGCCTCACAGAGTTAGATGTATAAATATAATGTCCTAGGAGATGGTAAGGAAGTGTTTTGTGCTGGCAAAATCACTATGTAATGACAGGTTTCCATCAGGGAGAAATCGTGCTGGGGAGCCCTGTTCCCTGATTCTCACACGGTGCCGTGTGGGCCCTCGGTGGCAGGCGGAGGCCAGCCTGTCCCCTCAGTTCTAACAGCACCATTTCGATGGTCCCCGGGTGAATGAAGCCCATGTCGACCGGGACGTGGGCTGCACAGGCCCTGGGAAAATCTTCGATTTCTCATTCACCTAGCACAGTTACCTGCTCGTAACTCTGAACTATTAGATAAGTTCTAAGTTTATAAATCCCCACTCCCCAGCCTGCCAAGGAAAGTGGGTCCCTAAGAATATCACGGGTAGGTGGTGTGGGGATGCAAGCAGCAGAAGCTCAGAGAAGAGCCCGGTCGTGCTGACCTAGCTAGAAAGTCCTCCAGGTGCCAGGAATCCAAGGAGAGGGACAGCTGTGGGGTTGAGAGGACCCGAGAGAGCCGGAGGAGGGGCGGGGGAGGGGAGGGGAGAGGAAGTGTTTCTATGACGAGTGAAATTTGGGGGAGAGACTTAGAGAGTGAATTTCCAGGAAGCCGCGCTGCAGCTCGTGCGGCGTCATTTTGTCCTGTGTCCCCTCATCGGGAGCAAACTTCAGTAAGATTGTTCCCATTTCTCCCTGACACTCTGCAGACGGGTTTGGGATCTCTCCGAACCTGCCACAGTGCTGAGTCACGTCAGCCCGGGAGCAAGAAGACATTTGGGGAGGGATGCGGAGTCTGCCTCCAGGGATGCAGAGTCTGCCTCCGGGGTGGAGACCCCCCTGGGTGAGGACTGCCGTGTGTGGCGTGGCCTCTTCCTCGGGGCCCCTGCCCCTATGCGAGTGCCTCCGTGCCCTCTGACTTCTGTCCCTCCTTCTGGGTCAGTGATGCCATCACCCAGGTGCAGGCTTTCTCCACCCCAGGCCTACGTGCTCCAATTGCTCCTTTGGTGTCTCTCTGATACCTTCATCAAAATTGGCTCTTCAGGGACTTCCCTGGTGGCGCAGTGGTTAAGAATCCGCCTGCCAATACAGGGGACACGGGTTCGAGCCCTGTTCCGGGAGGATCCCACATGCTACAGAGCAACTAAGTCCGTGCACCACAACTACTGAGCCCACGTGCCACAACTGCTGAAGCCCCCGTGCCTAGAGCCCGTGCTATGCAACAAGAGAAGCCACCTCAACGAGAAGCCCACGTACCGCAACAAAGAGTAGCCCCCGCTCGCCGCATTTATATTTATGGTACTGGCACAAAAACAGAAATATAGATCAATGGAACAGGATAGAAAGCCCAGAGATAAACCCACGTACATACGGTCACCTTATCTTTGATAAAGGAGGCAAGAATATACAATGGAGAAAAGACAGCCTCTTCAATAAGTGGTGCTGGGAAAACTGGACAGGTACATGTAAAAGTATGAGATTAGAACACTCCCTAACACCATACACAAAAATAAGCTAAAAATGGATTAAAGACCTAAATGTAAGGCCAAAAGCTATCAAACTCTTAGAGGAAAACATAGGCAGAACACTCTATGACATCAATCACAGCAAGATCTTTTTTGACCCACCTCCTAGAGAAATGGAAATAAAAACAAAAATAAACAAATGGGACTTAAGAAACTTAAAAGCTTTTGCACAGCAAAGGAAACCATAAACAAGACCAAAAGACAACCCTCAGAATGGGAGAAAATATTTGCAAATGAAGCAACTGACAAAGGATTAATCTCCAAAATGTATAAGCAACTCAGGCAGCTCAATAACAAAAAAACAAACAACCCAATCCAAAAATGGGCAGAAGACCTAAACAGACATTTCTCCAAAGAATATATACAGATTGCCAACAAACACATGAAAGAATGCTCAACATCATTAATCATTAGAGAAATGCAAATCAAAACAACAATGAGATATCATCTCACACCGGTCAGAATGGCCATCATCAAAAAATCTAGAAACAATAAATGCTGGAGAGGGTGTGGAGAAAAGGGAACCCTCTTGCACTGCTGGTGGGAATGTAAATTGATACAGCCACTGTGGAGAACAGTATGGAGGTTCCTTAAAAAACTAAAAATAGAACTACCATAGGACCCAGCAATCCCACTACTGGGCATATATCCTGAGAAAACCATAATTCAAAACGAGTCCTGTACCAAAATGTTCATTTTGGTACATCTCTCCGTCCCAAAAGCTGCTTTCAGCAGCTTAGCAAGCAAACACGGCTTCAACCCCTATAAACCAGTCAGGGTCTACGCAAGTCACCTATGACTCAGTTTTTTCATCTGTGAAATGGGAACATTCCCTTCCAATGTGGGAGTACAGGGTGCTCGGCATATAATCAGTAATTTCTAGGTGTTCAAATCATAGAGGTTATTAGTTTTGTATATTTCCTGCTTTAAGACACTTTCCCAAGTTGAGAAGTATAACCTCAGACCCGGGGGCAAGACACTTGCCCTTAAACACTACCTATGTTACTTCAAGTCAACTTTCAGAAAATCCCATTACATTTCTAACAACAGCAGAAAAAATGATCCCATGACAAGACCTAAGAAGGACACGGAGCCCCTGAATTGTGAGAACATGAGGGCCATCGGAAAAAACGAACAGACCTACGTTCCCATAAGCACGTGGCCGGCAGGGAAGAGGTACCAGCCACATCGTGGGTTTCCTGTAAGTCCCCACAGCCTCTGGCCCCAGTGGACATCTAGGTGTGTGGCCAATGTTAGCTGAACAGAGGGGTTTGCGGCAGAGCACGCTATGTGGGGGAGGAGACTATGGAACCCTGAAATATGCCACTTTGGCCAAAGGGTTATTTCGAACTGACAACAATTGAGAAGCAACAGACACAGAAAAGCTCTAAGTGCTCCTCTTAATCATCGGACAGGACTCCGGGCTCCCAGCAGCCCACCTTGAGAAAGCCCACCTCCCTTCAGCTTCCCCTGGTGTTTACCTTCCCACAGTTTGTCATTTTCCTTTGTCTCATCACACCCCCCTACACACCCATTGTCCTTTGTGAAGAGCCTGTGTAAGCCCCAAGTTCTAACCACCCCTTGGCGGCTCCTCCTTGAGTTTCTCCAGCGTGTATGGGCGCGGGGCATGGCTTATCAAAATTTCTGGGCTTTACTCTTGTGAATCTGGCCTTTGTCAGTTTAATGTCAGAGTCCCAACAGAACCTAAGAGGGCAGAGGAAGGTTTTCTGCTCTCCGGCGCATACAGACTTGTCACTGGATCCCTGAACTATTTTCCCGGCAGTCAGTCCCTGGAGCTCAGCTCTGAGTTAATATGCCTGCAGCTTTCTAGTCCTGTGATGTTGAGGCACATTCACACAGACAAAGAGACGAAGGCCATCGCCACACAGCTTCCTTGTAAGGAGCTTTCTGTACAAAGCTAAAATTGGGCTCGCTTTGTCCCTGCTTCAAAACATAAAGGTGTCACAGTGAAGAAATACAAACTTTGCACATCTTAATTACAAGGGACCCAATTCTGCCACTTGAGGCTGTGTAGGCAAAATTACAATCGATGTTTACGGTGATGCATGAAACCATCCTAGTCACCTAAGAAACAGTAAAGAAAAAAAAAAAGCACACAATGTACAACATCAGCAGCTCCTTAGAAAAGGGGCACTGTTGTCAATAACCCAAACCTCTGTGAGGCCACAAAACAAAACAGTCTGTACAACTAGGACTTGTCTCAGGTCAGCCTCCCATGCCCTTCGGGGTTTTTTTCTTTCTTTTTAACTTGAAAAATATATCATTTTGAATATATAAAAACCAACCATAATCCTACCACTCAGAAAAGCACTGCTGGCATTTTTTTAGTGGGTGGAAATCGTTCCAGGTTATTTCCTAGGCATATGTGTGCAAGCGACAACTATTTATTTATTGATCACCCGGTATGTGTAAGGCCCTGGTCCACGCGCTGCAGCACACAAACAGCAGTAAACAAATGAGCGGGGGCCCTGCCAGGTGGACCTTACATTCTAGCGGGGAGAGACCAAATATACACCAATAAACATATAGGTAAGCATAAAATTAAGCAGTATAAGGAGATAATGATGACATTGAGGAGGTGCTATTACAGACAGAGAAGGAGTTGAACCAAAAACTATTTACTGGACACTTTCCATATGCCAGCTTCATGAAATATAAAATTTTCAGGCTTAGAATCAGAGTTACAATTCTTAACCTAGTAAGATTAAAGACAACAATAATCAAAGAAAAAAATCAAATAGTCGACATTTTCATGTATTTCTTTCTTTTTGTTTCTCTTAAACACTCAAAGTGTTAATTTTTAATTACACAGGTAACATCATTGCATTCTTCTTGAAAAGGACTCGAACGTTACAGCTAAAAGAAACCTTCCTTTATAACCCGAACATCCCGCCAGATTCTCATCGCAGAATAAATAACCGTAATCATGCCGAGTGTCTCCTTCGAGAGTAAACCTACAACGCGTTGTATCGAGTCTTCTGAAGAGCGCAAATTAGACTCCCCATCCTGCAAATTGCTTTTTCCACCTAATAATCTGTCAGTAAATGTCTTAAATTTCATGCCAGTACCCCAATCTTTCTAACTGTTGCATAGTACTCCACAGTTAGTACGAATCAGCGTATTTAACTCTTCCTTTCTTGATAGATGTTAACATGATGTCCAATTTGTAGTATATAAAAATAAGACAGTACTTTTCGTGTCCATGTGACTATTTTCCTAGAGCAGGTAATAAGGAGTGGAATGGTTGAAACATAGGATTTAAATCTTAATATATGCTGTACAATGGCTCAATCCATTTAAAGTGCTTGTATTGATTTAAAATTTCACTGGAAGCATATCCTTTGCAAAATTAGAACCACAATATATTCATTGTTTCAGACTGCATTTTCTCCCATATAACAAAATTCTATGAACATTTTTCTATGTCTTTAAGTGTGCTTTTAAAAGACAATTTTTAATGGAGGCTTATTATTCCATTTCATTTGATGTATTATAATGGCTTTTATCAATTTCTCTACTGTTGGCTATTTCAGATATATCCAATTGCAGCTATAAATCTTTGTATGCATTTAGAATGATTTCCTTATGCTATATTCTTTGAAGTTAATAGTGGACCAAAGAGGATGGACATAAGATGTTTAAAGCATCTTATACCAGTTGCCAAATTGGTCTCCAGAGAGACTTCACCAGCTGCCATTCCCACTAGCAGGAGGTGAGGATAACCACGTACATTTTTAGATGAGCCGGAATTCAGCTGTTCTGCAGAACGTACTACATATGAGGAAGTCATGGAGGCCTTTGTGAAGGTACCAACTCCCCCCACCACGGAAGGACCTCACACAACGATGTGAGGCAATGCGACAGGATGGGTAAGAACACGCCAGCTGTGTTCAAGCCCCGGCTCCCCACCTACCACTGTGGGTCCTGGTAACCAGGCTTGTCCTCCGGCATCAGCGTCCTCGAATGTAAAATGGGATGAAGACAGAGCCTGCGTGCATAAAGCTTTTTGCACAGCACCCGGCCCAGCTCTCCCGTAAGTATGAGCCAGATATCATTACATCATTGCCAACTATTTGCCTAGAGCAGCTACCGCTCCACAGACGCCCTTGGGGGGAGAGGGGAGGTGGTGACATGTGTCAGCCCAAGAGCAGCTACCTCGGGTCATGGATGACGTAACTCAGTGAATCCTCTGCCACAACGCCGGGCAAATGTTGGTATAACCTCACTGTGCACACGTGTGTGGAAGGTGGAGGGGGTGGCCTGGGGACACTCGGTCCCAGTCAGTGACACACAAACAGCTGCAGCATCTGAGGAGCCCAGGAGAAGCCTGGTGTGAGGCAGTCCCCCTCCACACCCAGGCCAGGGCATCCTCCCCGCCTCAGCCTCCTCCACACCATTCATCCTTTTAGCAAACCTTGTTTCCGTCCCCACTGTGGACTGAATGTCTGTGTCCCCCCTGAGTTCAGACACTGGAGCCCTGTCCCCGGTGTGATGGTGCCAGGAGGTGGGGCCTTTGGGAGGGGACTAGGGCCCAGCGGGGAACCTCACGGCGGGGTTAGTGCCCTTGTTGGAAGAGACAGGAGAGATGATCTCTGCCTCACGTGAGGACACAGCATGCAGGCGGCTGTCCACAAACCCGGAGGAGGGCCCTCACCAGGAACCCACCATGCTGGCACCTGGATCTCAGACTCAGCCTCCAGAACCGCGAGGAATCAGTGTCTTGATTAAGCTGCTCAGTCTGTGGTCCCTGGTATAGCAGCAGAGCTGACTAAGACATGCCCTTCTAGTGCCAAGACGTGCACTGGGCCCCGGGGATGGAGGGATGGGGACGGCAGGTCCCCCAGTAGAGGGAGGCACACAGACGGCAGTGACTGTGCCTGTTTGTAACTGGGTGTGTCCCCCCCCAGGGCTGGGGAAGAGGACAGAGAGGGCGAAAATGATTGCCTGGGGGGGGGCTCCGTGTCAATTAAAGACTGGCATTCTCAAGAGAAGCTTGTGCACAAAATAGCACTCAAATGTGATTTTTCACTTTAAAAATTAATATTTATTTTATTAAAGTTATAAATTTAAAGTTTTCCTTTAGCTCTTAATCCAATTCACAAATCTTATTATCTTATAAAAACATAGCATGATTCTAGTGAATTTTAGCAATCTCTACTAAGGAAACTTTGACAACTTAATTAGAATGCCATAGCTCATTCAAACTTATTAATAAATGTAAAATCTTCAACTTACTTTTATTTATTTATTTACTTAACATCTTTATTGGAGTATAATTGCTTTACAATGGTGTGTTAGTTTCTGCTGTATAACAAAGTGAATCAGCTATACATATACATACATCCCCATATCCCCTCCCTCTTGTGTCTCCCTCCTACCCCTCTAGGTGGTCACAAAGCACCGAGCTGATCTCCCTGTGCTATGTGGCTGCTTCCCACTAGCTATCTATTCTACATTTGGTAGTGTGTATATGTCCCTGCCACTCTCTCACTTCGTCACAGCTTACCCTTCCCCCTCCCCATGTCCTCAAGTCCATTCTCTAGTAGGTCTGTGTCTTTATTCCCGTCTTACCCCTAGGTTCTTCATGACTTTTTTTTTCTTAGATTCCATATATATGTGTTAGCATACGGTATTTGTTTTTCTCTTTCTGACTTACTTCACTCTGTATGACAGACTCTATGTCCATAGGGTGGCCCATTCTTAGACCGACTAAGGACCTGCGAGCTGTGGTCCTACTCAAAAGATGGGCTGAGCCCACCAGCATAGGAATTTGGAACTAGGAGACAGAGAGGAAGCCGGTGAGTGATGAAATCGAGATGAACATGTGTGAGGTATGAGAGAAGCTAAGGAAGGCAGTGTGGACCATGTGCAGGCTGGATTGTGAGGCGGCAAAGGCTGTGCTTCAGGAGAGGAAGTGTGGGGTGGAGAGAAGAAAACAGGAAGCAGGTGCAGGAAGAGGTAGATTTCCCTCAACAGGGAAACCAGGAGCCTGAGGAAGGAGCCTTATGCTTGGTGATTTTCCAGATTCAGTTTCCAGGAGATGCCTCTGTCTCTGATTCTCATGAGGCTCCTGAAACCTACTTAAAGCCCCTTTCATCTGAGCCAGGTCCATGTTACTGACAACCAGGAAAGTTACTGACTCAAACAATTTAAGTCTGAATTGACACTTTTTATTGACTATTATAAAATATTTCCCCAAGTTTTATCTATGCTTTAAATACATAGTTTTTAATGGCTAAATAATATTTCGTAGTATGGATACATTGTATAAGAAATCTAAACACAACAAAGTTGATTACTGTTAATGCTATCAAAATGAATGCCAGGGTATTGAGAAATCTAGTACCTATGGTTGCCCAGATGATCCAGGAAGAGCTCCAATATTCAAGAATCCTTTACCCAACAGACGTGGCAACACACACACACCAGAACTAACTGTGGAGAAATCCAGCATGCCTTCAAAAACTTCCTTGAGTGCTGCTTTCCTAACTGAACCCATTACGAATATCTTTATGAGGGCACAGTGGCTATTTTCCAGCTACCCCCTGCCTTTGTAACTCATGTCATCGCTCTGCCTGATCTTAGCCGTGGGACAAGGAAATCCAGGAAAAAGGCCACCATGAAGTCCAGGTGAGCAGATTAGAGCCACAGAAACAACACTTACGCCTAAACCCTAAATCTGCCTTTTCTTTCTAATAGATCTACTAGATTGAAAGAACATAAAATGCCATGGTTGTTCTTTACAGGGAAAGCAGAAATGGCATCAGCTCAAAAATTGGCACCAACGTTTGGTAAAACCTCGGGCACAGTGTGAGGAATGTGGGCTCCATCCTGTTTCTAAATAGAATATCAAGTGCTGCACTTGTGGGTTTGGAGATTGTTTGGGGAAAAAAATCTATCACCTTTCCCTCATGCAAATTTCACCTTCATGGTAACCTGTAAGTTCTCCTGCAGCTCCTCTTTCCCAACTTAACAGGACAGTTCGTTTCTCTAGCTGAGCTTCTCCCAAACCCCTAATTCACGCCAATCCTCCCACAAAATTCCACCCACCCAGTATTATCAAATACACGAGAGAGAAAAGCCACAGGATAATTCAAGCAGCAGGAGCATCTCTGAACTTCTTTGAGTGCTCTGCCGTATCTTTTTCCAATGATGTAGCTAAACCACCTACGAGGTAAGGGACAATGTTCTAGCTCTTATTTTGTGTTATTTAGGATTGTGGCCCACTTAGGTTAAAGGTTAGTTCTGAGAAAATGTGAGATAAAGTGTGTAAAAGATGAAGCTTATTTTACAGATAAAATGCTGTCTTTTGCTGGAGGGTCGAGTAAACCAAAAGTTCTGGTGAACAGACTGAACTATGACAGACGTGGGTTCCAGTCTGATCTTCTTGACCCTGGGCTAGTCCCTCACCATTCTGTGATTTGCTTTCTTCGTTTATAACGTGGTTTTACTGATGTATTGCCTCCTTCATCCAGGTTCAATGTATTCTGTATCAGTAACACCTCTCTCACTAAGTTAATGAGAAGATTAAGAAAAGTTTGTAACGTGTCTGCACTAAAAGTGGCCTTAACGGGGAAAAAAAGATCACTTTCCCAGTGGCCTTACTGAGGGTTTAGTCACTCTCCTGCTACTCCCCTAGTTGAATTTCTGCCTCAGATGTGTCTCATTTGGCCTTTACATTTTGGCCAGCACAGTGTTTGGTAAATAACTTAAATACTTTTTTTAAATTGTCAACATTTAAAAGTTGGAATATGTCCCTTTCAATCCAGGTTTCTGGCTTCTCTCGACCAGTGGGAGATCTGAGGACACATGACCCATGTTCTCAAATGACCATCGGTCCACAGTCAGCCCCGGCTGGCAGGGGTGCTCCTCTGGAAGGGGTCGGGTTGGCTTCGCTTCACGAAGGGAACCCAGAAGTACGTCTGCACACCCCACCTTGGGACGCGGAGGGGACCTCATTCATGGAGGGCCAGGGACTCCGCCTTTGTCATTTCCTTCCTACCTCACAGCAAACCTCACCATTAAACCAGGCTCACAGCGGAGGAAACGGGAGCTCGCAGAGGTCAGGTATCATCCCCATCCATGCCCACCTAGCGGAGCGCAGAGGTGGAGTCCACACCTGTCCCACTGCGACCCAGGTCCTGAGGTCAGTGGGGTTGTTACCAACCTTTTGAGTCGGGTCCCAGCAAGGGTCCTCCTGCCTGGTTTGCTCATCCCAATAGAACGACGCCCAGTTTGGCTCAGAAGCACAGGAAAGTTTCATTCTTTGATCAAAGACCGGGGAGGTGGGAGCCTGCTCTGGAGGGCAGGCTCCCCCGGGGCGGGCTGTGCGCGGGCTCCTTTATGGGGTGTCAGCTGCGGGGTTCTCGCGGGGCGGGGTTCTCGCGGGGCGGGGTTCTCGCGGGGCGGGGTTCTCGCGGGGCGGGGTTCTCGCGGGCGGGCGCAGGCGCAGCTGGGCTGCTCACGCTCCAGGTCCCGTGCCTGGGGCAGCCTCTCTGCGCACGGCCCACCGCTGTCGCCATCTTGGACTGAGTGCTGGTGCGGCGTCTGCCCACAGCCAGCCGAGCGCCGGGGACTCTAACCCGACGTGTTAGGTGGAGACTTCTGTGCGCGGCCCTGAGCGGAGTGGTCAGCGCAGCCGTTTTGCCCCAGGTCAGACCCCAGGTCTGAGGTGCCGGGCTGCACGCGACCCCCTGTGAGCCAGTGACACCAGACTCAGCACAAAGGAAAAGGAAAAAAGGTTAGACTTGTCTTTATTACCAGATTCCATCTTTGTTTCTCCAGAATTGTGAATGGCCTTTGCCGGTGACAAACCCTTGCTCTACCGTCTGCCCTGCTCCTCATCGTCGAGGTCCCCGGGTGGAGGAGCCGGGGTTCCCCTCAGCCACCGCGAGGCCCGCGTGGGAGCCCCCAGGCCTCGGCCCCGACCGTCCACATCCTTGAGCGACCCCCATTTGTCTAACCTTTTGGAGACAGAGGACCCCAGACAGGTTAAGATACGTGCCCAAGTATCGGCAAGAGGACACGGCCACCGGTGAAATCCTCCTGACAAGGCAGGGCTGCAGGTCTTCGGCCCCGACCCCGAGGCTCACCGCCAGGCTGAGCGTCCCTGGTCGCACGGTCGTGGTTTTCCGGAGGCGAAGCTCCAGGTCAGAGAGAGGGTCCCACGGGCGGTCAGGGGGCCGTGGCCCCAGGTCGTGTCTGTGGAAGCTGGGGCTCGGGGCCCTTTCCCTCGAAAGGAGGGAAACACCCACGGAGTGACCCCTGCCACTTGGGGTCCGATGGGTGGTCAGGGTCACCAAGCGGGGTCCGTCCGCTTCGGGGCGCAGTTCGGGGAGCACAGTGTGGCCCGCATTCATTCACTAGGCCCCGCGGCCTCCTGGGTCTCTAGCAGTGCCCCGCTGTTGGGCTTTGTCGAGCTCTCCTTCTGTGTAGACCAGGGGACGATTGGATGGGCCTGGCCTTGGAGGTGTGAGGGGTTGTGGCCAAGTTACTGGTTCCAGGGCCACCTTGTTGGCAGTTGCGTCCACCTTGTTGTTTCCCTTTATCGCCGCTGCACCCCCTTTGGTGACCCCTACAGTGAATCATTGCTGCCTTTATGGGAAACTACACTGCTTCTAAGTGCTTCAGTATCCTTAAGCCATGTTTCACCTGTTTATATTCTACAGTAAGCGTCCCTCTTTCGTTCCAAATAGAACGTGTACGTGTGCGGTGCACAGCATACACATACTAGAATCTGTGTAAACATTCAAGATCTTCCCTGTCCCAAACTCTAAGGCTCAGGTGAGGGCTATCAGCTCCGCCTTTTGGGCAGAAGTCCCTGGGAAGGCTTCGTGTGTCTATCACTTGGGTCTGGGAGGTCACCGCGTGTCCCCCCAGCCTTTTTCCCTCCCTCATAAAACAGCTCCTCTCTGTGGACCATTCCTCTTTGGGGTTTGGGCGACACTCACTTCCTACTTCGGGGCAACTGGAGTCAATCGTGTCTGTGGTTTCTATACAGTCATGCTCCAGGGGCCCTGTTTCTGTGTGTAGCTGGGTAGCAGGGTTTAGCGTGTGACAGGTTTTTGTGGTGGCCACTGGGTTGTCTAAAAGCACAGCCTGCACTTGCATCCACCCTTCAGGGGATAGCCACTGTTCCCTTAGGACTTAACAAAGCCGAACCTGGTGTGGGGTCCATATAGTGATTGGATTTGCTCCAGGGAGGTCGATTTGCTCTGTCCGGGGAGGTTTGTCCCCAGCCATTAACATCATCCTCTTGTGCCCTTTGTCTGTGGGGACACCACCCTCCAGCTTGCCTCCCATTAGGTGGACAGCAGCCCCCAATCTATGTGAGATATCTGAGATATCTCTTCCCAGCAGGGGTACAGGACATTCGGGGACATACTGGAAGGAATGGGTGAGCATGTGTTGGTTCACTTCACATTCTAGTGGCTCTAAGAATGCCCGTTCTTGGGCCTTCCCTGATACCCCCATAATTTTACAATCTTGGGACCCAGTTTACATGATCTAGTGATCAGAACCAAGTAAGTAGCATCAGTGTCAACTAAGAATTCGACAGGCTTTTCCCCCACGGCCAATGTTGGCCAGGGTTCTGGGGGGTTCAGGTGGTGTGCCAGCTTAGAAGTCCACGGCCCCGTCATTCTTCATCTCTGTGGACCATCTGCCTTCGAGAGCTGAGGCCGGGATTTGCCATTTCCGTCCCCCTTCAGGGGCGGCAGGGTCATTCTCCTTTCCAGTGTCCCTCGTTTACATAGGGTGCACTGATTGGGTCCTGGTTTCCTTGGCTTGATGTCCCTCCGTGGGGGCCGGGGGTCACTTGCTGGAGTCGAGAGTCTCCATGGGCAGGTAGTGCGGATTCCTGGGCTGACTGGCTGACACTGGAGGCCAGCAGCCAGTAGGTGGGCTTGCCTCCGGGCCTCTTTACTCTCTGACTTTTCTTCCTTTATATCTCGGTTATTAAACACCCAGTAGGCAACCTGGACCAGACGAGAGGTCGGGGTATCTGGTTCTGTTTCCAGCCTCTGACGTTTATGCCTAAAGTCAGGGGGCAGTTTGGGAAATGAAATACGACCTCAGGGTTGCATTCCTTCCAGTGACTCAGGGTCAGTGGTGGTACAGATTCGAAGGCATTCCCGGGGTGCTCTAGGAATACCAAGGGATTTTCCATTGGCTCCTGACTGATTTCCTTTATCTTATTCCAGTTGACAGGTTCTTGCCTGCTGCCTGGATTCCCTTTAGGACCATATCTTTATAATAGGTCAGCCTCAATCTTCTCCCCTCTTTTCCATTGTCTCCGTGGTCCCAGTCGGGTTCCTTATCTGGGAGCACTTGATTCCCCATCTGAAAATAGCATGACCTGTGTTGTTTCTCTTCCCTGTGGCTGCTTCCTCTCAGGCTTTTGAAAAGACCACGGCCTTTTCTTCCCCTTTAGGAGTACATTGAGGAGGCTCCGGATGTCGGCCCAGGTGCTGGGGATTGCTAGAATTTGTTATCGACCCTTTCGAGTCCATCCACAGCGAGGGTCCTCCTGCCGGTGTCGTTAGAGCCAACAGAATGAGACTTAGTTTGGTTCAGAAGCAAAGGAAAGTTTTATTCTTTGATCAAAGAATGGGGAGGTGATGCGCAATGTTGTGTTAGTTTCTGCAGTACAGCAAAGTGACCCACTTATATCAATACATATACATACATTCTTTTTCATATTCTTTTCCATTATGCTTTATTACAGGATACTGAATACAGTTCCCTGTGCTCTACAGTAGGACCTTGTTGTTTATCCACTCTCTATATAATAGTTTACCTCTCCTAATCCCAAATTCCCACTTCAATCAATCAATCAATAAAAATAAATAAAACCAAAAAAATGGAGAGGCTAGAGCTCCTGCTCTAGAACACATGCTTCCCCAACAGGCAGAGGAGGGGCTGCATTATAGGGTCTCAGCAGCTGGGAGGGGGTGAGGTTCTTCCGGGGCGGGCACAGGTGCAGCTGGGCTGCTCACGCTCCAGATCCAGGGCAGGGAACACAGCCTTTCTGCACCAGGCCCACACCGCCCTATTGGATTGAGTGTCATGGGCAGGGCTTCTGCACCTGGCCCCTGGAATGCTGGGAAACACGTATCTGATGTGAGTTTAGTGCGAGGCCTCTGCACACGGCCCCTTGTGAGCCAGTGACACTAGACTCATCACAAAGGAAAAGGAAAGGTTAGGCTTGATTTCATTACCCACACTTTATCTTTACCTCCTGGAGTCGTTTGCGGCCTTTGCAGTGACAGGCCAGCCTGGAAGACAGGGACTAGGCCTTCCAGCTACTCCAGGTGTGGCCTGGGGGCTCCTCTGGTGCTGGCTCCACTGAGAGGCAAGCTGATTCTCAGGGGGCTTCACACTGGCAGATGCTTGGAAAGAACTGAAAACACTCTACATCCTGTTGTCCAAGCAAAAGGGACTCAGTTTGGGGCTGGTCTTCCCATGCTGGTGAGCCCGGCCACCAGTTTATCTGGCGACTCGGTGCTGTCTGGATTAGTCCGTGTGTCTGTACTGATGTTGGGGGCATCTGTACTGATATCCACTGTCCCAGGCCTGCATTTCCCCAGAGTCCGGGGCACCACCAACCTTGGCTACTCTACTTCCAACCACGGGGGGGCGCAGCGGCATCACTTAAAAGATTCGCAGGACAAAGCTGCTAGGACACAAGGTTTCGGGAAAAGACTCATGGTTGTGGTGTTTTGTTTTTTGTTTGTTTGTTTTTATGATAAATTGTTCTAATACAAACTCAAATGCGGTTGTTCAAAACAGAACCTATTCCAATCTCCTCATTTTGCAAATGAGAAAACGAAGGCCAGAAAGCTCCAGGACCTCAGTCTCCCAAGGTGCACAGGAAGTTGGTGGCCACCTACCCTGCAGGCTTCTCCAGGGGATGCAGCATGACCCAGCCAGGGTCTGGGGCTGGGCGAAGGCCATGCACAGCTCGAAGGACACAGGGAGGCTCGGTGACAGCAGCCCCACTGTGTGCCATGGAGAGCTGCCCAGGAAACCTCAGCATCATTTCCAGACTGGAGGAAGTCGTAATGTAATGGGAAAATCAAGGAGTGCACAGCACAGGAAGAGTGGATGATGGAAGCACGTGGAGCCAGAAGGGCTTCACTGGCTGCAGCTGCACCTGTAGGGCCAACAATAACCCTCAACCTCCTGGCTGCCATGTTTGCACAGAGAGCTCCTTCCCTCCACACAGAGTTGACGAACTCTCTCTGTTCTTGAGTGTCTGATGAAGGATCCAATTTAAATGATTATTAGGACAGGCCAAAGCAGGGCAGCACTGCCCACTGAAGACCCTGCACGCCGTGGGCAGCTAACGCAGGAGGCTGTTGAAGGGAGCCCACCAATGGATGGAGCCTAAGGACTGATTATCTGGGCTGGTGCATCTCTAGCATTCAGACAGATCCCCATTTAAAATTTTTATTTTATTTACACTTTCGCTGCATTTAGTCATGATCATTCCAACTTAACTGCTGTGGTCTGTGTAATTTTATTAACTATCTTGTCTTAGATATACCTTGTGTGCCTTTCCAGGGTAATGCAATAAATAAAGAGGAAAAGAACTTGAGAGACTGAAGCACTCAGAATGAGTCATTTCCTAGTTATCAAACCTAATCCTGTACTAGTGTGGATGCTGTATCTGTGGTTAACCTCATGAGGAAGCAAACTGTTCACCTCTCATTTTTTTAAAGATGTGCAGTCCATTGCTTCTAGAGGCAAATAACCTAAAAGACAGTTAAGCTAGACAATAGAAGATAGTTATGCTTTATCATTTCTATATATTCTGCCCTTCTCCAAAATTGTCTTGATAAAATTTACCCCAAAAAGCATATGATATCATATTTATAGGACATTGCATCCAAAAACAACAGAATACACTTTCTTCTCAACTGCTCATGGAACATTCTCCAGAATAGATAATATCTTGGGTCACAAATCAGGCCTTGGTAAAGTTAAGAAAATCAAAATTGTATCAAATATCTTTTCTGACCACGATGCTATGGGACTAGATATCAGTTACAGGAAAAAAATCTGTAAAAAATAACAACACGTGGAGGCTAAACAATACTTAATAACCAAGAGATCACTGAAGAAATCAAAGAGGAAATCAAAAAATACCTAGAAACAAATGACAACGAAAACACGACCACCCAAAACCTGTGGGATGCAGTGAAAGCAGTTCTAAGAGGGAAGTTTATAGCAATACAATCATACCTTAAGAAACAAGAAACATCTCAAATAGTCAACCTAAGCTTACACCTAAAGAAATTAGAGAAAAAAGGACAAAAAACCCCCAAAGTTAGCAGAAGGAAAGAAATCATCAAGATCAGATCAGAAATAAATGAAAGAGAAATGAAGGAAACGATAGCAAAGATCAATAAAACTAAAAGCTGGTTCTTTAAGAAGATAAACAAAATTGATAAACCATTAGCCAGACTCATCAAGAAAAAAGGGAGAAGACTCAAATCAATAGAATTAGAAACAAAAAAGGAGAAGTTACAACTGACACTGCAGAAATACAAAGAATCATGAGAGATGACTACAAGCAACTTTATGCCAATAAAGTGGACAACCTGGAAGAAATGGACAAATTCTTAGAAAAGCACAACCTTCTGAGACTGAACCAGGAAGAAACAGAAAATGTGAACAGACCAATCACAAGCACTGAAATTGAAACTGATTAAAAATCTTCCAACAAACAAAAGCCCAGGACCAGATGGCTTCACAGGTGGATTCTATCGAACATTTAGAGAAGAGCTAACACCTATCCTTCTCAAACTCTTGCAAAATACAGCAGAAGGAGGAACACTCTGAAACTCATTCTATGAGGCCACCATCACCCTGATACCGAAACCAGACAAAGATGTCATGAAAAAAGAAAACTACAGGCCAATATCACTGATGAACATAGATGCAAAAATCCTCAACAAAATACTAGCACACAGAATCCAACAGCACATTAAAAGGATCATACACCATGATCAAGTGGGGTTATCCCAGGAATGCAAGGATTCTTCGATATATGCAAATCAATCAATGTGATACACCATATTAACAAATTGAAGGAGAAAAACCATATGGTCATCTCAATAGATGCAGAGAAAGCTTTTGACAAAATTCAACACCCATTTATGATAAAAACCCTGCAGAAAGTAGCCATAGAGGGAACTTACCTCAACATAATAAAGGCCATATATGGCAAGCGCACAGCCAACATCATCCTCAATGGTGAAAAACTGAAAGCATTTCCACTAAGATCAGGAACAAGGCAAGGTTGCCCATGCTCACCACTATTATTCAACATAGTTTTGGAAGTTTTAGCCACAGCAATCAGAGAAGAAAAAGAAATAAAAGGAATCTGAATTAGAAAAGAAAAAGTAAAGCTGTCACTGTTTGCAGATGACATGATACTATACATAGAGAATCCTAAAGATGCTACCAGAAAACTACTAGAGCTAATCAATGAATCTGGTAAAGTAGCAGGATACAAAATTAATGCACAGAAATCTCTTGCATTCCTATACACTAATGATGAAAAAGCTGAAAGTGAAATTAAGAAAACACTCCCATTTACCATTGCAACAAAAAGAATAAAATACCTAGGAATAAACCTACCTAAGGAGACAAAAGACCTGTATGCAGAAAATTACAAGACACTGATGAAAGAAATTAAGGATGATACAAATAGATGGAGAGATATACCATGTTCTTGGATTGGAAGAATCGACATTGTGAAAATGACTCTACTACCCAAGGCAATCTACAGATTCAATGCAATCCCTATCAAAATACCACTGGAATTTTTTACAGAACTAGAACAAAAAAGTTTCACAATTTGTATGGAAACACAGAAGACCCTGAATAGCCAAAACAATCTTGAGAAAGAAAAACGGATCTGGAGGAATCAAGCTCCCTGACTTCAGACTATACTACAAAGCTACAGTAATCAAGACAGTATGGTACTGGCATAAAAACAGAAATCTAGATCAATGGAACAAGATAGAAAGCCCAGAGATAAACCCACACACATATGGTCACCTTATCTTTGATAAAGGAGGCAAGAGTATACAATGGAGAAAAGACAGCCTCTTCAATAAGTGGTGCTGGGAAAACTGGACAGCCACATATAGAAGAATGAAATTAGAACACTCCCTAACACCATACACAAAAATAAACTCAAAATGGATTAGAGACCTACATGTAAGGCCAGACACTATCAAACTCTTAGAGGAAAACATAGGCAGAACACTCTATGACATAAATCACAGCAAGATCTTTTTTGACCCAGCTCCTAGAGAAATGGAAATAAAAACAAAAATAAACAAATGGGACCTAATGAAACTTAAAAGCTTTTGCACAGCAAAGGAAAACATAAACAAGATGAAAAAACAACCCTCAGAATGGGAAAAAATATTTGCAAATAAAGTAACTGACAAAGGATTAATCTAGCAAATTTTCAAGCAGTTCATGCAGCTCAATATCAAAAAAACAAACAACCCAACCTCAAAACGGGCAGAAGACCTAAACAGACATTTCTCCACAGAAGATATACAGATTGCCAATAAATGTGAAAGAATGCTCAACATCATTAATCATTAGAGGAATGCAAATCAAAACTATGGTGTGATATCATCTCACACCAGTCAGAATGGCCATCATCAAAAAATCTACGAAAAATAAATGCTGGAGAGGGTGTGGAGAAAAGGGCACCCTCTTTCACTGTCAGTGGGAATGTAAATTGATATAGCCACTATAGATAACAGTATGGAGGTTCCTTAAAAAACTAAATATAAAACTACAATATGACCCAGCAATCCCACTACTGGGCATATACCTTGAGGAAACCATAATTCAGAAAGAGACATGCACCACAGTTTTCATTGCAGCACCATTTACAATAGCGAGGACATGGAAACAACCTAAGTGTCCATCGAAAGATGAATGGATAGAGAAGTTGTGGCACGTATATACAATGGAATATCACTCCGCCATAAAAAGAAACGAAATTGAGTTATCTGTAGTGAGGTGGATGGACCTAGAGTCTGTCCTACAGAGTGAAATAAGTCAGAAAGAGAAAAACAAATACCATATGCTAACACATACATATGAAATCTAAATTTTAAAAAAAATGTCATGAAGAACCCAGGGGCAAGACAGGAATAAAGATGCAGACCTACTAGAGAGTGGACTTGAGGACGGGAGGGGGAAGGGTTAGCTGGGACAAAGTGAGAGAGTGGTAGTATATATATGGACATATATACACTACCAAATGTAAAATAGCTAGTGGGAAGCAGTTGCATAGCACAGTGAGATCAGCTTGGTGCTTTGTGACCAGCTAGAAGGGTGGGATAGGGAGGGTGGGAGGGAGATGAAAGAGGGACGAGATATGGGAATATATGTATATGTATAACTGATTCACTTTGTTATAAAGCAGAAACTAACACACATTGTGAAGCAATTATACTCCAATAAAAATGTTTTTAAAAAAAACAGTATTATAGACCTAATAAAAGAAGTATGAGATGGGAGCTAAGGATCAAGAGGAAAAGATACAGTAAATACAGTAATGCTAACATGTAACATAGCTTCTATAAGTGAGTATGAAACATGACTCTGAGCTTCCTGGAGGCCAAGGCAAAAGTAGGAAACGAGAAATATGTAATAACAGCAGCAGACAGAAAACGTGATTTTTTAAAAAAATTATTCTTCCTTGAAACCAAATCTAAAAAGAATTGATGTATGTAAGGATTCATACAATGGCTCTAAGTGAAGAAATGATGGACAATATCCTCCATAAGAGTTTTTGCACAAATTGAAGGTGGTAAGAATTGATATTCCAGCACAACCAGTAAAGTTAATCCTGAGAGGGGCTGGGCCAGCCTCAGCGAACTTGTGAAGAAAAACTCAGAATTCCAGCTAATGGAGGCATGGAATTAAGGTGGCTGTTTCTTCTACATCCTTGTGCCTAGAGTCAGGTATGAATGCTGAAGACAGCTTGTTCCCATATAAACTCAGATGGGATTGGTCAAAACAGGGTCCTGCAAGAATTCAGCATCTCTGATTTGAAATTATAAATGCTTCTCCTGGGCCATGTGTCTGGCCCCTTGGCAGGCACTGGGACACCCACGCCAGGCTGTCTAAGTGTGTCCACTGGCAGCTCCGGGAACCGACAAGGGACATCTCAATGGTACATGTGTGACACAGCTTTATTTCATCATTTCATCTCTGGATTGAATTTTGAACAGATGTGCATTGCTCTCTTTTTTTAAGGTAAAAAGCAATGAAAAATTTTGTGGCTTTGAAATTAAGTGAGCCCTTGAAAAATATCAGCTTTGTTTGGCTTCGGGTTTTGTTTTTTCCTATACTCTAAGTTTCTCTTCTTGGCAGCAAAATATCTCATTGAAAACTCAGCACGTCCACTGCCTCCCCACTCCTTCAAAAAAAAAAAAAACTCTGTGGAAAGTTTTCACTAACTGAGAGACGTTTTCAGTTTGGTTTCATTTTTAAATGATAGTCATTTACTTATTCTTTTAAGCATTTGTAATAAATTAATTAACACCCATGTATCAGTTTCTAATGTATCTAATATTGTCCTGAGCTACAAAAAAAAAAAAGATAATTTTTTCTCTTCTCACAAATATCACAATCTTGTTGGAGAGGAGAAACTGAGACATGTGATACAGTTAGAGGACTAGTAAGTAAGAATATGTGTCAGATCCCAAAGTGCAAGTTCAAAGAAGGAGGGACCATGGTGGGAAGGGGTGGTCCGGGAAGAATTCAGGGTCTTTACCCGTGCAATCATTCCTCATGCCTGAGAGAATAAGAAATATCTGAGAGCCCTGCTGCTCTCAGCCCTTCTCCAATCTGACAAATATTTATCCAGATCCAAATCTCTCCCCAAGTTTCACTGTGGCTCCTTGTAAGAACAGGAAAATCCTGCCCATGAATCATACACTGGGAACTGCACAGAACCCGGTCGGCCCTGAGCTCACCAGCTCACATGGATTCCTGAGCACAGGCTTGCATTCTCGCTCTCAATCCTCGCTTGGGACCTTCCACTCCAACATCATCTTTTGTGCAGAGAACCAGGCACATTTCTCATCAGCATTAATCCTGCTCTCAGCCAGGTATGTAGATAAGCACCAGGATGTGAATCTGTCAGAGGGATTCCAGCCCAGCCTTCTCTCAACAACTGGGACACTGACCGAGACCTGGATACAACCTGATCAGACATGAGGCTGACAGGTACATTCTTTATAATTATGGTCCTGTTTGAACTTTCGCCTCATCAAAAATGTAACAACCAACTAAAGAAGAAATCCCTACTTCTTTCTTAGTGTATTTTTATTTTTTCAAAATTTTATGACCCCTGTTGAGGAAAGGAGTAAGTTTTGGAATAACCAAAACAACATGTTGATGGCAGCAGGGTGCCAGCTTCATCAGCTCCCCCATCCCACTGAGACCCCTTGACGAGCCAGGGGACAGAGACTGGGCAGCAGCGGAGGTGAAATTTATTAGGTAGGACCTTGGGTTCAACTGACAGATCTGCAGTCCTATCAGCCCTCTAGGGAATTATAACACATTTCAACTTTGTAAATTTCACATATTTCAAATATGAGAGCTCAGGACTGACAGTAACTGGCCCTCATTCACTCAGCAGACCTTTATTTCACACTGACCGTGGCCTGGTTCTGGGCAGTGTGGTGAGGATGTTAACAAATGGTCCTGCCCTTTGAGTGGTCACTGTTTTATAGGGGATCTCTGAAAGCGAGAAGGAAGGAAGGTTCCAGAGGGTGGCCTTTGAACTAAATCGGTCTTTCAAAATAAGTTGGTCAATAGAGTTGGACGGAGGGAAGGAGAGTTTTGGAAGATGGACCTTTCAGAAAAAGCAATTAACTTGAGCCAAGGCATGGGCACAAAAAAGCCAGAGCATTTGCAGAATTTCAGAATTTCAGACTGGGAAGAAGGAGCACGAGAGGGGCTTTGAAAAGTACGGCTGGAGAGGTAATGAGAGTCCAAATCTCATGTCGCACAAAGGACCTCTTATGCTACCCAAAGGAATTTGGATTTTTTTTTTTTATCCTTTAGGCATAAGGAAGCCATTGAAGGGTTTTAAACAGGCAGCAAAGTAATCAGATTTACTCTTTGGAAATAAGAACTCCTGATTAGTTAATGAGCTCATATTTCTTTTTTTTTTCATGTTAACCATTGTTTTATTTTTTGGTCTTTAGACTGTATTACTGATTGAAATAACAAAATGACTGGAGTTAAGAGGCTATGCCACTTAACCTTCCAAGGTCTCAGTTTCATTTAAATAGTGGTTATATTATCTGCTTTACCTTACTAAGTTTGATGTAAGAGTGAAGTAAGATGAAGGCAGATAAACTGGCTTGTGGTACTATTGTTATTGGTGTGCCTGTTGGACTCTATCAGTTAGCTGGTACCAAGCAGGTTACAGATGAATCAGTGTTTACTTTCAATGGGGAAAGGATAGTCTTTTCAATAAATGATGCTGGAACAATTGGATATTCACCTGCAAAATATATATATGAACTTACTCCCTTACACCATACCATACACAAATATTAACTCAAAATTGGCCATAGATCTAAATGCTAAGCACTAAGTCTGTAAAATTTCGAAAAGAAAAAATAGAAATATAGGAGAAAATCATTGTGGCCTTGAATTACACAAAGATATCTTAGATATGACACCAAGACAAAATTCAAAAGAGAGAAATCGGTAAATTGGATTTTGTTAAAATCTAAAACACTTGCTTTTCAAAACACATCATTAAGCAAATACAAAGATAAGTCTCAGACTGAGAAAAATACTTGCAAATCATATATCTGATAAAAACTTGCAGCTCAAAGCACTCAATGACTCTGTAGAGAACTTTACAACTCCATAGAAAGAAGACAAACAATCCAATAAAAATTGGACAAAAAACTTGAACCGGGCTTCCCTGGTGGCGCAGTGGTTGAGAGTCCACCTGCCGATGCAGGGGAAATGGGTTCGTGCCCCAGTCCGGGAGGATTCCCACGTGCTGCGAAGCAGCTGGGCCCTTGAGCCATGGCCGCTGAGCATGTGCATCCAGAGCCTGTGCTCCGCAATGGGAGAGGCCACAGCAGCGAGACGCCCGCGTACCGCAAAAAAAAAAAAAAACTTGAACCAAAAAATATACTATGGATAAAAAATAAGCACATGAAAGCTGCTCAATATTATTTGTGGTTAGGCACTCACACATATTTGTTGAGTGAATGAAATATGTAGAGAGACAACTTTATAATATCAGTTGTGGCTCTTTCGGGTGAGAAAGAGAACAATGATGATGTCATTATTAGCCAAGTGAGCCTCAAATGAGTTAATCCAAATAGTTTACATCAAGGTAAATTTTTAATCTAAAATATTTATATATTTTAGGTAAAACTGGTAAATTTCTTTTTAAATTATTTGGATAATAGTTCAGGGCTCCCCTGGTGGTGCAGTGGTTAAGAATACACCTGCCAAAGCAGGGGACATGGGTTCGAGCCCTGGTCCGGAAAGATCCCACATGCTATGGAGCAACTAAGCCTGAGTGCCACAACTACTGAGCCTGTGCTCTAGAGCCTGCGAGCCACAGCTATGGCGCCCGCGCACCACAACTACTGAAGCCTAGAGCCTGTGCTCAGCAACAAGAGAAACCACCACAATGAGAAGCCCGTGCACCGCAACAAAGAGTAGTCCCCGCTCAACACAACTAGAGAAACGCTGTGTGCAGCAACGAAGACCCAACACAGCCTAAAATAAAATAAATAACATAAATAAAACAAAAAAGAAAATATATCTTAGTTCAAAAACTTGAGAGATGTTATACCATACCATTTTCTATCTTGGCTGTTAGAATTTGTGTGTGATTTGAGGATCCAAACCTCAGGTTGATCAAGTTCAGGATCATTCTGAACAGGTGTATACACCTCCCATCCCTCCTGAGAGCCCTGGGAAGTGACAGTGTAGCAGCACAAAGGGGAATAAACCCATACAACAGAGAAAGTAAATGAGAGGGATTTCAGTAGACAAGACATTTCAACACATGCCCAGAGGACAGAAAGCAGATGGACAGGGCAGCAAGGGAAGCTGGAGCCCAGAATATAATAACTGGGGACCCTGTGGAGTCTCCCCTGTGGAGGCCTGGAGAATCTCAGGTCTCAGAAATGCGAGGTATAGTGGGCATAAGTGAAGGAGAAGGCAGAAGAGCAGAGGGGATGATGGGCTGTGTGTCTTTGTGGCTGCTGTGCTGTCACCTCTCTTCCACCCCCTCCCCACCCACTCCCGAGCATGTGGAAGGCCTACATTGCCGCTATTAAAAATAGTGGTAAAGGAGGTGGGTTTTTTTGTTTTTTTAAATAAATTTATTATTTATTTATTTTTGGCTGCATTGGGTCTCTGTTGCTGTGTGCGGGCTTTCTCTAATTGCAGCGAGCGGGGGCTACTCTTTGTTGCTGTGCATGGGCTTCTCATTGCGGTGGCTTCTCGTTGCAGAGCACGGGCAAGATTAGGTGCATGGACTTCAGTAGTTGTGGCTCATGGGCTCTAGAACGCAGGCTCAGTAGTTGTGGCACACGGGCTTAGTTGCTCTGTGGCACGTGGGATCTTCCCGGACCAGCACTTGATCCCATGTCCCCTGCATTGGCAGGCGGATTCTTAACCACTGTCCCACCAGGGAAGTCCCTAAAGGAGGTTTTTGTAAAAGAGACTGTACCAATTTACCGAGGAAGATGTAAATCTTCTGTCCTAGATGCTTCTTTACAGAGACTCCTTCTGGCATCACGGAGTGGGGATTGACTCTAACCCAGTCGAGGCACCTGTGGTGAAGGACCAGTTCCTTTTTACAATTTTTTAATCCATTGCAGACTGTTACTTTTTAGAATACAGCGGAAATGAATTACTAGAAAAGATAAAAATGTAAAGGTAAAGACATGCCAAGTACAAGCCCAAACGTTTTATCATTAGATCCAAGAGACACAAGATTGCATTTCAATCTATGTAATCAGAACAAAATAGGGGGGAAAGATTATAAAAATGGTACATAGTTATTGATAGTGAGCATGTAGTTTTTGTCATTCTGTGATTGTAAGTAGAGGTTATAGAAGAAATAGTGATTGTCCACATTTTAACCCTATAAGCATTGGATGGATGTCACATATAAAAATACTGAAAATTTTTATTGTAAAAAGCCTAATTCTTGCTTTTAAATGTATTTAATCCATGTTGGATTATCAACAATGCTATTCACAGAGGATAATACATACCTAAACTGTTTCCATGTACATTTTTCTTTATTTTTTGAAATAAAATTTACACACCCCAAAACTTTCCATTTTAAAGTGTACAATTCAGTGGTTTTTAGTATATTCACAGAGTTGTGCAACTACCACCACTATCCAATTCCAGAACATTTTCATCCCCCCAAATGGAAACTTTATACTTGTTAGTGGTCATTTCCCAAACTCCCCTACCCCCAGCCTCTGGCAACTGCTAGTCGCCTTTCTGTCTTTATGGATTTGCCTATTATGGACATTTCATATAAATGGGGTAATACAATAAGTGACCTTTTTTGTCTGGCTTCTGTCACTTAGCAATCATCTTTTTAAGGTTCATCCATGTTGTAACATGTATCAGTACTTCATTCCATTTATGGCTGCATAACATTCTGTTGTATGGAGGGACCACAATTTGTTTATCTGTTCATCTGTTAATGGGCAATTGAGTTGTTTCCGCTTTTTGGCTATTATGAGCAATGTTGCTCTTAACATTAACATACAAGCTTTTGTGTCAAAATATGTTTCCAGTTCTCTTGGGTATGTCCCTAGGAATGGAATTGCCAAGGTATGTAGTAACTTTCTGACTTTTTCAGGAACTACTGTTTTCCACAATGGTTGCCCGTTTTACATTCCCACCAGCAGTATATGAGGGTTTCAGTTTCTCTGTATCCTCGCCAACACTTATTATTTCCCCTTTTAAGTAATAATTATTATAATGGGATGTAGCGGTGGTTTTTAGTGTGTGTGAAATGATAAATCATTGTAGATTTGATTTGATTTGCGTTTCCCTAATCATATTGAGCATCTTTTCATATGTTTATTGTCCATTTGTATGTCTCCTTTGGAGGAATGTCTATTCAAATCATTTGCCCATTTTAAACATGAATTATTTGTCATCTTCTTATTGAGTTGTAAGAAATCTTTTATATATTCTGGATACTAGACCCTTATCAGATACATGATTTACAACATTTTTTCCCATTCTATGGGTTGTCTTTTCACTCTCTTTATAGTTTCCTTTGATGCACAAAAGTTTCCAGTGTTGATGAAATTCAATTTATCTAATTTTTTCTTTGCTTACTTGTGCTTTGGGGGTCATCTCTAAGAAACTATTGCCTAACCCAAGGTCATAAAGACTTATGTACATGTTTTCTTCTAAAATTGTTATAGTTTTAGCTCTTGAATGTAGGTATTTTATCCATTTTGACATAATGTTTAAATATGTTGTGAGGCAGCGGTCCAAATTCATTCTTTTTGCATGTGGTTAATCAGTTGTCCTGGCATCATTTGTTTAAAAGAGACTATTCTTTTCTTCATTGAATAGTCTTGGCACCCTTTCTCAAAAAAATCAATTGACCATAAATGCATGGGTTTATTTCTGGACTCTCAATTCTACTCACTGTTCTATATGTCTATTCTTATTTCAGTCTCACCTGTGTGGATTACTGTAGCTTTGTAGTACATTTCGAGATTAGGAAGTGTGAATCCACCAAGTTTGTTCTTTTTCGAAATTGTTTTGGCTATTCTATGTCCCTGGCATTTCTGTCTGAATTTTAGGATCAACTTGTCAATTTCTGCAAACACAGTAGCAGAAATTTTGATAGTGATTGCACTGCACTGTAGATCAATTTGGGTAGCATTCCCATCCTAACAATATTAAGCCTTTTACTACACGAACATAAGATGCCTTTATATTTATTTAGATCTTCTTCAATTTCATTCAGCAATGTTTTGTAGTTTTCATGTATAAGTCTTGTACTTCTTTTATTAAATTTATTCCTAAGTATTTTATTCTATTTTAAATGGAATTGTTTTCTTAATTTCAGTTTTAAGCTGTTCATTGTTATTGTATGACACAATTGATTTTTGTCTATGGTCTTGTATAGTACATATTTCCTGAACTCATTTACTAACTCTAATAGATTTTTTGTATGTGGAATCTTCAAGGTTTTCTGTATATAAGTTCTGTCATCTGCAAATAGAGACAGTTGCACTTTTTCCTTTCCAGTCTGGATGCCTTTTATTTCATTTTCTTAACCAATTACCCTGGCTAGAATTTCCAGTACAATGTCTTGTTTCTGAACTTAAGGGGGAAAGCTTTCAGTCTTTCACTATTAAGTAATATGTCAGTTGTGGATTTTTTGTAGATGTGCTTTATCACATTGAGGAAGTTCCCTTCAGTACCTAGTTTGTTGAAGTGTTTTAATCATAAGAGGGTGTAATTTTGTCAAATGCTTTTTCTGAATCAATTGAGTTGATCACATGGGCTTTTCCCCTTTATTCTATTAATGTGGTATATCACATTGATGGATTTTATATGTTGAACTACCTTGGACAGAGAGTTCCTTAAATATCTGAAGGCAAAAAGCCTCTGAATCTTTGTGGGGGGCTGAGGTGCTCCATGTGCATGTGGGATAATACCTTTAACCCTCAGACAGGCAGCTTAGGGCTCTGCCTTAGCCTTCACTTCCTGCTGGCACAGAACCTCAAGGTCAACTAGAGGGGAGAGCTTTTATAATAGTAAATTACACAATAATTTGAATGTGTCATCTACATGTAATATAAATATATTATACAAGTATGTATATTTATTTGTAAGTATTTATGCACCCAGTATAGGAGCACCTAAATACATAAAGCAAATACTAAGAGATCTAAAAGGAGAAATAGACAGCAATACACCTCTTTATACAAAGAAGCAAATTATATAATATAAACTTTGTGTGAATAATACATGCCACACATATTTGATAAACATGTATTAATGTCATGTATATTCAGTTTATTTATAATTATTTATAAGCTATAAATTATAGTTTATAGATTTTATAATTCATTTATAATACATATAATACATTAATTTATATGAATATGTACATTTTAATAATTATGTAAATTTATAAACATTTTATATTTTATAAATTACCAAGCTCTCCAAGATTAAGAGCTGGGCCAACAAAATGGAAGCCCTGAGCAGCAGGCTGGCTGCTGTCCTGAGGACTACCTGGCATACCTGTAAATGCCTACAAACTGGTGAAGCAGCTGACCATAGACTGGCAGTGCTGGAGGACCTTGTCCTGCAGGACTCAGCCACAGGTTTCACTGCCGACCTCTCAGTGCAGTGGCAGTCCTTCTCCACTGCGGAAGTCAGCAAGGCCCTGGATCCAGACATGATTTCCAAAAGGGAACTTCCAGGAGCCAAAGACTAGGAAATGCCAAGTGTGGACAACTCCTTTGGGATGGCCTATGATGAGGCTTTCTGGGGGTGCCACCATGGCAACAGTATGCCGCAGCTGCTCATATCCCCTTCATGAAGGAGGACACATGAGACAGCCCACACCTTGTCAGGTACTACAATGTCATGTCTGACATGGAAATTGAATTTATTAAAAATAAAAAGGCTGATGAAACATGCTGACGAGAAAGTACACTGAATTAAAGCATCCATAAAAAATATGGACAAAGGACCTGAATAGACATTTTCCCAAAGTTATACGAATGGCCAACACATCCATGAAAATGTGCTCAATATCACTAATCACTATGGAAATGCAAATCAAAGCCCACAATGAGATACCACTTCACCCTGTTAGAATGGCCATCACCAAAAAGACAAAACATAACAAATGCTGGTGAAGATATGGAGAAAAGGGAAACCTTGTTCACTGTTGGTGGGAATGTAAATTGGTACAGCTGCTGTGGAGAACAGTATGGAAGAGATCAGATTTGTGGTCACCAGAGGTGGGCGGTGGAGGGTAGGGGAAGTGGACGAAGGTGGCCAAAATGTACATACTCCAAGTTATAAGGCAAATAAGTACTGAGGATGTGATGTACAACATGATGACTGTGGTTAGCACTGCTTTGTGATATATTTAAAAGTTATTAAGAGAGTAGATCCTAAGAGGTCTCATCACATGGAAAAAAATATTTTTTGTATCAATATGAGTTGACGGATGTTAACTGAATTTATTGTGGTAACCATTCACAATATACATAAGTCAAGTGAAATATACATATATTTTGCTGTATACCTTAAACCTATGCAATGCTATATGTCAATTATATCTCAGTAAAACTAGGGGGGGAAGATAAGGAGGAGAAATTTTATAAAATAAAGTACATTTCTTAAAAATATTAGTAGTGCACTGATCTACATTCTGTCATAATTTCTACTAAAATATTTTCCTGTCCTGTAGCTGAGTCATCTAAATATACTCCTATACAAACCTTAAAGGCAAAACCATATTAAACATGCCAGCTTGGGTTTCTCAGCACTGTGTTAAAATGCTACAAAATTATGTATTTGAGCATTCTGAATTTCCCTACTTGTCTCATTGTGGACCAGTAGCCAGCGGTTTGCAGACCATCACCAGTGAAGGAGCCCACCTAGGAGCTCTTCCCTGAGCAAAGCCCTCACACATGTGAAATTCCAACTTCCTCTTCCATGGAGGGTCCTGGGAGGAAAACAGACCCATCAAGCCACAACCAGGGAATCCCTCACCACCTACCCAGAACAGTCACCTGCTTCATTCACTCATTTATTGATTCACACATTCATTCAATGAATGAGAATTACCACAGGAGGAAAAGTAAAAACACCCAAAGAGAGATTTCCCTGGCAGTCCAGTGGTTAGGACTTCTTCCAGTGCAGGAGGTGTGGGTTCAATCTGTGGTTGGGAAGCTAAGATCCCACATGCCTTCTGGCCAAAAATCCAAAACATATAATAGAAGCAGTATTGTAACAAATTCAATAAAGATTAAAAAAATAAATGAAAACACCCAAAGAAAGTAAACAGAACAAGTGACTCTGGAGTAAAAAAAAAAAAAAAAAAAAGATTCAAATAACAGAAGAGAACTTTAGAAGAAAGTTCAACCGAATCATTAAAGATTCAACAAGAGATATTAAAGAATTTCTCGGATTCAAGTAAGTTTCCTTTTGAAACATAAAAACAACATAACGTCTTGAAAAAGAAAGCAAAGGTAATCATTTGGAAATGAAAAATATGATTGTCAAAAACTTTTTTTTCAAAACAAAGAATTTCAAAGTTTATCAAAATAACGTACACCAAGGGGCAGGGGTTGGGGGTGGGAGGGATTAAAGGATGAATGAGATGGGGAAGTATTTAAAAAGAATTAAGAGAAGTAGGCAGTCCAGGACATCTAATATTTGACTAGCAGGAGTTCTAAGAAGAGATACCAGAAAATGAAGGGTAGGAGATCATTCTTTTACAGTGTGAGGAGGACAAAACTTTACTCAGAACCAAAAATGTTCAGAGTAAATGGGACCATAGAATTCCAAGCAGAACAAAAGAAATTAAAAGGCTTGAGACTCATCTTTGTGAAATTTCAGAACAGTAATCATAATAGGAGACTTAGTAATATTCCAAAGAGGAAAAAACAGACCATCAACCAAGGAGAAGATTTCAGCTGACATCAGGTTTTTCTCATCAGCCACACATATGTTAGAAAATACTGAAGCAATGCCTTCAAGGGCAGAGGAAAAATTATTTTGAAACTTTAATAATTGGCCCAGACAAACAATAAACCATGCAAGGGAAATAAATGCATTTTAAGTGATACTGGAAGTTCACCTGTCACATCTTTCTTCTCCAGAATTTACTGGAGAATATACTCTAGTCAACTGAAGGAGAAAGCCAAGCAGAAAAGGACCTACATAAACAAACCCAAAACAATTAAGAAAATGGTCATAGGAACATACATATTGATAATTACCTTAAATGTGAATGGATTAAATGTGCCAACCAAAAGACACAGGCTCACTGAATGGATACAAAAACAAGACCCATATATATGCTGTCTACAAGAGACCCACTTCAGACCTAGGGACACATACAGACTGAAAGTGAGGGGATGGAAAAAGATATTCCATGCAAATGGAAATCAGAAGAAAGCTGGAGTAGCAATTCTCATATCAGACAAAATAGACTTTAAAATAAAGACTATTACAAGAGACAAAGAAGGACACTACATAACGGTCAAGGGATCGGTCCATGAAGAAGATATAACAATTGTAAATATTTATGCACCCAACTTAGGAGCACCTCAATACATAAGGCAAATACTAACAGCCATAAAAGGGGAAATTGACAGTAATACAATCATAGTAGGGGACTTTAACACCCCACTTTCACCAATGGACAGATCATCCAAAATGAAAATAAATAAGGAAACACAAGTGTGAAATGATACATTAAACAAAATGGACTTAATTGATATTTATAGGACATTCCATCCCAAAACAGCAGAATACACATTTTTCTCAAGTGTTCATGGAACATTCTCCAGGATAGATCATATCTTGGGTCACAAATCTAGCCTTGGTAAATTTAAGAAAATTGAAATCATATCAAGTATCTTTTCCGACCACAATGCTATGAGACTAGATATCAGTTACAGGAAAAGATCTGTAAAAAATACAAACACATGGAGGCTAAACAATACACTACCTTAATAACAAAGTGATCACTGAAGAAATCAAAGAGGAAATCGAAAAATACTTAGAAACAAATGACAATGGAGACACGACGACCCAAAACCTATGGTATGCAGCAAAAGCAGTTCTAAGAGGGAAGTTTATAGCAGTACAATCCTACCTTAAGAAACAGGAAACATCTCGAATAAACAACCTAACTTTGCACCTAAAGCAATTAGAGAAAGAAGAACAAAAACACCCTAATTTAGCAGAAGGACGGAAATCATAAAGATTAGATCAGAAATAAATGAAAAAGAAATGAAGGAAATGATAGCAAAGATCAATAAAACTAAAAGTGGTTCTTTAAGAAGATAAACAAAATTGATAAACCATTAGCCAGACTCATCAAGAAAAGAAGGAAGAAGACTCAAATCAATAGAATTAGAAATGAAAAAGTAGACATAACAATGGACACTGCAGAAATACAGAAGATTATTAGAGATTACTACAAGCATCTGTATGCCAATAAAATGGACAACCTGGAAGAAATGGACAAATTCTTAGAAATGCACAAGCTGCCGAGACTGAACCAGGAAGAAATAGAAAATATGAACAGACCATCACAAGCACTGAAATTGAAACTGTGATTAAAAATCTTCCAACAAACAAAAGCCCAGGACCAGATGGCTTCACAGGCGAATTCTATCAAACATTTAGAGAAGAGATAACACCTGTCCTTCTCAAACTCTTCCAAAAGATAGCAGAGGGAGGAACACTCCCAAACTCATTCTATGAGGCCACCATCACCCTGATACCAAAAGCAGACAAAGATGTCACAAAAAAAGAAAACTACAGGCCAATATCACTGATGAACATAGATGCAAAAATCCTCAACAAAATACTAGCACACAGAATCCAACAGCACATTAAAAGGATCATACACCATAATCAAGTGGGGTTTATTCCAGGAATGCAAGGATTCTTCAATATACGCAAATCAATCAACGTGATACGCCATATCAACAAACTGAAGGAGAAAAACCATATGATCATCTCAGTAGATGCAGAGAAAGCTTTTGACAAAATTCCACACACATTTATGATAATAGCCTTGCAGAAAGTAGGCATAGAAGGAAATTTCCTCAACTTAATAAAGGCCATATATGACAAACCCACAGCCAGCATCATTCTCAATGGTGAAAAACTGAAACCATTTCCACTAAGATCAGGAACAAGACAAGGATGTCCACTCTCACCACTCTTATTCAACATAGTTTTGGAAGTTCTAGCCACAGCAATCAGAGAAAAAAAAGAAATAAAAGGAATCCCAATAGGAAAAGAAAAAATAGAACTGTCACTGTTTGCAGATGACATGATACTATACCTAGAGAATCCTAAAGATGCCACCAGAAAACTACTAGAGCTAATCAATGAATCTGGTAAAGTTGCAGGATACAAAATTAATGCATAGAAATTTCTAGCATTCCTATACACTAACAATGAAAAATCTGAAAGAGAAATTAAGGAAACACTCCCATTTACCACTGCAGCAAAAAGAATAAAATACCTAGGAATAAACCTACCTAAGGAGACAAAAGACCTATATGCAGAAAATTATAAGACACTGATGAAAGAAATTAAAGATGATACAAATAGGTGGAGAGATATACCATGTTCTTGGATTGGAAGAATCGACATTGTGAAAATGACTCTACTACCCAAGGCAATCTACAGATTCAATGCAATCCCTATCAAATTACCACTGGCATTTTTTACAGAACTAGAACAAAAAATGTCACAATTTGTATGGAAACACAAAAGACCCTGAATAGCCAAAGCAATCTTGAGAATGAAAAATGGAGCTGGAGGAATCAGGCTCCCTGACTTCAGACTATACTGCAAAGCTACAGTAATCAAGGCAGTATGGTACTGTCAAAAGAATAGAAATATAGATCAATGGAACAGGATAGAAAGCCCAGATATAAACCCAAGTGCATATGGTTACCTTATCCTTGATAAAGGAGGCAAGAATATACAGTGGAGAAAAGACAGCCTCTTCAATAAGTGGTGCTGGGAAAACTGGACAGCTACATGTAAAAGTATGAAATTAGAACATTCCCTAACACCATACACAAAAATAAACTCAAAATGGGTTAAAGACCTACATGTAAGGCCAGACACTATCAAACTCTTAGAGGAAAACATAGGCAGAACACTCTATGACATAAATCACAGCAAGATCCTTTTTGACCCATCTCCTAGAGAAATGGAAATAAAAACAAAAATAAACAAATGGGACCTAATGAAACTTAAAAGCTTTTGCACAGCAAAGGATACCATAAACAAGACCAAAAGACAACCCTCAGAATGGGAGAAAATATTTGCAAATGAAGCAACTGACAAAGGATTAATCTCCAAAATTATAAGCAACTCATGCAGCTCAATAACAAAAAAACAAACAACCCAATCCAAAAATGGGCAGAAGACCTAAATAGACATTTCTCCAAAGAATATATACAGATTGCCAACAAACACATGAAAGAGTGCTCGACATCATTAATCATTAGAGAAATGCAAATCAAAACTACAATGAGATATCATCTCACACCGGTCAGAATGGCCATCATCAAAAAATCTAGAAACAATAAATGCTGGAGAGGGTGTGGAGAAAAGGGAAGACTTTTGCACTGCTGGTGGGAATGTAAATTGATACAGCCACTATCTAGAACAGTATGGAGGTTCCTTAAAAAACTACAAATAGAACTACCATACGACCCCACAATTCCACTACGGGGCATATACCCTGAGAAAACCATAATTCAAAAAGAGTCATGTACCAAAATGTTCACTGCAGCTCTACTTACAGTAGCCGGGACATGGAAGCAACCTAAGTGTCCATCAACAGATGAATGGATAAAGAAAATGTGGCACATATATACAATGGAATATTACTCAGCCATAAAAAGAAATGAAACTGAGTTATTTGTAGTGAGGTGGATGGACCTGGACTCTGTCATACAGAGTGAAGTAAGTCAGAAGGAGAAAAGCAAATACCGTATGCTAAAACATATATACGGAATCTAAAAAAAAGGTTCTGATGAACCTAGGGGCCGGACAGGAATAAAGATGAAGACATACACAATGGACTTGAGGACACAGGGAGGGGGAAGGATAAGCTGGGACAAAGTGAGAGAGTGGTATGGACTTATGTATACTACCAAATGTAAAATAGATAGCCAGTGGGAAGCAGCCACACAGCACAGGGAGATCAGCTCGGTGCTTTGTGACCACCTAGAAGGGTGGGATAGGGAGGGTGGGAGGGAGACACAAGAGGGAGGAGATATGGGGATATATGTATATGTATAGCTGATTCACTTTGTTATAAATCAGAAATTAACACACATTGTGAAGCAATTATACTCCAATAAAGCTGTTTTTAAAAATTAATGGATCAAAGAACAGATGCAAAAGCACATTATTTAGAAAATGTTAGGTTAATGTTAAGGAAACAACAGGAGTAAAAATAGATGTTTTTAAGAATCATCTAGAAACTGTGGGGCATGGTGAGAAAGTGAAATGGAGGCTGTTGTTTATCATTTATGCTTTTCTATGCTATTTGATTTTTTTTATCGACACATAAAAATTAAAAAAAATTTTTAAACATTTAGATTCATTGATGCAGAAGATAAATTCCTATTTTTAATCTTTTAAAATTTAAATTTAATGGGCTTCCCTGGTGGCACAGTGGTTGAGAGTCTTCCTGCTGATGCAGGGGACGCAGGTTCGTGCCCCGGTCCGGGAAGATCCCACATGCCATGGAGCGGCTGGGCTCGTGAGCCATGGCCACTGAGCCTGTGTGTCTGGAGTCTGTGCTCTGCAACGGGAGAGGCCACAACAGTGAGAGGCCCGCATACCGCCAAAAAAAACACAAAAGTCAAAGTGGGGGATGGGGACTCATCAAAGAAATAATGCAAGAGGATTTCTCAGAACTACGAGTCAGTAGTTTCTGTGTTGAAAAGCCAACCAAGTAACCAAGCAAATAAGCACAATCATATCAGAGCACGTTGTCAAAATTTTTCAGAATTCCAGGACAGAGAGAAGCTCCTAAAACCTCCTAAAGATGAAGAAAAGAAAATGCAGTTAAGTGAAAGCCAGAAAGCAGTGGAGCAATGCCTTTGAAATTCTAAAGAAAATGTTTTCATCCTAGAATTATATACCAAGCCCAACTATAAATCAAGTGTGAGGACATAATGTATTTTTTAATGTACAAGTTCTCAAAAAAAGTTTTTTGTCCTATATATCAAAAAGCTAAAATAAAGGTGAGCTTTTTTTTTTTTTTTTACTAAAAGCTACCAGAAAATGAGTTTCACCAATAAAAAGGAAGACAAGGAATAAAAGAAATAAGAAATCAGCACAGAAACAGGCAAAGAAATGGTGAAGAGAGATCCCATAAGGACAGCTGTGGACCAGGCCTGGAGGACAAGAAGTCTGAACTAGAGGAAACTGGGAGGTTGTAGAAGAGGTTTCTCCTGAAAAAAAAAAAAAATGAAACTGATCGAATGCTTGATGTGATCTGGGGGAAGATTTGGACAATTTGTGAAGAGTTTGTGGTTGAATTAGCAAAAAAAGACATAAAAATCAAGGGGGGGGGTAAAGATTATTAACTCCAAGAAAAACAAAACTTTGCACAGAAAGGGAAAAGTAATCATGATTTACTACATGGCTCAGCTACAGATAACATTTACGTGGTCATAATTATGTAAATACTGAATACGGAGCTGATTATTTTACAGCATAGCTATTCTTGGAACTGGGAGGAGAGACATAGTTAAGTAATCCTCTTTTATAGTAGGAAGATAACCTACAGCTGAACAATTGAAAAGTAGAAATAGAAGCATGCCATTAGAGAATTATACCCTAAAACAGGTAAACACAGCTGTCTCAGAGTAGAAGATGAGATGAGAAAGGGATGGAGCCTGTTGTTTCTCACAACCAGCTTGTTAGCTTAAACTAAGGGCATGTCTAAATTTGATAAATATTAAAGCTAAGACAAATACAAAAACAATCCAATTAACAAAGGGGTTGGCACCAAGATGGGTTGCTTCTGATACCATAAAACTGTGGAAACCTGAAGCTTCCATTGACAAAGTAATTATCCAAAGTGGCTTCAATTAGGGGAAAAAAAGACATATATACTTGGAGTCATTGTAGTCAGAAATTAGTGGAATTTTCTGGAATTACAGCCTTCTAGAACTAATAAGAAATAAGAAAGATATTTGAAGTGGGAAATGGCTTACATTATGAAGCAGAGGGCTGGCTTTAAAGAGCTCAGATTATTTTACGAAGATGTTCATCATCAGTTTAGGTTTATAGCTTCAGTGTCTGAGCCTGTGCTTTCACGTAGGGCAAACCATGCTGTGGGTTACATCTATCCGTGGTTAATGGTGATCCTCGCCCATATAAGAAGGGGTGATATTGGGAGGTTGGCTATATGTGATAATTCTCCAGTTTACTTCTAATCAGTGATGGAGATTGTCTAAGCTCTGGGGGTTTCCAGGCGTTCTTGTCCTCAGTTTTCAAGAAAAAGATTCAGTGTAGAAACAGTCGGGAGGGAGTCATGGAAAAGGAGAAGGCTCAAGAAGAAACCACTTGGGAAATGCAGTCGCCTGATGGCTAAGAAGAAGATGTTCGTACCACCAAGACACTGGAATTCAAAATAACAGATCAGATTTGCACAGCCTTATATAAGGCAGTGGAAATGAGAAACAAAAGACAATAAGACTGGCCCCGCCATGACTGGCAGTGCATTCTGCACCCATCTGTTTGGGTTTACTGAGTTGTCCTTTGCCAGCAGAGTTGGGAAAATGCATAAAAATAATTCCATCCCATCTCAGGCAGGCAGTATAATCAGAAAGGGAATATAATAAACCAATTCATGGAAATGGTGGGGTGTACCCTGTAAAAACTTAAAGCCAGCATCTCTGAGCCAGGGTTGACTTCTTCAGTAAACTTTTGCTGAATTTCGCAAGACAGCATGTCTCTTTCTTCTTTTCCCAGAAGCATCTCAACCCAAAAAGCCTTTGGAAATAACGTCCTGTGCCAGTTTCCTAATCCCAAAACTCTACAGCAGATTATCCTAAAATAATGTCATTAGAAACGCTAGACTGGATTCTCAGTTGATTGAATTATATGCAACTATAAAATTGGACAATAAATCCTAATCATGTCCCTTGAACAACAACAACAAAAACGTGGCTGGGGGTCCTTCAGTAAAACCTGGGCTTCTTCGTGTCTCACAAATCATGACGCTTGGACTCCTTAAGTAAAATAGGGAGGCTCTTTCTTCTTCCTTTGACCCCACAAGCCATGTGGGCCCTCAGGGGGAGAAGAGGCAACCCTGACCCCTTGTGTATTCATCAGAGCCCCTGCGGGAAGAAGCAGTTCACCCAGGGGCCCCACTTCACACACATCAATGCAGAGACCTTTCACAGAGCTGTGGGCCACCCCAAGGGCTCCACCAAACATGCGAAGAGACCCCAAGGTGAGCACCATTAGGGAAAAAGCCAGGTTCCCCCGGTTTGATGGGAAGACAGTTTGAAGGGAAGGTGACCAGAGACCAGTGGCTACATTCTTGGAGGGACAGTTATTACCTGAATGGTGGGCCAACAGGGGGAGAGCAGGGGAGGACGATCCTGAGCTCTTTTCCCTCCTGCTCTCCATCCTCTGGCCAGGCCCAAAGCTGGCTGACAAGAATCTGAAAAAGGGAGTTCATAGGGGTCAGTCTCCCAGGATTCAGACCGAAGAGAAGAATGGATGGTGGGGAGGAGGAGAAACCAGCACAACTGGCATTTGAGCCAAATGGTTGACTTAGACAACACCTGGAATTGATTTTTCAGAAGCTTGAAAAGTATGTATATTAACGTGTGTACATGAGTATGTAAAATAGAGATCACACACACACGGACTAATCATCATTGTACCTCCAAAGTGATCTCAGTTCGCACAGAGTCACGAAGACACAAAACACTTTATGTTATACAAATATGGGTGTCATAGCAACCGCCTGCCCCACAAGATTCCCGTTCAGCCTGGAGTGAGAGGCCTGGGTGTTGTATTTTCAACAGCTCAGTGAGTGATTCATTGCACATAAAGTTCTGAGAACCAGCTACTTCAATATCAGTCATGCACCTCTAAGGAAAAATTCCTTTTAGCAGATTGTTTTCCTTCTGATGATGGGGTTGGACCCTCTCTAACCTCCTGAAGGAGCAGTAAAGGTGAAAATGTGTGAAGGGAAGGACAGAAGGCAGGCAGAGGAGCAAAGACAACTTCTGAAGGAAACAGGGAAAAAGCAGGGAGAAGAGGGGCAAGAAATAATAAGAAAGAGGAATCAGAAATGTGCACGTGTCGCTGACATCATAGTAGAAATTTTATGTGGGGTCCATTTAAAACCTTTAAAAATTATAAGCACTAAGAACATTATGACTACCTGCTGAGAAGTCCTAAAGACTGCGACACCTTGGTAGCTACGAGTGCACCCACAGCCCAGAGCTTGGTTTGTGAATACCATCCTGCAATGAAAGAAACCAGGGATCCTTGGAGAAATAGTTGATTCTAAGGCTGCGGCAGGAAATATGCAAGATGTACCTGGAGCATCTTGTAGGGTCAGGAAGTGAGAAAGTACTCAAAAAACAGACAAGCAGGAGCACCTGAAAGGGCCACAGGATCCAACCTGAAAGAGCGCCCAACAGCCAAAGCAACAGAATAAAGTACATTGGACTATAGCCCAGAGTGAAGAAAAATGTACACGAGTCCACAATCCTATAAATAAATACTAAATAATTAAATGAGGGGAAGAGATATGGTTTTTATACACAGGAATTCCAAGCAATACACACAGATACTCCCCTCTCTGAGAGTGTTTAATTTCCTCCTTGGAGGGTGGGCTGGGCTTAGTGACTTGCTCCCAAAGAATAAAGAAATGGGAAGAGAAAAACAGTGACTTTACAGTGGAGAAACCCGACTGACACCACCTGAACCAGGTGGAAGTGAACATCACCAGCAATGTCACGTGGAGATGTGTGCCCTCAGTACCACATGTGGAAAGGACACGTCTCCTTGGGGATAATCTTGCCAGAAACCCATCATTCTACTCCAATTTGGAGGCCATCAGATGAACCCAAATTCAGGGACATTCTAAAAAATGCCTGCCCAGTACTCCTCAAAACTGTCAAGGTTATGAAAATAAGGAAGGGCTAAGGAATTGTCACAGAGCTGAGGATCCCAGGGGACATAACAATGAAAGCAACATGGGGTTCAGGATGGGACCACGGAACAGGGAGAAGAGATTATGGGAAAACGTGTTTGAATTCATGTTTTAATAAAGTCTGGATTTTAGCTAGTAGTAATGGAGCAATGTTAAATTTGAGGAATTTTAATTTTTTTTGAATTTTATTTTTTTATACAGCTGGTTCTCATTAGTTATCCATTTTATACATATTAGTGTATTAATGTCAATCCCAATCTCCCAATTCATCACACCATCACCACCACCCACCCTACTTTCCCCCCTTGGTGTCCATATGTTTGTTCTCTACATCTGTGTCTCTATTTCTGCCCTGCAAACCGGTTCATCTGTACCATTTTTCTAGATTTCACATATATACATTAATATATGATATTTGTTTTTCTCTTTCTGACTTACTTCACTCTGTATGACAGTCACTATGTCCATCCACATCTCTACAAATGACCCAGTTTCCTTCCATTTTATGGCTGAGTAATATTCCATTGTATATATGTACCACATCTTCTTTATCCATTCATCTGTCGATGGGCATTTAGGTTGCTTCCATGACCTGGCTATTGTAAATAGTGCTGCAGTGAACACTGGGGCACATGTGTCTTTTAGAATTACGGTTTTCTCTGGGTATATGCCCAGTGAGGAATTTTAGAAGTATACAAATAACTTAATTTTAAATAAAAAATCAAATATCTATTAGAACTATTGATACTTCCTATAATATCTAAAGCAGTTTTTAAGACATTGGCTTGAGTACTATCTTAATTGAATTACAAACCACTTTTGAAAAACGAATACTGCAAAAAAAAAAACATAAACCCTTCTGCTTCATTTTATACACAATGATCATCTGTATGTTTCCATTCACTTTACAGAATTAAAACCAGCTCATCCTCCAGGAAGCAAAAAGTAACTGCTATATGAGTTCACTGGCCAAAAGTTGCATGAATAAAACCTCATGTAAAATTTCTGAAATTTTCCTTGAACTAAAAATAAGCAAAATGAGTTGTTGATGACTAGATTGCTGATAAGATCACCCCGGGAGACATTCCAGAAGCTCTGCAGATAATCATCTGCTCCCACAGAAAATTTCATACAGTTGGCCCATAAGAAATTTCACTCTCTGAAGTGATAAAATGTTTTGATTAATGCAAAAAATTCTCTTTTAAAGTTAAAATAGGAAGGAACTATTTGGATAACTAGAGGTACTATGAAAAATTTAGGTATTGAAATAAGATAATAAGTCCCTGTGCTGGTAATTGGTAACTATAGGCTGAAACATGGTTATGGTGCCTTTTTTCTGGATGAACCTCAAAGCCCTTGATTCACGGTGGTGACAGAGAGTGGTATGTTTCTTTGTACACCTCCCTCTGGGGACAATGAACTGATTCAGAACAGTTCTGGCTAGAGATGGTTTACCCAGGGATAAATATTCAATTATAAGGCTTTTTATTCCTAGAGTACTGAATCCCAAGGATTCTCTGCAGGGCCAACTTAAAGGACATTTACTGAGCAAGATGTTTCCTGAATGTCTCTCATGGGTTGGAAAATGGTTTGTAGGGAGAGAGGACACCTGTACATCCCTGGGCACCAGATTCCAAGAGTGACCGATAAGCTCCAATCACAGCAGCAGTTTCTCCATCCAAGGCCTTCAGAGGTGTTGAAGGACAGAGGCAGACAGACAGACAAAGACATATGGAGAGAACCAGACTTAATGTTCCCAAAGTACTAATTCACCACGGAGAAGACAAAATGTTTCCATAACTGTGATAGAGCATCCTGTGGCAGCTAAGTTTTATTTCATTCTTATGAAAATATAGATTTTTAAATTTATCCTAACCAAAATATTGACTTTGTTCTCTTTTAAATATCATTCTCCAATATGAACTGCTGAATCCTGGGACCACAAGTAAGATACTCTGAAGGGCTATCTCCTTATCTCACACCGAGAGCACAATTTACATGGAAACATTCACAGCTGATTCATCCCTGCAGATATCCCTCCATCCCTGGATGGAGAACAGAACCAGATATCCCCATGGGGACGGCTAAGTGGTTTTTTAACTACAGAAATGACTAGTGACGTGGACCAGGAAGAGTTTCTAGATGCAGACAATCTTTGCCATGCACCACGGCAGGAATTCCACGGTCTCAGACAAATCCTTGCCGAGATATTTGGATGGATTCAAAGTTTAACTTTGAGGGGAACCCCACCTCTGCTGCCCCTGCCCCTAACAGCCCACCATGTGCTGGATTGTGTGGACTTCCGTTCCAGCCAGAGCCCTGGCCTGATGTCCCAACATTTATAACCAGAGGTCACTCACTCATTTGGTAACCAGAACATATCCTATTCTCTTAATGACTTGATTGAAACTTCCTAAGAAGCAGAACTATGTCTTTTTATCCCCAAATCCAGCTCAGGCCTAACCTGATGAACCATAAATATTTGTCCAATGAATGAATAAACTACACTGTTTTATCACCCAAAGTCTCTCGTGTAAAATCTAATGTGATCCTCTCAGAATCTGCCACCAGGAAAATGTTGTCTATTTTAAGGAATTTATAAGCATCTTACATTAGAATCAGAATTATTTAACTCGCTAAGCTTAGCTTTTTGCCTTGGCAGCCAAATCAGAACCAAATACTGTATTCAGTAGCAGTAATGAGACAAGGTCTTGCAGTCAGAGTGTTTTCTTTTCTGATTTTGGTTTATTAAACTTATTGTTTATTTGTATTTTATTCTAAGCTGCCTCAAATTTAGAAAGACAGTGATCGTTAAATAAATAAGTAAAAAAGTGGCAACGTGGGTTATGTTAACTGATCCATGATTTCAGGGTGTCCTATTCCTCCCCCAGGGGCAGGAGACTACGTTTCTTCCCCTCCCTAGGAAGCCAAGGTATGTTGTCTGTGTCCTGGGGGCAGGAGAGTTTTCCATCCCTCCCCCTAGGCAGCTGGTTCTGCTTTTACACCTCCACGAGCAGAGGGTACATGGGTGGGCTTTGGGCTGGTCCCCAGGGGCAGCTGCCCTCCTCTATCCCAGCACCGAGGGGCTCCAGTCTCCTGCATCAGGGGGTGGGAGCTCCTTTTCCATCTGGGCTCCCGGCTGAGGGACATGCTCGCCCACACGAGCCTTGGGAATCTGCCTTCTCACTTGTCTGTATGGGGCCACCTCCTCACGCTGAGCGTGATCTGGCCTCTCCTGGAAGGGCTGGTCCCTCTTTGAAATTCCGTTTACTTGGTGACCTTGTAAGCTCGGCTCTCTGATGGGCTTCAGAAAATTCATGATTTGGTAGATTATCCAGCTTGTTGTCATTGCTAAGGTGTGAGTGATGTTCTTTTGCAGTCTTCTACATCCTAAGTAGAAGCAGAATCACCAGGGTGATAGTCTGAACCACCACTGGGTGTTTTTCGAACACCCTTCAGCTGTGGAGCCATGGTTCCCATCCCCTCCTGCCTTCCTTACGTCCTACTGGGGCCTGGGCTCTGATCCTTTGCCAGGGTTCACATTCCGATCAATCCCATGACCTAAGTTTATTAGTCCCATGCCCAGGCACCTGGGTAACCAGCCGTCCTGATGGGAAATCAGATTACACCATGGGGTGGAGAACCACAGCCTCCTATGTAGTTATCACTTTTCACATCAGGGCTGTATTTTGGCAAGATCTCATAAATTTTCACAACAGGAACTTTGAAAAGCAGCACATAAGATTTACATAGTACAAAGAGAAATAGAGATGAATCATTTTCATAATTAATGTGTAGTAATTATATCAACACTGTCAATCCAAGTAATTTAATCTTAGCCCCATGATATGGGCTCTGAAATTATCACGAATTTGTTTGGTCTGGATCAGTACTTGAAAGATTCGTACTTTTTCTTGAGCTTTTTGATTCATGAAAATATATGATAAAGTCTATATGGAAAATGAAGCCTTGGTATCTTCCTGAAAGTTATTTTTACAAATTTTGGAAGCCTTTATAACAATATCTTTCCTAATCATCGTCTTTCCAATTGTCTTTATTTTCTTTGTTAACGTGTCCTTGGAGGGTTACTGTTTCTGGTTGATATTATATATGCCTGGAGAAAACAAGCAAAATGTCCATTTCAGGTATCATAGTCCAGCAGTGAGATTAACCAGCTTTCCTGAAGTTGCTAGGAGTGTTCCTTCCTCTGCAATTTTTTGGAAGAGTTTGAGAAGGATAGGTGTTAGCTCTTCTCCAAATGTTTGATAGATTTCACCTGTGAAGCCATCTGGTCCTGGGCTTTTGTTTGTTGGAAGTTTTAAAATCACAGTTTCCATTTCATTACTTGTGATTGGTCTGTTCATATTTTCTATTTCTTCCTGGTTCAGTCTCAGAAGGTTATACCTTTCTAAGAGTTTATCCATTTCTTCCAGGTTGTCCATTTTATTGGCATAGAGTTGCTTGTAGTAGTCTCTTAGGATGCTTTGAATTTCTGCAGTGTCTGTTGTAACTTCTCTTTTTTCATTTCTAATTTTATTGGTTTGAGTCCTCTCCATGTTTTTCTTGATGAGTCTGGCTAATGGTTTATCAATTTTGGTTATCTTCTCAAAGAACAAGCTTTTAGTTTTATTGATCTTTGCTATTGTTTTCTTTGTTTCTATTTCATTTATTTCTGCTCTAATCTTTATTATTTCTTTCCTTCTACTAACTTTGGGTTTTGTTTGTTCTTCTTTCTCTAGTTCCTTTAGGTGTAAGGTTAGATTGTTTGAGATGTCTGTTGTTTCTTAAGGTAGGGTTGTATTGCTATAAACTTCCCTCTTAGAACTGCTTTTGCTGCATCCCATAGGTTTTGGATCGTCGTGTATCCATTGTCATTTGTCTCTAGGTATTTTTGGATTTCCTCTTTGATTTCTTCAGTGATCTCTTGGTTATTTAGTAAAGTATTGTTTAGCCTCCATGTGTTTGTGTTTTTTACATTTTATTCCCTGTAATTGATTTCTAATCTTATAGTGTTGTGGTCAGAAAAGATGCTTGATATGATTTCAATTTTCTTAAATTTACTGAGGCTTGATTTGTGACCCAAGATGTGATCTTTCCTGGAGAATGTTCTGTGCACACTTGAGAAGAAAGTGTAATCTGCTATTTTTTGATGGAATGTCCTATAAATATCAGTTAAATCTATCTGGTCTATTGTGTCATTTAAAGTTTGTGTTTCCTTATTAATTTTCTGTTTGGATGATCTGTCCATTGGTGTGAGGTGTTAAAGTCCCCCACTATTATTGTGTTCCTGTTGATTTCCTCTTTTATAGCTGTTAGGCCATTGCCTTATGTATTGAGGTGCTCCTAAGTTGGGTGCATATATATTTATAATTGTTATATCTTCTTCTTGGATTGATCCCTAGATCATTATGTAGTGTCCTTCCTTGTCTCTTGTAACATTCTTTATTTTAAAGTCTATTTTATCTGATATAAGTACTGCTACTCCAGCTTTCTTTTGATTTCCATTGGCATGGAATATCTTTTTCCATCCCCTCACTTTCAGTCTTTATGCATCCCGAGGTCTGAAGTGGGCCTCTTGTAGACAGCATATATATGGGTCTTGTTTTTGTATCCATTCAGCGAGCCTGTGTCTTTTGGTTGGAGCATTTAATCCATTCACATTTAAGGTAATTATCAATATGTATGTTCCTATGACCATTTTCTTAATTGTTTTGGGTTTGTTTTTGTAGGTCCTTTTCTTCTCTTGTGTTTCCCACTTAGAGAAGTTCCTTTAGCATTTGTTGTAGAGCTGGTTTGGTGGTGCTGAATTCTCTTAGCTTTTGTTTGTCTGTAAAGCTTTTGATTTCTCCATCGAATCTGAATGAAATCCTTGCTGGGTAGAGTAATCTTGGTTGTAGGTTCTTCCCTTTCATCACTTTAAATATGTCATGCCACTCCCTTCTGGCTTGTAGAGTTTCTTGTAGAAATCAGCTGTTAACCTTATGGGAGTTCCCTTGTATGTTGTCATTTTTCCCTTGCTGCCTTCAATAATTTTTCTTTGTATTTAATTTTTGTCAATTTGATTACTATGTGTCTCGGCATGTTTCTCCTTGGGTTTATCCTGTATGGGACTCTCTGTGCTTCCTGGACTTGGGTGGCTATTTCCTTTCCCATGTTAGGAAAGTTTTCGACTATAATCTCTTCAAATATTTTCTCAGCTCCTTTCTCTCTCTCTTCTCCTTCTGGGACCCCTATTATGCAAATGTTGTTGTGTTTAATGTTGTCCCAGAGGTCTCTTAGGCTGTCTTCATTTCTTTTCATTCTTTTTTCTTTATTCTGTTCTGCAGCAGTGAATTCCACCATTCTGTCCTCCAGGTCACTTATCCGTCCTTCTGCTTCAGTTATTGTGCTATTCTTTCTAGTGTAGTTTTCGTTTTAGTTATTGTATTGTTCATCTCTGTTTGTTCTTTAATTCTTCTAGGTGTTTGTTAAACATTTCTTTCATCTTCTCGATCTTTGCCTCCATTCTTTTTCCGAGGTCCTGGGTCGTCTTCACTATCCGAATTCTTTTTCTGGAAGGTTCCCTATGTCCACTTCATTTAGTTGTTTTTCTGGGGTTATATCTTGTTCCTTCATTTGGTACATAGCCCTCTGCCTTTTCACCTTGTCTATCTTTCTGTTAGTGTGGTTTTAGTTCCACAGGCTGCAGGACTGTAGTTCTTCTTTATTCTGCTGTCTCCTCTCTGGTGGATGAGGCTATCTAAGAGGCTTGTGCAGGTTTCCTGATGGGAGGGACTGGTGGTGGGTAGAGCTGGCTGTTGCTCTGGTGGGCAGAGCTCAGTAAAACTTTAGTCCGCTTGACTGCTGATGCGTGGGGCTGGGTTCCCTCCCTGTTGGTTGTTTGGCCTGAGGCAACCCAGCACTGGAGCCTACCCGCGCTCTTTGGTGGGGCTAATGGTGGACTCTGGGAGGTCTCACACCAAGGAGTACTTCCCAGAACTTCTGCTGCCAGTGTCCTCGTCCTCACAGTGAGACACAGCCATCCCCTGCCTCTGCAGGAGACCCTCCAACCCTAGCAGGTAGGTCTGGTTCAGTCTCCCATGGGGTCACTGCTCCTTCCTCTGGGTTCCGATATGCACACTACTTTGTGTGTGCCTTCCATGAGTGGAGTCTCTGTTTCCCCCAGGCCTGTCAAAGTCCTGCAATCAAATCTTGCTAACCTTCAAAGTCTGATTCTGTAGGAAATCTTAACCTTCAAAGTCTGATTCTCTAGGAATTCCTTCTCCCGTTGCCGGATCCCCAGGTTAAGAACCTGACGTGGGGTTCAGAACCTTCAGTCCAGTGGGTGGACTTCTGTGGTATAAGTGTTCTCCAGTTTGTGAGTCACCCACCCAGCAGTATGGGATTTGATTTATTGTGATTGCACTCCTCCTACCGTCTCATTGTGGCTTCTCCTTTGTCTTTGGATGTGGGGTGTCTTTTTTGGTGAGTTCCAGTGTGTTCCTGTCAATGATTGTTCAGCAGTTAGTTGTGTTTCCGGTGCTCTCGCAAGAGGGAGTGAGGGCATGTCCTTCTACTCTGCCATCTTGAACCAATCTCAGCACATACCTTTTTTTTTTTTTTTTTTGTGCTACGCGGGCCTCTCACTGTTGTGGCCTCTCCCGTTGAGGAGCACAGGCTCCGGACGCGCAGGCTCAGCGGCCATGGCTCACGGGCCCAGCCACTCCGCAGCACGTGGGATCTTCCCGGACCGGGGCACGAACCTGTGCCCCCTGCATCGACAGGCAGACTCTCAACCACTGCGCCACCAGGGAAGCCCAGCACATACCTTTTAAATTGAGGATCTGGCCAGGGGCCCTGGCAGAACTGAAGCCTGAGACTGGCAGTGAGAGTGGTCAGGGGTGGATGCGGCCTTGCCTACCGGGGCCCCCAGGGCATCCTCTGAGGGGGTAGGACTGTGCACAGCTTGGAGGTGATGGATCACCTTGAAAGAGCAGCATGGGCAGGACCCATCTTTTATAAAAGCACTTAGAATTGATGCCTCTCTGTTAGTGGAATAGAGCAAACATTTAGAATTGATGCCTCTCTGTTAGTGGATTAGAGCAAAGTCTGTCTGATATTCTTATGTGGCCGACTCTGCAAGGTTTCTTCTGCAACTGAGAATGACAGAGCAACAATGCATTCCTGGAAGCCAACTAGTCCAAACCCTTCTCCAGGGAAGAGGTGAATGACAATTCTACATCTAAAATGAAAAGATCAGCCAATCCTTTGTCAGATAAGAAACACATTTGGAAGAAAAAAAAAAGCCAGATGGATAGGTATTTCACAAAACTAAACCAAACTGTACCCCAAAATATAATTAGACAACAATATTAGCTTTCTTTAAGCGTTTAGAGCAGATCACCCAATTTTATAGTCTCATTTCTTAGCCTCACTTGCCTTTATCAATTAGCTGGCTATATACTTATTCTCTAATGATGAGTTATTTGCAATGTAAGCATTTTGAAAAAATTAAAATCTTCTTATATTTCTTTCCTCAAAAAATTTTTTCATTCATTTAAAGTCATTTAAGATTTTATTTGATCTGAGAATTTCTAATTGATTAGGAATATAACATATATCTTGAGAGAAAATATGTTCCTCGCAATTATTTAACTTCTGTGTCAGAAAACAATGGGATTCTCCACCACCTTGCATTGTTCAGATTTGTATAAGCTACTGCAAAATACCATCACCTTTTATATTAGTCCCTTTGTTTTAAAAGGCACTAAGTATGACTTCGTTTACTTCTGACGGAATTGCAGTTAATCTAAACAAGATTTAAAACTACAAACCAAGGCATCATTTCCGAAGGAAGCCCCTTGTGCTTTTATTGTAACGTGGCTGGCTCACTTTACACTGGCGATCTCTTCAGTATCCCTTAGTCACATCTGTTTCATGGATTTACTTGGAAAACAAAAGGGCTGTGAGAGCCTGGAAGACACTGATGCTGCCACCATGCATGGATTCAATTCCTCCGTCTTTGAAATCGCCTCCCAGACACATTCTGTGCATTTGGTGCCATGTGGAACAACTTAAGCCAGAGAAGACGGCGTCAATATTAGATCAAAAGTATTTTTCCAGATGCCACTTCAAAATAACAAACAGAGCTATAGAGCTTACTTCCCAGTGGAGACAGCATTTGGAACAATGCTTATCATTCACAGCTCCTGCTTCTGCGGATTAAAAACATTGATCCGTTCTTTTCAAAAGGCCACTGAAATATTTTGTACCCACCCAAAGAGAGTTTAACAGAGTCTATTAAATGCCCACCCTCCTGGTCCTGTGCCTCAGGAGAAGGAAACCAGTGACATGAACAGATAAGAATTAGAGTCTGGAAAAGATACTTTCATTAGGGAAAAAAAAGAAAAAAAAAAACAGAGAGATAAAAGGAAGCCAGTTAAAAGGAAAAAAAATGAGGATTCGAGGTACAGATTTCCTTTTAAGTATTTTTGCATGTTTTTATTTTCTAAGTCCTTCTCTAATTCACTCAGCCAAAGTGCTCTGCCTCTCTCAACATTCCAGGGACATTTCACTTAACTGTTCCTCTGCAGGGAATGATATCGCGTACTAAAGAGATTTAGGCACAGTTAAGTGCGAGGTTCTTTGAGGACATGAACCTCGTCTTCACTTTACTTTGTATATCCCTGGGTGTCTTCCAAATACAGTCCCTGTCTGTGGTAATAATTCAATAAATGTTGAGTTGAAGAGGGACAGGATGGGATGGAGTGGATGGAACAGGTAAAGGAGAGACCAAGGACAAGATGGGAGGAGGTTTGAGACACTCAGAATCAAAACAAGTCCACAAAAATGTATGCAGAGAACAAAGAAGTTTGTTCCAATTATTCCGTGCAGCTAACAGGGAATGGAATGGCTGTCCTGCTACAGAAAAGTATATGAGTTCTACCACATCTACTCATCAACCATTTCTCCCTCGTATAAAATAAGGGTTTGTATGTGGAATGAGGAGGGAGAGATTCTCCTGTTCCGAACTCCAGGTGCACCTGCAGCTCCATCTACACTGCAGCCGCCTACCTCAGCCCAGGCTTCCAGCTGGAGATGCTCTTCCATCGAAGAACAGGAGTGGGGGCTTCCCTGGTGGCGCAGTGGTTGAGAGTCCACCTGCCGATGCAGGGGACACAAGTTCGTGCCCCGGTCCGGGAGGATCCCACGTGCCGCGAAGCGGCTGGGCCCGTGAGCTGTGGCCGCCGAGCCTGCGCGTCTGGAGCCTGTGCTCCGCAACGGGAGAGGTCACAACAGTGAGAGGCCCGCGTACCACAAAAAAATAAAAAAATAAAAGAGTAGGGGTGGCGATGAGTTGAATCTGAAACAGTTATGGGTGAAGGCATCAGCCTGTTTGACCCCCTATTAATTTAGCTCGGATGTCTCATCCCCAAGGAGAAAAAAATTAAAAGAAAGAAAGAAAAGCCAGATTCCTTCCAAAGTGGCAAAAAGAGCACAATGAAAATGTCTCAATATGTTCTCCAAAATCTCACCCAGGAAAGCCACTTCGAAGCTCTAGGTGGAACATGATACTCTTGGATTTTTCCAGAAGTGTTGCTCAATCACAAAAATCTAAACGGTTCCTTGGCAATAAACAAATATGTAAATTATGTTGCTTCAGCATTTTTAAGTGGTGGGTAGCCTGAAAATGCTTTCTAAGAAAAGATTAGTCTGTGTGTTAGACAGATGTACTAGATAGACTGTCCTTCTTAATCACTGAAAAAAAATGCCTTCTTTCCCACTAACTTAATCCAGAATAACCTTATATTATTATGACACTCTCAGAAAGAAAACATGTATCACCTGGCACAATTTAAAACTTATTAACAAGGTGGTGACAAGGAATTGGATGCTGTTCACCAGTGGTCGCTACATGTTTCCAATAAACAAAGTCGATTTTGATCTCCCCCGTTCCTTGCTCACTGGTAGTTTAAATAAATGAGTACCTTCCTTCAGTGAGGTGGGATCACTGTTCTTTGCCAGCAGGTGGTGCAAAAACCATATCGTAGAGATGGTTCCAGAAAAACAAAAGGACGTCTCAAGTTGGGAGCTTAGGTACACATGGACCCTGCTGGTGGAGCTCCTTCTGTAACCTTGGCAGGTGCTACTTCCGTAATATATCACCCCTTCCCACCCGACCACCTTGCTAATTCCACACCTTTGGTTGGACACAGAGTTGATCCATTTTGGCCATCATGACAAATTTCATACTCGTCAGCTCTCATCGCATTTCCTCCGCTTTCTCCAGCTCCTTGAGGTTGATAACCAGACCAGCCCAAGACCATTAGCCATTCCCAAGAGAGGCAGGTTATTTGTGATGTGACTCCTTCTCACCTCCCCTGGAGGGCCCTGGATGAGATTGGGGTCCCTAGATCTGACGGACTTTGTCTACTAAGCTTCTGTTTCCGTTTCTCCACCTCATTCTCTGCTTCCAATCAGAGATGAGATTCTGCACCATCAGAACTGGTCCCAGGGCTTCCCTGGTGGCGCAGTGGTCGAGAGTCCGCCTGCCGATGCAGGGGACACGGGTTCGTGCCCCGGTCCGGGAAGATCCCACGTGCCGTGGAGCGGCTGGGCCCATGAGCCATGGCCGCTGCGCCTGCGCGTCCGGAGCCTGTGCTCCGCAACGGGAGAGGCCACAACAGTGAGAGCCCCGCGTACCGCGGAAAAAAAAAAAAAAGAAAAAACCTGGTCCCAAAGCAAATGACTATGATTATTTAGTGACAGAAATAGTGAACCATGGGATGTGTTGTGCAGAACAAACGAAACCAGTTAAAAATGTAAAGAATTTGATTGTATGGGCTTCCGTGGTGGCGCAGTGGTTGGGAGTCCGCCTGCCGATGCAGGGGACGCGGGTTCGTATCCTGGTCCGGGAAGATCCCACGTGCCGCGGAGCCGCTGGGCCCGTGAGCCACGGTCGCTGAGCCTGTGCGTCCAGAGCCTGTGCTCCGCAACGGGAGCGGCCACAGCAGTGAGAGGCCCACGTGTCACAAAAAAAATAAAGAAAGAATTTGATCGTAGAAATTTTGAATAGTTTAAAATCTGCTTGATTATTTCCTATATGATCTCCTTCAAATTCCTTACCTCTTCCATGCCTCAATTTATTTCTTTATTTACTTATTTTGGCCACGTGACAAGAGAGGGCACAGGGGAAGTTGAATGAATTGTAAGCACTCAAGAAAAAAGAATAAACTAGACCCAAATTTAATTCTTATTCACTGTACCAGGCACTTTGCTGTGGACTTTTACAAACTTCAGAAAAACAACTACTAAGGAATAGTTCTAGGACTTAAATCCAAAATTCCGTTGGGTCTCCCAATGTGTTTCTCTTCATATACTGATCCATAAATGCTAACTCGATCTTAGGTTACAGGCTCTAGTTTTCAGATCTGAGCAAGGCCACCGGTTGAAGGTGACACTCAATGCTGTGATCCTCCTTAGCTGCTGAAGACACGCTGTCACAGGGATGCTGACTGGAGAAGGTCCCCCTCCCAGAAACACACACACACACAGAGTTCACTTTAAAATGCACCCCAGTTTTAAATTACTAGAAAGACTGGACATTCTGCCCTATGTCACCGAGATGGCAGGCTGCCTGAGAATAATCTGTTTCCTTTCAGCAGAGGACTGAGCACCCAGATTCAAGTAGGAGAGAAGACAAATTTCCCCTCATTCCCTACTCTTCTGTGATAGCCAAAGATACCCTTGGGTAACCTGGACAGGCCTGACATGATCTCACCGCCAGCTGGACCATGCCCAAGGCCTGCCCCTTCAGCTTCAAAGCTGAGGCTCAGTTCCCAGGCAGCTCTCTTCCCTTATCTGCACCTGCATTCCAGCGCTCCCAGTGGGCTGGCTCCAGGCAACTCGCTCAACCCGCTTCCTGCCTTCCTTTGCTCTGCCACCATCCTCTGCCCCTACAGGAGCTGCTCAGGGGACCCGAACAGTCTCCCGCCCCCAGCCTCCACGACTCCCAGGTTCCCAGACGAACCCCACTTTATTTAGCTATGGCTGTGTTTATGTGCACTTACTTTTCACAAGGATGTAGAGCAGCTCAGATTCATCCCCCTAATTCTAACCAAACACAGAACTTTATATGCTCCATTAATGCAGTTTTTATGTATAGGTTTTCTATATAATCCTGTGCACATGTGTTAGATGGCATGTTTTATATGGATTCACATTATCCAATTGACTCTCATCATGCTGGCAGTTGTCGGACCTTAAGACACGTTTTTTTGTTGTTTTTTTTTTTTTGTTTGTTTGTTTTTTTTTTGCGGTGCGCGGGCCTCTCACCGCTGTGGCCCCTCCCGTTGCGGAGCACAGGCTCCGGACGCGCAGGCGCAGCGGCCACGGCTCACGGGCCCAGCCGCTCCGCGGCACGTGGGATCCTCCCGGACCGGGGCACGAACCCGTGTCCCCTGCATCGGCAGGCGGATTCTCAACCACTGCGCCACCAAGGAAGCCCTTAAGACACGTTTTGATCCTAATATGTCCTGATATCACACTTAAGAATGTAGATGTTTTTTAAAAAAAGAGTGTAGATGTTTGATCTATGTCTTATCCTTTTTATTGCTGATTCTACTTGTGCCTAATTTTTGCACTCAACTTTTGCACTAAGTTTATCAAATGAGTGATCCAGGTGATAGCAGAGACCACCTATAACTTATCATATTAGCCATATTATTCAGTACATATTTATTAAGTATAAACCAAATACAAGTCACTGAATTTAGCTCCAGGAAAGAAAAAAAATGAAAAAGTAATGCTCTCAGTCCTCAAAGAGTTTATTATCTTGAAAAGGGAAAAGATTAAGAATGTACACACACTTCTGCTAAGAAGCAGATCGAGGCAGGCCTACCGCAGAGGCGTAAACAAAGTGGTCTAGAAACACAGACAAGGGAGAGGTCTTTCTGGCAGAGGGCAGGCTGGAGATCGGATGGGGGCCCAGGGTGTCTGTGCATCTGAGGATAACGGCATTCATATCAGCCAGAGGCGCAGAGTGGCCAAAACCAAGCAGAGGGGACCGGAAGTTGACTTTTACTGCAACTGCAGTTGGCGAGGGGACAGAGCAGAGCGCATCAGTGGCACTGAGTTGAAAAGGGTAGGGGGTGTGGATTCAAGAGGCATTTGGAGACGAATCCTCAGAGTTCGACAAGTGCCCCGTGTGCCCGCAGGACTCAGCAGTGCCCTTCCTAAGCACTGGACGTTGTTGTAAGCGTGTCACACGTGTTAATGCTGAGTCCTCAGGACAAACTCCGCAAGAAAACCGAGAAGAGAAGGAAACCGAGAAGAGTCAGGTTGTGAAGAGCCTCCAAGACTCCACAAAGCTGAGACGGGATTCAGAGGCAAAGGGGATTCGTGGTGGCTTTTCAGCAAGGATGTGTGCAGGCAACACAGGGTGGTGAGTGGTGGGTGGGCCCTGGAAATTGGCTTGAACCCCAGTCTCTTATCTACTGGACCTGTCCGCTTGGGCCACTTACAGGTGGATAGTCGGTGGTCCCACCTAGTCCAGCTGTAGTGAGGATTAACTAAGGTAACCCGTGTAAAACATTGCAAGGGGCCGGGGCTCGGCACGTGCTGAACTCGGAGTTACACCTTCAGATCTGGGCTCCGGGCAGGTTAGACGGCCGGTGCACAAGTGGGAGGCCAGGCAGGGCTGCCGAGGTCATCGTAGGCTGGGAGGACACAGAGGTGACCTAAAACTGGAGGGGGTGGATTTAAGAGATACTTAAAGGGAGGATCTCAGAATTCGACAGGGTTGCATATCTGAGTGAAGCCTCAAGGATGACATCTCTAAGGTTAGATTGTCAGAAAAATGGGGTGCTACAGACTAGTACAAGAAAGAGCCCCTGTTTGGAGGAAGAGGATGTGTGTGCTGGGTGATTAAGATAGGATCAGATTTGGATGTGTTTAATTTGGTCACTAGTGGAATACCCAAATAGAGGTACAGAGTAAGAAGTTTCAAATGCTTCCCCAAACACAGGAGAAACAAAACCTATAAGATTTACCCTCTACTATTATCCCCATGGTGAATCTCCACTCAGTCCTCAAAATGTAGCTCAAAGGCTGCCCCCTCTGTGGACACTATTGTATTTATCAAACTGCACTGTATTTGTTTATACGTGTAACTTATGGAGCTCCTTAAGGAAAGTAACATGTCTTGCTTTCATCTTTTTTTATTTTTTTACCGTATTTGGCTGAATTGACAAAGGGATATAAACATCGTCTTTAGAGTGCTGCTAATTTAAATTGCAGAGATGTATGAGGTTCCCAGGGAAGGTGAAAAGAGAGAGGAAACAGAAGACCAAGGGTAAATCTCCCCTTTAGGGGACGCCTACATTTAAAGGTAAGAGAAAGTGGGGAAAGCAGTGAAAATCGGGCACAGAAGGAGAGGTAGCTGGAGGGTAGAGTGCTGCTTCCGATGAGACAAGAGAAGAGATTAGAAAAAAAGAGAGGTCAGTGGTATCGTGCTGAGAGAGGCACAGGAGAGGGAAGGAAAACACAAATGCTGTGAGTGCCAGGACACCTGAAGTTGGCTGGGAGATACACCGGTTAGGGGTGGGGGGCGGGGCCACGGCGTCATCACGGGGGGCGGGGCCAGCATCCAGGGAACGCTGGCCCAGTAGATCCAAATCTTCTGAGTTCTGAAGGAAAGCCAGAATGCAGATGCGCATGTGAATATTAAAGCTCAGCAACCAACTCCAGTTCAGAAAGTAAACATGTGATGGCCAGCGCTCTGGGGGGTGCCCTGGAGGCAGCCAGTTTCCAGCGTCCAGGCAAGAGTGATGGGGAGGTGGGGGGAGAGGACAGCCGCTGAAATGGTGTTAAGCGGTTAGTGGCTGTCAGGACAGGGCAGAAGTCACGTTACAAGGCTGAGCGGTGAGTTGAGCGTTGAGGACACAGAGGCCGGACACACAGCAAGTCATACTTCCTTGTGGTCTCTTGACTTCCTGGCCAGGAAGAACGGCCACCTACGGGCGAGCTTGCCTCAGAGGCACCGCGCGCTGGCTTTTGCTCAGACAGCACAGGGAGTTCCATTTACTCGTTCATGAAAAGAAGGCTCAGCGCAGGGAAAATGGAAGTTCTTGTCTCTCTAAAAGCCTTCCTCTAATACCTGCAGGGGCCAGATAGCCCAGACTGGATTTAATCAGTTAAGGTCAGAGCCATTAGCATCCATTAAGGCGCTGCTATCTGGGGTGTCTTTTGAAGTTCTATGTGGACCAGGGAGATCCTTTCAAGTCCTGAAGTGATTTTGTTTTGGCTGCGGCCAGCCAGCCGGGGAGCCAAGACAGGGCCCCAGGGGACTGAGGATAATACACTGCAAGCTGGGGCCCTGCCATCACCCAGCACAGAAAGGGCTCTGAGCGGGGTCTGCTCCAGGAGATGAGTCTAGCCTCTCAGAGGGTCTCTGCTGTGTCAGCACAAAGTGAGTGTCTAGGTCAAGTTGTTTGTCTCTTCTAGGACTTAGTTATCCCATCTACAAAATGGAAATGATGGTAATAAGGCTAAAACCTGGTCCAGGAGGTATCCTGCATTTATCATAGTGTAACATGAAATTGAGTACTTAATAGAAGTGTGTGTGAGTGTGTGTGTGTGTGTGTGTGTGTGTGTGTGTGTGTTGAATAGAGAGCTTCCATCTAGTTAAAAAATTTAAAAACTGAGTTTTTTTTCTCTTTAGTCCATTAACTCCAAATCACAGAACAGACGGACGTTACAGACACGCATCCAATGGGCTGTTCATAACCACATTCTTCATTTCGTTGGAGGCATTCGTAATTGTTTAATTTCAAAGACAGTGCTGTTTAAAGGTTATGACAAATCTTATTGGAAAGCTCCAGTAAACATACCTTACTTCACTGAGCATTTCTGGAAATTACCTCAGAATTGTTCAAGATGGTACAGGGCAGGTTTGCTTCCCTCAGAAAGAAGCAAAGGGTAATTTAGTAGCTGTGGACTGAAACTAAATAATGTTGCCAAAACAGTAGGAAGCATCTCACTCAGGACCTTACCTTAACCAGTGGTGATAATTCTCGTTTCCATGAAAGCTAGATACAACTTAGGGCTTCTGAAGCTCTCTGCTAATGCACCCTTGGTTCATTTAATGTCTCATCTTTCTACTGCTTTGATGTTTGCATTTGTTTATTTTGTACTCATTTTGTTTAAAGACACTCTACGATTATTTGACGGCTATGCCCATTCTTGCCATCCTTGAGATTTTTAAAAACTAGCTGTCATGGGCAATCACTAGGACCATTCTGCTGAAAGAGAAGAATGGGATTAAAATACCACACACGCGCAAGGAATACCTAGGAACCTAGTGGAGTCGATTTAAATATATGCTGAATCAAGGATAAATGCGTTGGGTAGAGCACAGATGCAAGTTCATTCCACTTCAAGGTCTGTGGGTACAGAGCACATCTTTCCTTCAGGTAGTGCTGCTGGTGATGAGGGGCTGGCTTTGGGTGGCCCTGAGACGTCTGTCTCCTTTTGGGTAACTCTGCCCTTGGCAAGGAGCTGGGTGAGGGCCACAGGCATGGCAAACGGTTCCACTGTGAACAGGGAGTCTCACAGGCTTAAGAGAAAACAGTTTCTCAGAGCACAGCCCTCTGCCCTCAGATTCCACTTCTTACCTTCACCTGGACCTGTTCATCCCTTCAGAGCAAGGGCCACCCTCCCAGTGCGGGCTCCAGGGAGGGGTGTGGGTGAGAAGGCTACGGAGAAGCTGCTGGAGTTCCCTCCTGGACCACGACCTGGGAATTTTACACACCTCTCACTGCACCACTTTCACCTTAAAAGGTCTGCTGCAGACTGAATGTGTCCCCCAGATCCCTGTGTTGAAGTCCTGACCCCCAAGTGGGGGTATTAGGAGGTGGGCCTTTGGGGTTGAGGAGGCTGTGAAGGTGGGACCCTCATGAATGGGATTAGTGCCCTTTGAAAAGAGACCACAGGGAGCTCTCTCGCCCGTTCCACCATGTGATGTTACAGCTAAAAGACGAGTGTCCATGAACCAGGACTCCAAGTCTGCCTGCTGGCACCTTGATCTTGGACCTCCCAGCCTCCAGCACTGTGAGAAATAAGTGTTTGCTGTTTATAAGCTGTCCAGTCGATGGTATTCTGTGACGGCAGCCAAACTGATTAAGACCACACTGGAAGTAGAGAGAACCCCATTCAGGTTTCTCATAATCACGGTTCTTCATAATTAAAATGATGATATGACTTAACAGTGCTTGGTGTCCAGGTGCTTTTAAAATAAAAATGTGATCTCTATAATATCGTTATGCTGTAAATAGTACGAAATAGAGTTAGTATGGTTCTTAATAGTCTGCAAAAGCACTTCCCTACAATTTAACTTGTTCAAGCCTAGAACGGAGGAAACGAACACAAGTGTTCTTACTGTGATGTGCTCATCGCAGGTGCAGATACTGAGAGTTAGAGACGTCTAAACTTAGTATGTGTCAGTTGTCATCCGTCTGTCCCACTAAAGGCCATTCTTTCCCACTTCACACCATTATCCTTGATCAAAGTTTTGTAAGATTCTTTTGTTACGCAGTCCCGGGGCAGGTGAAGTTTCTCACCCATTTACACAGTCACTGTAAAGCTAAATCAATAGTGCTTGAAACCTGGATATAATAGAATCCTTTAAAACGTGACAAGCATTCAGTATACTTAAAGTAACAAAAAGAATTTGCTATAGTATTACTCTGCCACATATAGGCCTGAAAATGCCAGTTTCGGGACAGAGTTAATGAGACCACTGCCGTTTTCTCTGGCTACAGTGGCTGAGTCCTCTGCAAACCACGGAACCCCAGCCCCCAGCATCTCTCCTGCCGGGAGCAAGCGTGCCGTCCTTGTTTCCTGACTGCTTGTTGAAACATGCGATTTATCTCTTGCTAAACACTGATTAACGCTGGATTCACTTAAAGTGTTGAATAATAGACACATCATCAAGCACACAAATGTGTCTCTTCTGTGACTAAACAAAATGTCCCCCGGTTTAGTATATTTTCCCTCTTTTTCCTGACTTGCTTTCCTATCACGAACAGAAATCCTCTCTAGTGAGCTCTGTGCACCTCGGAAATCTCTCATCACTGTCTTTTTTTTCTCTAACGCCTTTGCCTCAGTTCAGTGACTCCACAATGTTGCTGATTTGATCCTTTCTAAGCTGCTCCTTGAAAGGCAGACTGCCCGTGTCTACTCGGAGGGAAGCAACTAGCAAATGGAGTTCCTGAGTTCGTGGAAACCAGACAAATGCTTCTGGGGCTCCTGCTGGGGCCCGTCCACCTCTCCCGTCACCTAATCACAGTGTTGCTTTTCTCAGGGGACCAGAAACAGCCTTCTTTGTTCTGCCATTCATTATTTCCTTTTTCAAACATTGAACCATGTTTTCTATCCATTCTCTTACAGAACTGGATCAAATATGTTCATTCACGAGGCTAATCTGAAATGTGGTCTGGAGTACGGGATCTCGAACAATCCTTCCAATTCGGAAGACACGGGCCCACAGGTAGGGGAAGGTACCTCTTTTGATTTAAAGTTGTTTCATCCAGAGGAAAAAAAAAAAAAAAATCAAAGGGATTACTTAATAATTATTTCCAAGGTCCGTAAAGCCGGCCTCACCCTTAGTAGCAATGATTTAAGACAGAAGAGGATGAAAGGTCAAAATCAGCGGTTCTCAAGTCGAGGGGGCTTTTGCCTCCCAGGGGACATTTGCAGCGTCTGGAGATATTTTTCATTATCTTGACTGGGGCTTGGGAGCAGCTGCTACTCTCTTGTAGCAGGTAGAGGTCAGGGGTGTGGCTGAGCATCCTACAGTGCAGGGGACAGCCCCCCGCAAAAGAATGTTGTGTGAGATTGACACCTTCCCGACCGCTACACGCCTGTCTCTGAACCACACGACTAGGGGAGTTTTCCCAATCTTGTGATGCAGAGAAAATGGATGAGGGTGTGGTGATGCTTATCCCTATTCTCTTCTTTTATTTTTTGGTTTGTTTTTTTTTAACCTTCCAGTCCAACACAGTTTCTAGATACCACACACATTTTTTTTTGGGGGGGGGTGGTACGCGGGCCTCTCGCCGCTGCGGCCTGTCCCGCTGCGGAGCACAGGCTCCGGACGCACAGGCGCAGCGGCCACGGCTCACGGGCCCAGCCGCCCCGCGGCACGTGGGATCCTCCCGGACCGGGGCGCGAACCCGTGTCCCCCGCATCGGCGGGCGGACTCCCAACCACTGCGCCACCAGGGAGGCCCTCCCCATTCTCTTCTTACCTGTGGCTGATGCTGAGAAATAACGCCATGATTGCATGTACATCCATCCCTTCACTGTTGCTTTTCCCTTTGACAAGATTGTGGGGAATGCAGGCTTGCAGAGGGTTTTCTAAAGACCCATGTGATCTTAGACATTCTGGTCTGGATCTATTTTTTCTCTTCATTTTCTGAACTGACTTGACTATAGATTAATATTGTCTTTACTCTGGTTTCAAGGTCTTGAAAGCAACTTCAGCCATTTAGGGGGGATCAGATGTCACTGAGGTGAGTAACCACGATCGTCATTAGATCTGACTTGTGTTCTGTCTGCCTGCTCTGCCTTAAATTGTAGGCTCCCTTATAACTAAATTTAACTTGGAAATGTTTTCTGTCATGTTTATATAACATGTTTTGACCAGCTCTGCCTAGCAGCAAGCCAGAAGAGAAAACCGTAAAGTTTTTCGATTCAGTGCAAACAGTAATCCACATTCAGGGTTAAACCTTGAAATTCCAGAGCGATTTGAAGGTTTTATAAGGTTTACCCACCTATTATGTTAACTTCTACCTTCTTTCGTATCTAACTTAATTGCTTTGAAAGACAGTTCTTACAATGACTGGTTTTGTTTTCTTTTGTGTTTAACCTAGATTTTGCCAATGTATGTAGCTTATTTCACTAACTCGCAAATATTTGCTGCCTTTGGGGGATAATATCTTTAAAACTCTAATAGATGACAATAAGTCTGCCCGGATGCTGTCTTAGGTGGATAAGATTTCTGTGGTGGAGCTAATTATATAGGACACTGGGTGGTGTAGCATTTAAAATCCAGAACCAGAGTCCGACAGCCTGGGTTCATACGCAGACTTACCACTGGAAGGTGGGTGTGTAGCCACGTGATTCAATCTCTCTGTTTCCTTGTGTGTAACATGGGAATGATAGCTGCGTCTCCCTCACAGGTATTTGTCAGAAGTAAACAGTTAAATCAGTGGTTCTCAAAGTGCGGTCCCCAGTCTGGCAGCAGCATCACCTGAGAACTATTTGAAATGCAAATTTTCTGGCCCTGCCCAGACCCACCGAATCGTAAGCCGTCCAGGTGGCTCTGATGCGCACAGGACTTTGAGAACCACCAAGGTAGGCCACGCCATAATAAGCGTTCAGTAAATCTTAGCTACTGTTATCATGCAGTCTCTGCAAGGCTTCTCTTTTCTAAAGTATGTTATACTACCGTCTACTTATTTCTTTGAAAACATCTATTTCTGACACGCCCTGGCTTTCATACCCTCCTGGCTTTTAGTCAAGCGCAAAGTGACTCACTCAGACTCCCGTCCCTCCCCCACCCCTCCTCCTTCCTGGCCCCGGGGACTCCTCACCACCCTCTCCCTGCGCCCCCGTCCCCATCCTTCCTCCGCGAGTCCCGCACAGACCTCGAGGCAGTGGAGGTGCTCTCTTTGCTCTCCCAGAACGTAAGACAGTGTGAGACAGGGCACGTGCCCTGACGCCAGAAACCACAGGGACATTGGAACGGCTTCCTTTAGGACACAGATCTCCACCTTTGTGGTTGACCACACCACACAATTGCAGGGGGCACCATTCATACCATATTCCAGGTAACCCCGCCCAGGTGTCTTCCTAAAGGGAATTTTTAGGACAAATAGGGAGGAGAGAAGATGACCCCATAGCCCCGCGAGCAGTGTTTTTGGTGAAGTGGGGCCCCCGGCACGTCTCCAAGTGCTGGCCTTGCTTGCACAGCAGAAAGGAAAGGCTCGTTTGGGACTTGGACACCAAGTGGAAAGCAAAGAGGCCGTGTCATCCTAGAAGGACTCTGGAGGAAGAAAGCCTGGTGTGAGACCAGCGGCATCCCTGTCCTCACTCAGCCTCACAGACTGATTTAACTGACAGAAAAAAGGAGGGCAAGCTTCCTTCTGAGGAGTGCAGCACACAAAGGGGAGGGGAGAGAGTGACAGACACAACCTTGGCCAGGCGACCCCGGGCAACACCAACAGTCATAAGCCAGGTTGCCAGCACACGCCCTTGTTTTTATATGATCCGGTGAGAAGGACACTTCACCCCTGTGGTCTTCCTCCCCAAAGCCCACAGCCCTGGTCTAATCGTGAGAAAAACATTAGAGGCTCCGTCAGAGGGACAGACCGCAAGACACGTGGCTAGTGCACCTCAGAGGGCCCAGGTCAGCAAAAAGGAGGAGCATCTGAGAGACCGTCAAAGACCAGGGTCGCCTAAGGCGCCACGAGGACTGAAGGGGACACGTCCTCGATGGGATCCTGCAACAGGAAAAGGCATTCGGGAAAACTACGGAAATCTGTCTAAAGTATGGACTTCAATAACAGTGCCTCAATATTGATTTGTTCATTGTGACAAATGTACCATACTAATGTAAGGTGTTAATGATAAGGGAAACTGGGTAAGAGGTATACGGGAAATCTTTTCAATATCTTCATAATGTTTCTTTAAATCTCAAATATTTCTAAGAGTTAACGTTTGTTAAAAAGAAATAAAACAGTAAGACTTGAGGGGATTCAGCCACTGTGTAGAGCAGTATGAGTTTCCTTAACAAACTAAAAATAGAGCCAACATATAATCCTTCAGTCCCACTCCTGGGCTTATATATCTCCAGAGAAAACCGTACTTTGAAAAGGTACATGCGCTCCAGTGTTCATAGCTGCACTATTTACAATCGCCAAGACATGGAAGCAACCTAAATGTCCATCCACAGATGAACAGATAAAGAAGATGTGGTATATACAGACAATGGAATATTACTCAGCCATGGAAAAGAATGAAATAATGCCAGCTGCAGAAACCTGGATGGACCTAGAGATTATTATATGAAGTGAAGTAAATCAGACAGAGAAAGACAAATACCATGTGATATCGCTTATATGTGGAACCTAAAAAAAAACGATACAAATGAACTTAATTACAAAACAGAAATAGACTCATAGACATGGAAAACAAATTATGGTTACCAGAGGGGAAGGGGAAGGGATAAATTAGGAGTCTGGGATTAGCGTATACACACTACGACATATAAAACAGATAAACAGCAAGGACCTACTGCATAGCACAGGGAACTCTACTCAGTATTTTGTAATAACCTATAAGAACTTGAGAAATGTATATATGTATAACTGAATCACTTTGCTGTACACCTGAAACGAACACCACATTGTAAATTGATCACACTTCAATCAAAGAAAAAAAGTCTTGAGGGGAGAGTGTGACAGTGGCCATACGTGACCTTCATGTTGCAGGTCCAGCCAACATTTCTAGCCTTATTTCCTCTATTTAAATCTTACACATCAGCCAATATGACTATGATTTCCTTAAGGGCAGGATTTTACTGTTTTTTCTCCAGAGTCCTGCATACAGGATGTGCTTAATTGTTTGAGAAATTGACAGAAGGGAAGAGAGAAGAAGAAAGGGAGAGATATAACCTTTCAGAGAGACAAATGAATTTTCCTAATTTCTTGGAAGATACAAGAGATAAAGCTGAGGTCGTAAAGTACAAGGTAAGGAAAATTTCTACCTGAAGAAACTTCTAAAACAGAAAACGGTGGTGAGGAAAAGTAGTCGCGTTTAATTTATTATAAAAGATTTAGCAAATCAGTGGGGGAGCACATTGGATTTTAAAGGCTCTGCTTCAAGATATGCATACGTTTTAAGGTCCTCCCCTAAGTACAAAGCCTGCTAGAGCTCATCAATTAAAATAAAGCTTTGGTTGTGGTTATCTGCAGGATGCTTTCCTGTCATTTCTTGTCTCACATGAGACTCTTTAAACAAATGCTTTAATAATCTAGATTTTCCTGGCAGGTATCGCTGCTACTGGTCCACCCAATAACCATTCCCTCACCTTCCTTGCAAAGAAACCTGTCTGTTCAGGAATCTCCCAACATGCTCGGGACAGGTGGGCTCTCCTAGGCCCAGGTGGTTACCTTTGGTTGCCCTATGACATCACGGTGATACCAGTCACCTTTGCCACTGATGGTTTAAGGGTAGGGATGTTACTCATTCTGGTCAAGGGTATGAGAGAAGTTTACTGGGAGGGGTTGTTTGCTTACATTGTTTAATGAGTACGGACTTTCAGTTTTGCAAGATGAACATGTTCTGGAGATCGGTTGCATGACAATGTGAATAATACTTAGCACCTACTGTACATTTAAAGATGGTTAAGATGGTAAATTTTGTTAAGTGTATTTTACCACAGTTAATACTTTAAAAATATATATTGAGTATTCCAGTCTATAAACACAGTGTATCTATTTGTTCAGATATTCTTTCATTTCTCACAGCAATGTCTTGTAGTTTCCAATGACCAGATTTTACAATATTTTGTTAAATTCATCGCTAGGCACTTCATGGTTTTGATGTCATTGTAAATGGTGTTGTTTAAAGACAGTTTTACTGCTTCCTCTTAATTTGTATTTCTTCCTTCCATCCTGCCTTCCTTCCTTCTCTTCTTTCTTTTTTGGTGATGTTGAGCTCAAGTGGCGAGACAGGCATCCTTGCCGTCCTCCCAGTCTTAGAGAGAAAATGTTCAGTCTTTCTCCATTAAGTATGTTGTTAACGCTAGGTTTTTCACATATTACCAGATTGAGGAAGTTCCCTTTTATTCCTGGCTTGTTTAGAGTGTTTATTATTAGTGGGTGTTGGATTTTGTCAAATACTTTTCCTTGCGTGCACTGAGATTATCTGGCAGTTATGTGTATTCTGTTAATATGGTGAAATATCTTGATGATTTTTAGCCATCCTTACATTCCCAGCAGGAAACCCACTTAACCATGACACACTATCCTCTTTATGTATTAATGTGCTCGATTGGCTAAGGTTTGGTAAGGATTTTTTGCCTCTGTGTTCACAATATATCTTTGTAAATGGCTGTCTTTTTTCGTGTAATGTCATTTTCTGGATTTGGTATCTGGACAATACTTACCTCATAAAATTAAGAAGTATTCACTTCTGTATTTTCTCAAAGGTTGATAGAAAGACTTTGGGTAGAATTCAGCAGTCCAAAACTATCTGAGTCTGGAATTTTCTTTATTGAGAGATTTAACCACAGATTAGAATATTTAATAAGCATAAGCCTATTCATATTTTCTATTTCCTCTTGAATCATATTGGTAGTTTGTGTCTTTTGAGTAATTTGTCCATTTAAAGTTTTTTAATTTATTGACATGAAGTTGTTCACAATATCTCATAATCCTTTTAAGATCTGTATGATCTGTATGACGATCCACTCTCACTCCTAACATTAGTAATTTGTGTCTTTTTTTCTTAACCACTCTAGCTAGAGATTTGTAGATTATACTGATAATTACAGAAAATAGCTTTTGCTTACACTGACTTTCTCTACTGTCGGGTTGATTCCTAATGTATGGATATGTGCTCCAGTCCTTATTTTTTTTTCCTTTCTTCTACTTTGGGTTTCCTTTGTTCTTCTTTTTCTAGCCTATGTAATACCTCTAAATACTACTTAAACTGCACCTTACAAATTTTTATATATTGTGTTTTCATTATCAACAGTACCATGGGTATTGTTTGATTTCCAAATACTTACAGACCTTGCATTTTTATTCAGTTTGGCAATCTCTAACTTTTAATTCAATTGTTTAGATAATTCTTATTTACAAGTCTGCCCATTTGGGTTTAAATCTGGCATCTTGCCATCTATTTTTTCATCAACTCATCTGTTCTTTACTTGTTTATTCTTTTATTCCTGCCTCCTTTTGGATTAATTTAGTATTTTTTACATATTCTCTTTTATCTCCATTATTGACGTACTGGCTATTCACCTTTTATTAGTATTAATATTTATTAGCTGCTCTATATTTTACAATAAATATCTTTAATTTTTGTCTTATCTTCAAATAATACTGTAACTTTTCATGTGTAATGTAGGAACCTGTAACAGGATACTTCCCTTTCACTCCGTCTCATTCTTTGTGCTGCTGTTGTCAGACATTTTACTTCTATATTTATTACAAACTGCACAATACATCCTTCTTTAAACTGTCGTTTACATTTACCTATACTTTTCCCATTTCTGATGTTTTTTCTCTCCTTTTTAAGATTCGAGTTACTGGTATGATTTTACTTCTTCCTGAGGAATATCTTTTAACATTTCTTACAGTACAAGCTGGGGAAAAGTCTTTCCAGATTTTGTTTGTCTGAAAATGACCGTTTTGTCTTTATTTTTGAGGAATATTTTCACTGGATATGGACTCCTATGTTCCCACTTTTCTTTCAGCAATCTAAAGATGTCTTTCCATTGTTTTCTGGCTTTTACCGGTTATGATGAGAAGGATGGGACATTCTTAATTTTGTTCTTGTGTACATAACGCTCCCTCCCACCCCGGGGCTGCATTGAAAATTTTCTCTTCATCACTGGTTTTCAGTAATTTGAGTGTGATGTGCCTTAGTATGTTTTTTTTTTTTTTCATGTTTCTTCTGCTTGGAATTTATTGAGCTTATTGGTTTATAGTTTTAATCAAATTTTGAAAATTTTGACTCTTATTTCAAAAAATTTTTTTCTGCCCTCTCCTCACGCAAATGAAATGTTAAATCACTTATTTTCCCACATATCACTAAAGCACTGTTCATTTTTGTCCAGTCATTTTTTTCCCTCTCTCCATGATTCAGTTTGGAGTTTCCATTGCTCTGTCTACAGTTTCACTTACTTCCTTCTGCAGTGTTAAATCTGCTGTTAATCTCAGTGAGTGAGATTTTTCTCTTTCCAGGTATTGTAATTTTCAACTCTAGAAGTAATACGATATATGTACATCTGATTAAGTTCTTCCAGGTCTAAAGCCCAGAAGACAGTAGGACTCACACTGTTGGTTTCCCCTCCATCCAGAATCACACCCCTCCGCTCTCTGTGGTCCAGCATCTTCAAGCAGTTGTTTCAAAAATTTTGTCTCCTTTTCTAGTTCTCCATGGCAGAAAGCCAAGTCCATGACAGCGATGACAGCATGACTGAAAGTGGAAGTTGTTGATAAGCTTTTAACACACTAATTATATAACCTTCTGCCCCTTACCCACCTTTTTTTGTTTTCAGTTTCTCCTACTAGAATGTAAGTTCTGTAAGGTCAGGGAATTCGGTCTGTTTCCTTCCTGCTACATCTCCATTACCTAAAATATACCGTAAATATTTGTTACATTATTGAATCAATTATTTATTTTTTTTCTGCAATTTGAAGTACTTTAGCCAAGAAAGATCGACACTATATTTGTTCCAGTAAATTCAGGTTTTGACGTAGCACAGTCAATATTCGTGATCATGAGTCCACATTCAGGGGTGTTTAGCTAGTATTTCATCAGTCAGCATGGGAGGCATCACTAATTAGCAAAATGTATGTGAAAAATGGGCTCTCACTGGTGCAATTAAAAGTATTCAGAATATGGGGATAGGCTAGCATATTTCAGAGACATTCCTCACGCTTATAGGACATAAGAACTCAGCGAGCCTGTAGTCTGAACCCTTAGTGATAGTATGAGGCTTAATCTTTTTTAAAAATTAATTAATTAATTATTTTTGGCTGCATCGTGTCTTTGTTGCTGCGCACGGGCCTTCTTTCGTTGCATTGAGCGGGGGCTACTCTTCGTTGCGGTGCACAGGCTTCTCATTGCGGTGGCTTCTCTTGTTGTGGAGCACGGGCTCCAGGCACCCGGGCTTCAGTAGTTGTGGCTTGTGGGCTCTAGAACGCAGGCTCAGTAGTTGTGGCGCACGGGCTTAGTTGCTCCACGGCATGTGGGATCTTCCCAGACCAGGACTCGAACCCGTGTCCCCTGCCTTGGCAGGTGGATTCTTAACCACTGCGCCACCAGGGAAGCACGAGGCTTAATCTTTAAACAATCCTGTCTCCAGCCATTTCTAGGCAAATATGTTTGCCTGACAGCAACTATGGAATGTTGTCGTGCATTTTATGCAGAGCACTCATCGAGATTAGAGAACCAGTTTCATATCTACTTTCTAATCAGTATCTGTTTAGTAAATGTTAGTATGTGTGCAGAAGTTGGTCTAAGATATGCTTTCATTATAGCTGGTAGGGAGGTTTTGGGGCAATAGCTAACCTTCTCCCACCACAAACTTTTCAGGGGTTCCTGCTTTCTACTAAATAGTAGCTAAGAGTTATGTGTAATCAAATGCACTTAGATCAGTTTGTGATTGACCCACTTGATTTATTCCCAAGAAAGTTAATTTAAGAAAAATCTAGTGAGGTGACTCATCTCATCAGTAGATAAAAGGAGGAAAATCTCATGATCATGTTAGAAGATGTATCACAGCTTTGACATATAATTTCTAACAAATTCATGATTTTGTAAAAGTTTAGCAAACAAGAAATGGAAGAGACCTTCTTTAACTTGAAAAGTATTATACCCAAATCTAAGATTAAATAAACTTACAGAATAAAATGAAAACCACGGAACAGTTTTTTTTTTTTTTAACATTTAATGTACATGTGATACTGTAGATGTAGCTTTACGAATCAGTGAGAAAAGTATGATGTATTCAACCAATTTTGCCCCTTTTACTGCCTGGAAGGAATTGACGTTTTGGTTTTTTCTATGGTAATCTTAAGGTCCTAGCAATCTTTGATTAAAAAGTCTGAACTACTTTAACAGAACACTAAAAAGCTGAATACCTCATCTCTTACTAATAATATCTCAGATACAATCTTATTGTGTGCACATAGTTGCATTGCATATACTGGGATAATTGACAGTCCCCTAAGGGAAAATACATCTATTTCATTCCATGGACAAATGCATTTAAAAATCTAAGTGTAAAAAGTAAAAGACTAAAAACTAGAAGAAAGCACTAGAGAATATCTTTATAACTCTGGAGTAGGTTAAATATCCCTTAAACAAGACAGAAAAAGCAAGCACCTTATCCATTCATCAAAAAGATTTATAAATTTTATTACATTAACATTCTTTAACTTCAGTATAAAAAATAACTTAGGCAAAGATAAATGATAATTGATACACGTACAACCGGCCACAAATTAGTATCAAAATTTACGTGTAACATTCAGCAAATCAATAAGTAAAAGACAAACTATGGCAGAAATTGGCAAAGTATATGAATGGGTAGTTCAAAGAAGAAGAAATAGAAATCGCTAGTAAGCATTTGAAAAGATATTCAACCTCACTCGTAACCAGGGAAATGAAGATAAAAATAATGAAACATTATTTCATACTTATCAGCTGGCCAAAGCTTAAAGCCAAGCATTGGTTGAGGAGTACTGGGAACTAGAACAGCCTCTTGGAAAGCAAGTTGGCAACCGCTAGCAAATCCCTAAATTCCGCGTTTAGATCCCCTTGTGACGCTCTCGTATATGCGTACTTAGAGCTGTAGATAACGACGTTTAGTGGATGTCCATTGCAGCATTTTGTAACAGTGAAAAGCTGGAAACAACCTAAATGCTCAGCACCAGGGCAGTGAATAAACATTAGACATTAAGATCTACATGGCCGAGATGATTCTCAGCGCCTAGCCATGCCCAGCTCTTAGTAGATGCTCAATTAATACTTGTTATATATACGAGTAAGTGAATTCTAGTACATTCACACAGTCTCGTGTCATACAGCACGTAAAACAACCTACATGCATCAACATCAGTGAATCTCAGAGAAAAGACCTGCAAAAGAATTTGTGGAGCATAAATCCATACGTGTAAACTTTCAAAGCACACGTCTTCTCACCTAACACTCCATATATTTTACTTCGTATTTACTGTCTGTTCCTGCACTCTTTCAAATGTCAGCTCCAGGAGAGCGGGAATGTTTGTCTGTTTTATTTACTGCTGAATCCCCAGAAACTGGAACATTGCCTGGTGCAGAGTAGGCTCAGAATGAAGTATAAAGGCACAGCGGTCAGGAGGCTGACCCCTTTCAGGACAGTGATTGCCTCTGGGGACTGAGAAATGGGGGTGGGATGTGGAGATGGCTCCAGATATATTTTGTACTGTTTTATGTTTTAATCAACAACAACAGAATAGAAGCAAAGGTGGCAAATGCTGGCATTAAACAAATCTAAGTGACACATCTTGTCTGTTATGTAATTTTTCATATTCTTTAAGTTGATGAATAATACCTGTATAAAAAAACACAATCATCTCAAATGTGCAGCTTGATGAGTTTTTATATATGTATATGCCCACGTGACCACCAGCTAAATTAACGTTCACATGTTCAGCAGCCTATGAAGCATGTTTGTGCTGCTCCAGATTTATACCACTCCTGCCCCAGACAACCACTATTCTGACTTCAATAACTAGTAAATCTGCCTGTTCTTGATATTCATAGAAATGGGTTCATACGGCATATGCTCTGTTAGTCAACTTAATTTCATTGAGATGTATCCATGTGCTTGCATGTAGCAGTAGATCACTTTTTTAAAAAATGTATAGTATTCCCTTGCGTGAATAGATCACAATTATTTATCTAACCTCCTATGGTGGGAGTTTGATTTTTTCCCCCCAAGTTTTGGGCCTTTATGCATAAAGCATCTATACATTTCAGGAACATATTTGTGTACATATGCTTGCATTTCTCTTGCGTGGATCCTGGAACTAGAATTTCTGAGTCCTAGGTTAGGAATATGCTTGGATCTGGTAAAAACTGCCACGTGGTTGTCGGGAGCGGCCGCACCATCAACGCCAGCGCCAGTGGCGTCTGAGTTTCAGCTCCTCCGGGTCCTCATGAGCACCTGCTGCCACTGCCCGTCTTCTGAGGTTTTAGCCGCTCCGGTGGCGGTGGCGGCTTCTTGCTTAAGGTTCTAATGTGCATTTTCCTTCTTTTTTTATTACTATTTTTTACATTTTTATTTTATACTGGAGTACAGTTGATTAACAATGTTGTGTTCGTTTCAGGTGCACAGCAAGTGATTCAGTTGTATACGTACATGTATCTATTTTTTTTCAAATTCTTTTCCCATTCAGGTTATTACAAAGTATTGAGCAGAGCTCCCTGTGCTCTACATTAGGTCCTTGTTGGTGATCTATTTTATGTATTTATTTATATTGGAATAGAACTGCTTTACAATGTTGTGTTATTTTCCGCCATACAACGGAGTGAATCAGCTGTATGTATTCCTATATCCCCTCCCTCTTGGACCTCCCTTCCCCACATCCCATCCCTCTAGGTCCTCACAGAGCACTGAGCTGAGCTTCCTGGGCTTTACAGCATGTTCCCACGAGCTCTCTGTTTTACCGTAGCTGAAAAGGACACGTGCACCCCAGTGTTCATTGCAGCACTATTTACAATAGCCAGGTCATGGAAACGACCTAAATGTCCAACAACAGATGAATGGGTAAAGAAGATGTGGCACATATATACAATGGAATATTACTCAGCCATAAAAAGGAATGAAATTGGGTCATTTGTAGAGATGTGGGTGGCCCTAGAGTCTGTCATACAGAGTGAAGTAAGCCAGAAAGAGAAAAACAAATATCGTGTATTAATGCATGTATGTGGTTATCTATTTTAAATATAGCAGTGTGTACATGTCGTTCCCAAACTCCCAATCTATCCGTCCCCTCCTTCCCCTCTGGCAACCATAAGTTCGTCCTCCAAGTCTGTGCATCGGTTTCTGTTTTGTAAATAAGTTCATTTGCATCATTTTTTAGATTCTGCTTATAAGCGATATCATGTGATGTTTGTCTGTCTCTGTCTGACTTAACTTCACTTAGGGTGATAATCTCCAGGTCCATCCATGTTGCTGCACATGGCAATATTTCATTCTTTTTAAAGGCTGAGTAATATTCCATTGTATATACGTACCACATTTTCTTTATCCAGTCATCTGTCAATGGACGTTTAGGTTGCTTCCATGTCCTGGCTATTGTAAACAGTGCTGCAATGAACACTGGGGTGCGTGTATCCTTTCAAACCATGTTTTTCTTTGGATAGATGCCCAGGAGTGGGATTGCTGGGTCATATGATAGCTCTATTTTTAGTCTCTTAAGGAACCTCCATACTGTTCTCCATAGAGGGTGTATCAATTTACATTCCCACCAACAGTGTAGGAGGGTTCCCTTTTCTCCACACCCTTTCCGGCATTTATTGTTTGTAGACTTTTTGATGATGGCCATTCTGACCGGTGTGAGGTGATACCTCACTGTAGTTTTGATTTGCACTTCTCTAATAATCAGTGATGTTGAGCATCTTTTCATGTGCCTCTTGGCCATCTGTATGTCTCCTTTGGGGAAATGTCCATTTAGGTCTTCTGCCCATTTTTTGATTGGGTTGTTTGTTTTTTTTGATATTGAGCCGCATGAGCTGTTTGTAAATTCTGGAGATTAATCCCTCGCCAGTTGCACTGTTTGCAAATATTTTCTGCCATTCTGTAGGTTGTCTTTTTGTTTTGTTTATGGTTTCCTTTGCTGTGCAAATTCTAAGTAATAACATTCAGCAACTTCATTTACTCATTGGCCTTGGGAGCCCACTTATGTGAAGTGCCCCATCTAACAATTAGGTTGTTTGCCTTTCTTATCATTTGTAAGAATTTTTCATCCGTTCTGAGGCAGGCTCTTCAGGTCCTCATATGGTGAATATCCTTCCCTAGTCTGGCTTGCTTTCCACGTACTCAATGATATTTTTTGGTAACTAGAAATTTAGAATCTTGGTAAGATCCACCTGCATGTTTTTGGATATTTAAAATATTTAGCAATTTAAAATTTTTAATTGAAAATTAAAAAGAGATAAGGGCCTTTTCCTTTTCCTCCCAGTTAGAACATATGGTTGGAAGGATCCCTCCTCCGTCCCTTCCTTTCCTTCCTCTTCCTTCCTTCCTTTTTCCCCTTCTTTCCTTCTGTATTCCTTCCTTTTTTCTCTTCCTCCCTTCATTTGCTGTATATTCTATGACTTGTCTCTAACTCCAGGATCAGCATGGAGGGGAAGCTCTTCCTGCTCTCTGCGGCCCTCCCCTCCTTCGCCTCTGCCCTCTCCCCTGTGAGCCTTCCTTGGGGGCAGAGGCAGGTCTTCCTCCCTGGGGACCGGGGACCTGCAGGCCTGGAGGGAGGGGAGTGGGGGTGAAGGCCCAGCGCGCAGCCCCGCAGCCCTGTGCACCCCAAAGGAAGGGCAGGCGGGTGGCAGGTGCTGTTGCACAGGGCAGGCTGCTCCCATTCCACCAAGTTTCTGAAACGTGTCCCCGGGGCATAAGTGCTGGGATAAACTGTGTGGAGAGGCGGGGCGGCCCAGACACACTCACGTTGGGAGAATAATACCACAGAATTTATAGAGGGAAAATAGAGATAACATAGTACAGCATAAGGCATAGCTCAGAAAAGAGAATACATGCTAATCTACCCATCAGAAGAGTAATAGAATCAAGAGGATCAAATTTGAGAAACAGGTCATTCCTAACAGAAATTAGTCATTTATTTATTCAGCCACTATCTATTGGCCATCCACTGTGCCATACCCGACGTGAGATGCCGAGAATTTCTACTAGCTCCTAAAACGCATTGATCCAGTCCCTAAAGGAGCTTAAAGGGCAGGGCTGGCCTGGAGCCACATTATGAAATATGCAGTGGAACATGTATCATTGCTTTTCTTAATCTTCTTTTTGCAAGCTTCTCCCAGCCGCTTTCCCCTCTCTGTGGTTCATCTTTGAACTTTAGACACCAGAATTTAAAATTTATTATGGGAAATATATATATATATAGTTAGTGTAGTTGTGTCTTAGTGAGAATTTAGGTCTCCCAATAGTATTCCTCTTTTAAAGTTTATCTATTTTAATTGAATACATAAATAGTTACGTCTTAGTGGGAATTTAGGTCAACTGTCCTCTCCCAATAGTATTCCTGTTTCAAAGCTTATCTACTTCAGTTACAGTGGTTGACTGGCTCCAGTAAAGGAAATCAGAAGAAGGTAGAAACAATCCATCAGCAGACGATGATGATAAAAAGTCCTTTCTGTTTCTCCCTCCTCCCAGGTAAACTGTCTCACATTTTATTATTGTTAGGAACTTGAAAGGCCGGCTTATTTAACTGTGTGCTTGAAGTAACCTCAGTGAGAGTGAAAAGGAAAGTCTTGAGCTGGATCAAATGCTCCACGGATTTACATCACGGAACAGCAAAGGAATATTTTCTCTGCGGTCTGCTTCTCGACCAAAGAGTACCTCTGGGCTGCGCAGAGCAGCGTCTGTTAACAGGCGTAAGTTGATATAGTTGAGAGGGTCCGGAGCAAGGCACCAAAATGATCAAAGGAGTGGCTGTGCGTTAAGGTCAAAAGGGCTGGCAGAGTGTAGACTGGCCGAGCTGTGGTGGAGAGGGAGGGGATGCTGCCTGGGCGCTCGGTAAGAGTTCTGCAAATATTTGAAAGGTGCTAACACCCGAGAAGGCAAGTCCTTATTTTGCTTCCTTGGAGGTGACATAATGTGAAACAGTAAAGGTAAAAGTAAGGAAGGAACAAAGTACCCAGAACATCAGGAAACATTTCCTACAAATAACAACTGAAGTTTTTGAAAAATGTCAAACATTAGATCCACTATGCCCATAGTAGAAACTAACCATGAATAACTTCCCTTGTTTGAGAATCATTGTCTTTCTTACCTTATTATCCAACATTTAATGCTCACTAACCCACCTTCTTCTAGCTGTTGCTCCAATTCTTTCATATCCTTAGAGATCCCATCAACGATGTTGTACCTACTTTTTGGCAGAATATGATTTATGTAGCCAAGTCATATAGACATATACAAATAAGAAGCCTTCTGAAGTGGCCATCGCTGTATGTGTTCCATACGTAGCATCTTGGTTAATCGAGGAATGCAGAGGTTAGAAGAACAGGGTTTTAAGAACCAGAAGCAAGCTTGAGGGAACCGCTCTCATCAGAGAGGCTCATTGACTTCTCCAAAATGCACCAGCCTGATGACTGAGGAGAGAAAAAAAGCAGGTCTCACCACCGTGGGGCCTGATTCCCGGTCTACGGCAAAAACGTTTTCTTTCCAAAGATGCAGTGCTCTCTGACTCTATATGACAGTCTCAGTTCCATTTTTCTTAAAGCTACAATTAGCCCATTTTAGGAAATGTTTCTTTGCCAGATTTCCAAATTCTCCCACTTTTATTATTGCTAAGAGGAGATCTGTTTAAATTTGCGCATCAGTTTCATTCACAGTACAGCTCTTAGCCTGACGGGAAAATGACTTTGGACAAGACTCCCCGGGTGCCGGCCCGTCACTGCCCCCTCTGCACGGCGACCCGCTTCAGCCGAGAGGGACGGTTTCTCCCTCAACACAGAGGAGCAGCCCTGCTCCGTGCAGCGTCTCCGTGTAGACAGAGCTTCCCGTCGGCACACCTAAGTCTGAGTTGCCGAGAACCCTGGAACGGTCTCCCCAGAGTCCGGGACGGTCTTCCCAAAGGAAGTGTTGAGGTTGGGACTATGCTTGTTTCTTTCTACCTAGGAAATTCACCAGCGGCGAGATGATCGTGGTGGGCGAACCGCATCGCACAGTGATGAGTGGTACGTTTCAGCCCCTGCTGTCACCCTCCACTGACTGTCTCTGTCTGGTTCTCGGCACCGAGCCGGTCTCGAGGTCGGCCAGGATGACTGACTCGTGGTCCCTGCCTCCCAGGAGCTCAGGGTCTGATGTGCAAAGTGGAAACAGAGACCAATTTATAGCACTGTGTGGTGGGGAGCTACGATAGGGCCAGCACGTGCTGTAGGGATAGAGAGTGCCACAGAGATAAGTACTGCCCACGGAGTACGTGTTTCTTATTGTAAGTCACATCACACATACAAATGCTGAAAACCCTTTAGAATGTAAACTAAGTACTCTGGAGGTGACTTGCTGGCTTGACATTGCTGGTAAAAACACGGAGACTAGCTTGGAGAAGTCAGGCTTCCTAATCATAACACAAAATCCAGAAATCAGGGGCAAAACGAAATGTAAAATTGCTTCATTGTGCATTAATATGCAAGGGTAGATACTGGAGGAAGGGAATAGGAAATGAAGTTAGGAATGAGGATAGAAGGGAAAACATGTAAAATAAAGTAAAATACAATACAGCAAAACAAAATAGAATAAAGTAGAATACGTCAGAAGAGTCTGTAAGCAGATAATAGTATGCCTTGAGCTAAGAATAACGATTGTGTTAAATGCGTATACAAACACGGAAAAGTTTAAAATGCAGTAGCAGATTTGGAGACAATATTTGCAACATATATAACAGATAAATTATTATTTATAATACCAAAATTATTGTTTCAAATCAATCAGAACACATTAAATAAGAGAAAAAGACAGGAAATCACAATAGTGGAAATACAAATGACCAATAAATATGTGAAAAGTTGCCTAAGTTCACTTGTAGTTAATATGGAATGCAAATTAAAATGAGACAATAGGGCTTCCCTGGTGGCGCAGTGGTTGAGAGTCCGCCTGCCGATGCAGGGGACGCGGGTTCGTGCCCCGGTCCGGGAGGATCCCACGTGCCGCGGAGCGGCTTGGCCCGTGAGCCATAGCCGCTGAGCCTGCTCGTCCGGAGCCTGTGCTCCGCGACGGGAGAGGACACAACAGTGAGAGGCCCGCGTACCACAAAAAAAAAAAAGAGACAATACTTTTCACCTATCTAATTAGCAAAAAAAAAAAAAAAAGTGGAAAATGCCGATAAATCTCAATGTGAAGCAAAGGTGAAGGTTGGAGTAAAAGAGCTGGCAGCAATACTAAATGATAAAAACATTTTTGGAGAGTAATGCAGAGATACCATAAAATGTATCATTTCACCTAGCAATGTTCTAGGAGTCTTTCCTAAAAAAATATTAGCGGGCTTCCCTGGTGGCGCAGTGGTTGGGAGCCCGCCTGCCGATGCGGGGGACGCGGGTTCGTGCCCCGGTCCGGGAGGATCCCACATGGCACAGAGCGGCTGGGCTCGTGAGCCATGGCCGCTGAGCCTGCGCGTCCGGAGCCTGTGCTCCGCAACTGGAGAGGCAACAGCAGTGAGAGGCCCGCGTACCGGGGGAAAAAAAACGTATACTCTAAAAAACAAAACATATTATCATTTGCTGGCAAAGATATTAACTATGGTACTGTTTACAATAAAAACATAATTGAGAATAACTTAATATCCACTAATAAGGAAATACCATGCTAGCATTCTGATATATTTAGTATACAAAAGGTAAGTTTTAAAACAATAGAGCAGAATATAGCATAATCACATTTTTGTTTAAAAATAAGTAAATGTGTGTGCGTGTGTACACAGTGTGGTGCATGTGTGGTATGTGTGTGTGGTGTGGCGGGTGTGTGTGTAGTGTGTGTGGTGTAGGCATGGTGTGGTGCGTGCATGGTATGGCTGGTGTGGTGTGTGTGCAGTGTGTGCACCTGCAAAGACACACGTTTGGAAGGCCTCCCATCACAGGGCTGGCAGAGTTGGCCTATGTAATGGGATTAGAATGGAAGGAAGGAAGGGAGTTCCTTTTCACTGTACACATTTCAGTGTACTTTGAATTTTTATTACAGATTCCTGTACCGATGTTCTGATCTGAGTCACATTTCTCTTTTCATGCTAGACCTTTAGAGAGGAAATCGTGCAATTTCTATTCGAATTCCAACACAAGAGACCTTTTTCTTAGCAACCTCATTTGAGGACAGTGTCTTATTTTGCAGTCTCTCCCCCAGTGTCCGAGAGGCTCCCAATAAAGGGAGTGATTTTCAGAGATATTTGTTTCCTAAAGCTTTGCACGTAGATGTGATTATGAGATAAAGCAGCAGCAATGCATTTCCTGTATTAAATATCACACTGAAGTAGCACTTAAGATACCGACCGACCAGAAGGTTAAACAAACATGAGTGGAAGAGCACCCTTGTCAGAAACCAGCTTGCTAGCTGCCTTCTCTATTCAGGATTTGCCAGTAATGAAAAGCGTCTTGCTTTTTAAATTTTAAAAAAATTTTATTTATTTATTTTGGCTGCATTGGGTCTTTGCTGCGTGCGGGCTTTCTCTAGTTGCGGCAAGCGGGGGCTACTCTTCGTTATGGTGCATGGGCTTCTCATTGCAGTGGCTTCTCTTGTTGCGGAGCACGGGCTCTAGGCGTGTGGGCCTCAGTAGTTGCAGCACGCAGGCTCAGTAGTTGTGGCTCGTGGGCTCTAGAGCACAGGCTCAGTAGTTGTGGCGCACGGGTTTAGTTGCTTTGCAGCATGTGGGAACCTCCCAGACCAGGAATTAAACCCGTGTCCCCTGCATTGACAGGCAGATTCTTTACCACTGCACCACCAGGGAAGTCCCAAGCTTCTTGCTTTAATCGTTTGAATCCATATAATTTTTATAAAGAAGAATAAATTAGGATTATGGGTGATATGGATAATGGTTGTTTTTTTTTTTTTTTTTTTTTTTTTTGGTGTGTGTGTGTGTGTCTGTGGTACGTGGGCCTCTCACTGTCGTGGCCTCTCCCATTGAGGAGCACAGGCTCCGGACGCACAGGCTCAGTGGCCATGGCTCACAGGCCCAGCCGCTCTGCGGCACGTGGGATCTTCCCGGGCCGGGGCACAAACCCGTGTCCCCTGCAAAAGCAGGCGGACTCTCAACCACTGTGCCACCAGGGAATCCCGGATAATGTTTTTTACTTTGTTTTTCAGTACTTATCCAATTTTCTATAATAAATATATACTGTTTTTGTAATCAGAAAAAAAAACCCAGTCCTTGAAATTTAACATTTTTAATAGGAGTACCCATAAGCCTCCTACAGGGGATTTCTGTAGTCCAAGAAGCCAAGGTTAATTTACAGAGGCTATTAACACTTAAGTTGGCAGGGCTCCCTACTTGTGAAAACTAAAACAGTGTTTTAGGAAGATATTTAATTAACAGAAAAAATAGTGCAATAGTGTAAAACAACACAGGTTTGGAGTCATACACTCCTGAGATTGATTTTAGCCGTGTGACCTTGGAAGGTTGATATATCTTTTCAGACCCTTGGTCTCCTGGCCTATGAACTGGGGGAGTTGATTATGAACCTAGCAGAGGACCATGTTGAAGGGAAATGGTTCACCAGGAACTATTGTTAATAGCTTTGCAGAATGCACGTGAAAACTGAGTGTTCCATTATGTTCCCAACCTCTTGGAGACCCCAAATGAGCTGTCAGATCATCAAGGCACTTGAGGAGAACTGGACACTTTCCTGCCTCTGATCATAGACTGTCTCCTGGCAGTGTCCCAGGTGCACTGGGCCCCAGGGTCCTTCACTTCTGACTTCTTACTGGTTGGACTTGCTACATCTTTCAGGGGCTGAGGTCTTTGCTATTCATCATGACATGTGCAGCCCCTCCAGACCATACCCTTAGTCTTACTTAGCACAAGAAGATCTGGGCCTTCCTAGCATCTCAAGGTCTGTGCCCTCTCTCTAGGCAGCCTGCACCACACCAGGATGGCAGGCTCACAAAACGCAGCCCCCAGCCCCAGCACACACAGGCCACTCCTATTGTCTTCCCATCATTCCTCCCTGTCTCCATGGTGACTGCTGCCCTCCACCATACCCTTAGCTGGTGAAGGACCAGACATCCTTCTCTGTTTGGGGGCACTCTGCCCCTCCAGTAGTGGAGGACTCACTCACTGTCCAGCTGTGCCTGTATATGAAAGTCCTTTTAAATCATTGAAGTTTATGCATACAATATACACTTCATTTCTTATTTTGAGAGAATCTTATTTATAATCTTATACATTTATCTAAGGAGTGGTGAATCCTTAACCTCGAACGTGAATGAAGTATCCCCTCTGAAAATTGTCATAATACTCTTTGCACTTTTTGATGGTATAATGTAATACTAAATATAATACTAAATATAATATAAAATATCACAGTAGCAGTTTAAAAAAAAATCAAAGTTGTCCACTTTCAAATACTGTAAAACATGTTGCTTGACAAAATACAAAATATCTTCTGACTTCACCATGAGAAATGCTTAGAAAAAGCAGAATACAGGGTGCTTTTCTCTTCCAAAGAATTTTTTCTCACCTGATACGGTCAGAAATGACTTTCTTTTAGCAATACTTTAAATAGCAGGGAGTTAAGATGTGTTCCATACTTACTGTATGCCAGTACTATTCTAAGTTTGACAAATCCTTAGGGAGTAGGTACACTTATTGTCCCAAATTTTAGAGATAAGGAATCTGAAGTTTAAAGTGACTTATTCACGCTCGGGATTTCATGTGGAAATACTGGAATTCAAGCCAACACAGCCTGGCACAAGCAAACATTCACCTAAGCAGTGTGGCTCCAGCTAAGACATTAGAAAGTGAAAAGTTGACTAGAACAGTTTCTTTTTTGCAAAATTCCTTATATCTACTTCCAAAAATGTATGCACCTCTTACTTGCTTTTAATGATCTGTGAAGATGGAAAATAAATAGAGGCTAAACAAGTACAACCTATAGGCTATGACCTTGAATAAAGTTAGGAAAGGTCCATAATGTAGTCATTTTCTACAAATTAAAAATAGCAACTGCATAGTGTATGCTTTATTGAAAGGTAATTTTATATCTAGGGAAGAAATAATACCAATTCTACACAAACTTTCATAGAAAATAGAAGAAGAAGAAAGATTTCCCAACCTATCAATAGTTTATGAGGCTGGCATTACTCTATACGAAAACCAAACAAAGACATTGCAAGAGAAGAAAACTACAGATCACTATCTTTCATGAACATAAATGCAAAAAAATTGAATCCAGCAATATATTAAAAAGCTCAGACAGCACAACCAAGTCCCATGAATGCAAGACTGAGCTGCCCCAACATTTACAAATTAATCAGTGTAATTCACCACATAAACAAACTGAAGAAAAACCATATGATCATCTCAATAGATGCACAAAAAAGCATGTCACAAAAGTCGCCATCCATTTAAGATGAAAACAAAACCTTAGAAAATTAAGGATAGAGGAGGCTTTCCTCAATATGATGAAGAACAAAATCCCAGAAAAAAATCCCAACAGCTGCCAGGTACTTAGTGCTGAAAGACAGATGCTTTATCCTTGATATTAGGACAAAGGCAAGGATGTGTTCCCTCCCTGCTCCAATTCAACATCCTAACGGAAGTCCTAGCTAGTGCAGTAAGGCAAGAAAAAGTGTGTGAAAGTGAATGATTATCCATCTACTCTAACACTTTACTTCGCAGTCAGCTTTATTTTGCAGGACTGCTCTATTACACTTCTTTTTAAAAATAAATTTTATCTTTTCCTGATTTTATTCAGCAGTTATAATTATTCTGTGTGTTTTATTCCCCCAACTATGTGTTAGGTGCTTTTCAATTTCATAAATGATTGCATCATTAAATGTTTTGACTTTAGATCAGCATTTCTTAAAGTAGATTTTAAGAGCAGGCTTTTCTTTATCTAACATTGTACTTCCCAATGAAGCCAAAATCTCTCTCTCTCTCTCTCTCTGTAGTAGTATTCTGAAGACATTCATTACTGTATCTTTCTGTATGTTCTCACCATTCCATTAGCAGTCTAATTACCTCATATATCATGTCCAGCTTTCAACAAAAAATCATAAGGCCTGTTAAAAGGCAAGATAATGCACAGTCTCAAGAGTCAAAGCAAGCATCAGAACTAGACTCAGACATGATACAGATTTTAGAATTATCACATAACTAACCGTGATTAATATACTAAGGGCTCCAATGGAAAAAAGAAGACAACATGCAAGAACAGATGTAATGTAAGCAGACAGATGCAAACTCTAAAAGAGAGAATTAAAAAGAAAGGCTAGAAATCAAAAACATTGTAACCGAAATGAAGAATGCCTTCTATAGGCTCATCAGTACACAGGACACAGTGAAGGAAAGAACCAATGAACTTGAAGAAATATCAGTAGAAACTTCCAAGCTAAAATGCAAAGAAAAAAATGAAACAAATCTACAGGATACTTACAAAAGGCATAACACACAAGTAATGAGAATGTCAGTAGGAGAAGAAAGAAGGAAGGAAGGAAAGGAAGGAAGGAAGGAGAGAGGGAGGGAGGGAGGGAGGGAGGAAGGGGGAGAGAGAGAGAAAATATTTTAAATAACAACGGCTGATGAAAAACACCAAACCACAGATCCAGGAAACTCAGAAACTACCAACCAGGATAAACACAAAAAAATCTACACATAGGCATATCCTATTTAAACTGCAGAAAACAAAAGACAAAGGGAAAATCTTGACAGAAATCTAAAAACAAAAAATCAACACAACAGAAAGACTTTACCTATCAAGAAACAAGGATAGGACTTACATCAGACTTTTCATTAGAAACTATGAAAGCAAAAAGAGAGTGGAGAGAAATATTTAAAATGTTGAGGGCTTCCCTGGTGGCGCAGTGGTTGAGAATCCGCCTGACAATGCAGGGGACACGGGTTCGTGCCCCGGTCCGGGAAGATCCCACATGCCGCAGAGCGGCTGGGCCCGTGAGCCATGGCCACTGAGCCTGTGCTTCCGGAGCCTGCGCTCCGCAACGGGAGAGGCCACAACAGTGTGAGGCCCGCATACCGAAAAAAAAAAAAAAAAAAAAAAAAAAAAAATAAAATGTTGAAAGAAAATGCAAAAACTCACCAAATAATTCTTCAAAGAAAAGGAAAGTAATATAGGTCAAAACTTTAAATCTACATAAGGGAAGCATGAGTAAATGAAGGTAAAATAAAGGCTAAATTTTAAAAAATTCTTAATGGATCTAAAAAATAACTGTTCAAAGTAGCAACAGCAACAGTGCATTGAGTGATATAGCATATAGATATGTGAAAAAAATGACAGCAGTGTTATATAAGAGATGTGAGAGAGGAATAGGAACGCTTGGTTATAAGGTAACTGTACTACCCATGGAGCAGCATAGTGTTATATGAAAGTGGTTTTAGATTAATTTTTAGTGGTTGCCCTAGAGTTTGCAATATACATTTACAACTAATCAACAGATTGAGAAGGAAGATATTAAATTTTCTTTGTTCACAGATGACATGATTACAGACAATCCAAAGAACTGACCCAAATAATTAACAAAAAAACTTCTGGAGCTAAAAAGTGATAACAGCAAGATTGTAAGATATAATACACAAAAGTCAATTGTTTTCCTATATACAATCACTGAACAGTTGAAACTTGAAATTATAAACACAATATCATTTATATTAACAACCCCCCCAAAACCTAAAATACCTAGGTATAAATTTTTTAAAATATATGATCTCTATGAGGAAAACTACAAAGCTCTGATTGAAGAAATCAAAGAAGATCTAAACAAATGGACAGATATTCTATGTCCTTGAATAGAAAGATTCACTATTGTTAAGATGTCAGTTTTTCCCAATGTAATCTATAGGTTCAATGGAATCTCAGCCAAAATCCCACATATGATACATGACATTGCATTTGTCAAAATCTATACAACTATTCTGTATAATACCATAATGGCATTGAAACTATTGTGTATGAAACATGATATTATGCATCTGTTAAAATCCGTAAGAACTGTACAACAGAAAGAGTGACCTTTAGTGTGAACTAAGGACTTCAGTTTAATAATAATGTATCAATATTGGTTCATTCATTATTGCAAATATATCACACTAACATAAGATGCTAAAAATAGGGGAATGGGCTTCCCTGGTGGCGCAGTGGTTGAGAGTCTGCCTGCCAATGCAGGGGACACGGGTTCATGCCCCGGTCCGGGAAGATCCCACATGCCGCGGAGCGGCTGGGCCCGTGAGCCATGGCCGGTGAGCCTGCGCGTCCGGAGCCTGTGCTCCGCAACGGGAGAGGCCACAACGGTGAGAGGCCCGCGTATCGCAAAAAAAAAAATAAAAATAAAAATAGGGGAAACTGTGTACAGGGCACAGGGGGTATATGGGAAATCTCTGTACTAACTGCTCAACTTTTCTGTAAATCTAAAACTATTTTTTAAAATGAAGTCTATATGTATAAAAATGTAAGCAGTAGCATCAGCAAAATGCAAATTAAAACCGTCATGAGGTACCAGTAGACTCCATTCGAATGGCTAAAATGATAAAGACTGGCAATAACAAGTTGATTTTTTAAATTAATTTAAAAAAATATTTATTTAGGCTTTGCTGGGCCTTAGTTGTGGCACACAGGATCTTCGTTGCAGCGTGTGGGCTCTTTAGTTATGGCATGCGTGAGGGATCTAGCTCCCTGACGAGGGATTGAACCCGGGCCCCCTGCATTGGGAGCGTGGAGTCTTACCCACTGGCCCACCAGGGAAGTCCCAACAACAGCAAGTATTGTCAAGGACGTAGAGCAAATGGAAATCTCATACATTATTGACAGGGATGTAAAATGGTACAATCACTTTGAAAAATTTGGCAGTTTCTTGAAAAGTTAAACATATACCCTAGAACCCAGAAATTGTCCTTCTAGGTATTTACCTAAGAGAAATGAAAATATATACCCACTCAAAGACTTGTACACAAATGTTCATAGCAGCTTTATTTATAATAGCCCCAAATTGTGCTTTAATCCCTCTCTTCAAAGACTTTCAGTAATGCTCTGCTTCACGCAACAGTACCCCTGGCTGGCACTTTGGGAGAAGGAAGGAGTCTTCTGGCCACCAGGGAGGACAAGTCCAGCCAGAGCAGGGGGTGAGAGGAATTTTTAGAAAGCAGATTGGAGGGTGTATTGATCAGGAGACTGTCAGCCTTCTGAGATGCTGGATCGGGGCTCTTGATTGATTTTCTTAAGCTGCCCAGACAAAGCATTACAGACTGGGTGGCTTAGACAACAGAAATTGAAGTCAAGCTGTTACCAGGGTTGGTCTCTTCTGAGGCTGTGAGGGACAGTCTGCCCCAGGCTTCTCTCTTTCGCTCTTGGGTGGCCATCGTCTCCTACCTGTGTCTTCACATCATCTTCCCTCTGTGTGTGTCTGTGTCCAAATTCCCTCCTTTTATAAGAATATCGGTGATATTGGATTCAGGCCCACCCTAATGACCTCATTTTAACTTGATTACCTCTGTAAAGACCCTGTCTTCAAATAAAGTCACATTCTAAGGTACTGGGGATTAGGATTTAAACACATGAATTTGGGGGATTCAATTCAACTCGTAACAGGCTTGAATCATTCTCTTTTTATAATCACGTATAGCGTGGTCCCAGATCATGCCAAAGGGGTCCCAGGGCTCCTGACCCACCCAGGCTTCAGATTAACCAGGCCGAGGAGCTCTGTGATAGCCTGCCCTTCCCTTTCGACTACTGACCCCAACTCAAATTTGAGTTCGATATCCCAATTAAATATTGTTCTTTTAATCCTCACAGAGAAGGAAAAGGAACTTAGCTTCTCTTGGAGGGTTTATTCTGCTGGATGCTTTTTTCCCCAAATTTTAAAATTGTGGTAAAATACACATAACAAAATTTACCACCTTAACAGTTTTTTGTTTTGGTTTGGTTTTTGGTTTTTGTTTTTTTGGTACACGGGCCTCTCACTGTTGTGGCCTCTCCCGTTGCGGAGCACACGCTCCGGACGCGCAGGCGCAGCGGCCACGGCTCACGGGCCCAGCCGCTCCGCGGCACGTGGGATCCTCCCGGACCGGGGTACGAACCCGCGTCCCCTGCATTGGCAGGCGGACTCTCAACCACCGCGCCACCAGGGAAGCCCCTCTGTCACCGTTTTTAAGTGTACAGTTCAGGGGCATTAAGTACGTTCATGCTGTGGCATGACCGTCATCACCACCCGTCTCCAGATGGCTTTCCACATTGCAGGACTGAAACCCCGTACCCAGTAAACAGTAACACCCAACGGCTTCCCTCCCAAGGGCCTGGAACCCGCCATTCTACTTTCTTTCTTACTAAAATTTTCTATTTCCTCTTTTCTCCCGCACTCCAGCCTCTGGCAACCACTCTTCTACTCTTGTTGCTATGAGTTCAGTGCTTTGTTTTGTTTTTTAAGATTCCTCATATAATAATGCAATATCTGTCTTTCTGTGTTTGGCTTATTTCGCTTAGCATATGTTCTTCATGTTCATCTGTGGTGTCACCAATGTCAGGATTTCCTTCTTTTTCAAGGCTGAGTAATATTCCGTTGTATATATTCACGCCGCATCTTCTTTGTCCATTTGTCTGTGGGTGGGCACTTAGGTTGCTTCCGGGTCTTGGCCGCTGTGAACGTGGGGGTGAAGGTGTCTCTTCAAGACAGTGATTTCATTTCGTCGGACACATACTCAGGAGCAGGATGCTCTCACGTAAGGTCATTGTCTCAACGGCACTAATAAGGTAGATGTTGTCCCCTTCCCCTTTCCTAAACTGTAGTTTAGGAAAATGAAGCTCAATGCCATTGAGCCAGTTTACCCCATTCTCCAAGCTGTTACCCAGTTAGAGATGACGAGAGAGACAGAAACTCAGGCCTTGCTGGTTCCGGTGTCCACGCTCCTTCCTTGACATTGAGCTACTTCACACACAGACACGCACAGTGTGTAAATGAAACAGATTCTGAAATGATTCCTCCCAGCTGATGTATATGGAGCAGTGCATATCAGATATCATCCAGGATATATCCTCTGGACCGAAAGTTTGGAAAAGATGGCATTAAAGAAGACTTCTCGGGAACTCCAAGAACTCTAAAAAGTGATGGGAAAAAAATAATATGGATTGGGCTTCCCTGGTGGCGCAGTGGTTGGGAGTCCGCCTGCCGATGCGGGGGACGCGGGTTCGTGCCCCGGTCCGGGAGGATCCCACGTGCCGCGGAGCGGCTAAGCCCGTGAGCCATGGCCACTGGGCCTGCGCGTCCGGAGCCTGTGCTCCGCAGCGGGAGAGGCCGCAGCAGTGAGAGGCCCGCATACCGCAAAAAAAAAAAAAAAATTTATTAAAAAAAATAATAATATGGATTGCCTGAGCCTAGATCTCACAACTGTGGAAGGTATGTGATTTGCCTGTCAAGGTAGCGAACCAAAGGAGGCACGTCTCAGGTGTGGGAAAGAAAAAAGCACTCAGTGGGAACTCGGGGACATAAGACCCCTTCCTCAAGAACCTCAGGAAGCCGCCTCCATTCCTTGACGTGCACAAGTGAAGCCTCCTCAGGGTTAAGTGCACCAAAGGGCGGCCTGGGCCTCTCGCTGTGGGTCAGACGGCCGCCCAGCCCCACGGCACAGCCAGGTGGCAGAGACAGGACTTGGGGAAGAGAGCGAAACATGCCATTGGCACGCGACGTGGCACTAGGAATCAGCAATGAAGTACTGCCACTTGGCGTTGTTAAAACCGATCATTACGTAGCCTGTGGCGGCAGCATCAGATTTGATCGCTCTAATCCGAGCTTCTCGGAGGGGAAAGAGGAAAGCTGTGCAGCGGCTCCCCTTCCTGGACTCGTGCAGAAGCAACAGCGGTGCAGCCACGCCCCCACAAGGCAGGGGCTCCGTGGCCTGGGGCTCTGCCCTAATGAGCCAGGTCGGGAGGCCTCATTCCAGGCGGCCTCCAGCCACGCTCTGCTCCTGGTGACACGGGGCCCTAACCTCGCTCCCTTTCCTCTTGCACGTGGGGGGTCTTGGCCACAAGAGAAACAACTCAAAATAATTTTCAGCCACTTGGTGAATAAACTCCCCCACTGGAGATGAAATCGCATTGCTAGACATGTTTTGAACTACAGGTCTTCCTTGATGAGATTTGTGTAAACCGAGGATCATTTCAGTGGTTTTCATTGAAGTCCCTGCTTTCAAATGCCCCCTGCCAGGTTCCAGTGGAACTGTAAGAATCCTAAGAATTCAGCCCCTCACCTATTTCTATTGGTGTTGAGCTCTATCACGACATTAGGGTTTACTTGCTTATCCATAGAGCCTTACAGGGCATGTAGGTGTTATGAGTTCATATGTCAGTGTATCAGGAAACCTAATTTCTGAGGGCAGTTTGGTGGAATATGGATTTAACACTGGATGCAACGTTGGATTAACTCAGAGAAGAAATGGGCATATTTCCTATTTCCATTGGGAAATATTTTGTCCTTTGAGATATTTTCTTTGCATTCAGTGGAGCCCAGGAAACGTTACATGGAGTCCAGGTATCACAGGAGTTTTCCTGGTGTACTTTGGAGAAGCCATGGGAAATCACACCTGTATCACATACTGTCCAAGCTCTGAGTATCTTTGAGAAATGATGTGTGAGGGAGGAAAATCATACAAGAAATGTTGGATAAAATGACTATTTTTTAAAATTTTTTAAAATTATTTTTGGCTGCGTTGGGTTTTTGTTGCTGCGTGCGGGCTTTCTCTAGTTGCGGCGAGCGGGGGCTGCTCTTCGTTGCGGTGCGCGGGCTTCTCACTACGATGGCTTCTCGTGTGGAGCACGGGCTCTAGGTGCGCAGCCTTCAGTAGTTGCGGCACGCAGGCTCGATAGTTGTGGCTCACGGGCTCTAGAGCGCAGGCTCAGTAGTTGTGGTGCACGAGCTTAGTTGCTCCGCGGCATGTGGGATCTTCCCGGACCAGGGCTCGAACCCGTGTCCCCTTGCATTGGCAGGCGGATTCTTAACCACTGCGCCAACAGGGGAGCCCCTAAAATGACTATTTAAATGTTATACTGAGCTCATTAACTGTTGAAACCAAAAATTTTGCTATCAAAATTTGTTCGAGAATCAAAGAAGTCTGGAAATAAACACACCATAAACTACATTTTCAAATATCACATCAGGAAAAAGTCAGATGAAACTAATTAGGAAGGGAAGTTGTATAAATTAAATTCTGTTGTCTTCTAAGTTTTGCAAAAATATTTTTAACTGGCCTTCTAAAAGTTGGCAAGTTGCCATTAGAAAACAGAAAATTTTCCTTCAGGCCGTAAAAGAGTGGTCTGGAATTCAGAAATGCACTGTAACCTAGATCGTAAAGAAGATGAATTTTTTTATTTTTTATTTGGATAAATACTAAAAATAAAGTAAGCTTATTTTATTGAATCTGCTACTGTTAAGGAAGGGTAGCAAGACAATTCTACATAATTTGCAATAAATTTCTTTATTTTTTGAAGCATATTTTAAAAAATTAATTAATTCATGTTTGGCTGCATGGCTTGGTGCGAGGGCTTCTCATTGCAGTGGCTTCTCTTGTTGTGGAGCACAGGCTTCTAGGCATGCAGGCTTCAGTAGTTGTGGCACACGGCTTCAGTAGTTGTGGCTCACTGGCCCTAGAGCGCAGGCTCAGCAGTTGTGGCGCACGGGCTTAGTTGCTCCACGACATGTGGGATCTTCCTGGACCAGGGCTCGAACCTGTGTTCCCTGCATTGGCAGGTGGATTCTTAACCACTGTACCACCAGGGAAGTACAAAGTTTAATCTTAAATTATGGATAAATAGACTAATGTGATGATTTTTAGTGAGTAAAGAGTTCAAACTATGGATTTAGCAGAAACGGCCCTAAAAGTCAAGGAGCACAGCTTCGGGGTAAGCACGGGGCAAGGCTATCCTCTACATCATCCTTTTCTTTTGTGAATTTTAAATGCTTCACAAGTGTTCATAAATTACACCTATCTAAGAAGGACACGTTGTTTTAAAATATAGTTTTCTGAATCCCAAACTAAGACCAAGACTAAGATTAAGTGTCCGCCCAGGGCCTTAAGTGAGAGGGTGACAGATATCAGACACTAGGTAACTCTTGGTTATCTGCTCGTTAATTGCTTTAATTAAAGTACCGCTGTTTAATTGGCAAAGTCTAACAATTTAAATTTCAAGGAAAAGACAGTTTACTTAAAATCCCTAAGGACCTGTCACACTGCAAACAAAAACACACTTTGAAGAAGTCACCCTCTCCCTCCGGCAGGGTCCTGGTGCTTTTCCGAACCATTCTGGATACTGGACCCCCGGTCTTTGGGAAGAACTGTGATTTCTCTACGGAAGAGGCAATTATAACACGCTGTCCTCTGGAGCCAGGGTGGATCAGGGGGCCTTTCCCGCTGGAATCACCCCGCAGTACCGCCAGGCCTTCCAGCTGGGCAGCAGATGACAGAGCTGCGCGGCGTGAGTGGCAGGCGTGCAGCGCGATTAGAGGCCGGGCCGCCCTGCTTCCCGGGGCGGGGCGCGCTCCCCGCGGGCGGTGCAGCCTTCCTGCCAGGCCCGGCGCGGTGATGTCATGGGATCCGCGGCTCGGCGAGATGAAAGGGATCCAGCGCGGCCCGCTGGCACCAGGCGCAGCTTCCAGCGCGCAAGCAGGGCGCAGCGTGGGGACCCGAGCGCTGCGGTCCCGCCACTCAGCCCGGGCTGGGGGCACCGCCGGGCCAACTGGGTGCAAGAAAAAAGGAGCAAAGCAACGTGATCCGGGGCAAACAAAAGAATCCGAGGACGGGGAGGCGGGAGGGAGACTACCTGCTGAGAGGAGCGTTCCGGGAGCCCTGCGCGCACACACGCAAACTTGGCCTGCCTTTGATGTACTGCAGCTGATCACCGATCAGATTACGGGCGTTTCATCGCGCTGCTCGTCTGCCTTTGATCTGCAGGGTTCTTTTTCTTCTCCTGGATTGGAAGATTCGTCTGGGCTTGCGCTGACATACATTTTGGGGAAGGTAGAGCTTTTGGCCCAGAAGCGCTGCCAAGGAGAAACTCAGCTGCCGAAAAGGGTGAGTACTGCAAAGAGTTCAGCACGCTGAAGGCACAGCGTTCATGTTTCGTTGTGGCTTTCAGTTCACTTTTCCTGCGTGTTCTCAGAAAAGACGGTTTTAGTCCAGAGAGCGCGAGCATTTCTGTGCTTGAATACCATGTGTATGGATGAGAGGAAACACGATACTCGGTGCCGTTTTAGTAGTTTGTACAAAGGGTTTGCAATCTGTCGCGCACATTTTACTTGGAAATGAGTTGTTCCAACAGGACAGAAAGGGAGAGAGCTAACTTTAGCAATCACCCGCCGCTGCAGAGCCCGAGGTCTGTAGGCTGTAATTGCTCTAAGTATTTACAGGTTGCTTTACTTAGTAGACGGGCGGAGGAACTCTACTGGATGCCAATGTTTTCCTTGTTTTCTCATAGAAAAGAGTACAGTGCATCTCTGACAATACTGTTGCTTTATTTATTCTCTCACCTCCAAGACTCCAACCTATCAAATACATTTCCTTATGCAGTGTGTATCCTCGAAGGAATCACTGGAGAGGCGTTCAAGTATGATTAAAGCCTTTTCTGGGTAAAACTGAAGAATTTTCGAACAGAGAGGTTTAGGTTGTGCTGTTTGTTTTAAAAAAAAAAAAAATCCTCTAGTGGTTTTCTGGAACCTTTGGCAATAGCGCAAGCCTCATGTACAGAAACATTCACAGAGTTAATATTCCTAAATTAAAATGTACTTTAAATGTAGTGACAGCTGTTGTGAGTTAAGATTTGCCAACTCTTTATGAAAACTGAGTAGTCAACAGTTGTGATGTTACATACAGTTTTTAGCCACATTTTCACTTTAGTTTACGCTCAACATGGCAAAACCAAAATATATTGCTGTGCTGAATTTGAATGTTCACTTGTTTTGTCAATTCAGTGATCACATGCGTGTGCGCGTGCACACACACACACACACACAGAGTAAAGTCTTTACATCGAGATGCAAGAAAATACAGTGGAAATGTAAGAGCGCCATGTTCACATTAGTTCATTTTAATATTCTGGTCTTAATTTGGGGGGGGTAAAATATTTATCATCACAGTGGTCTATTTTAATGCTAGCCAAACCACAGAGAAAGTGTAAGTGATGAGAGAGACGGGTTATTCTTTAGTCTGAAATTCTGATGAGACAGGAAGGGCCTAATGAGTCTCATTTCACGTGTAATTAATTTTCCAGAGCCAATTAATTATATTACTTTCTAAACTTTCCTCCTGATATTCTGAGGAGGATAATTAGCATTGTTTGCTTAATTTAAAAACTGACAGCTGTTAAGTGGAGATTATTTAAAACCCTCCCAAACTGACTATATTTTTAAGATGTGTCAGTAAGAATTTGAAAGATTTAACTGTTGTTTTTAGTCATGCCAAGAGAGGCATTTAAATTTTTGTTTTACTGACAGTGTGGCAAAGCATGTTCACAAAATCCTGAATTATCAGCTTAGGTTGATTTTTTTTCATTTGTTTGCTGAAAAAGTCCTCTTTAAATCACAAGAGCAGTAGTAATGTTCACATTAGGATAAAGAAAATCAAACTTTTAAAATAATGACTGGAGAAGATGCCCAAAGAAATAGTGTGCTTAAGAACTCAGTCATTGAGTTCATGTTTGGGACTTAAAAAAATTTTTTAATGACTATTTATTCTGCTACTAGGTTCATTCTAACAAAAACAGACTTGCTTCAACACAAAACAAAAGGGAGAATTAGCAATTATCTGATTAATTTAGGTTTTGTAGAAAACTAGCTTGGGAAGTCAAGTCATTGAAAATTCGCTTCAGTGTCTGAATTAATTCAGTTAATTGTTTGCTTCTTGTGTCTTGGTTGAGAAATGAAACAGATTGTATTTGATATTAAAAGAAGGATGCCTATTGCCGAATGTACAGGTACAGTCAGTCTCAAAAGCTGTCTCTGAATTAATTGCCGCCTGATGACCTTGACTGTGATTTAAGAGGGGATACTCCATAAGATTTCCACTGAACGAGACCCTTATATTACATTTTTTAAGCACTTTCCTATCTGTTGCTTCAGTGGCAGCTTTGTTACTGCAGAAAGTCCAAGACTTCAAACGACTTATTTCTAGTCCTGATTCTGTCACTGATGAGCTATGTGACCTTAAGGGATATTTGCTTCACTCCCTAGTGTTCTCATATGGGAAATGAGGGAGTGGATCAGATCACCCTCCTGAAATAAGCAGGGTGGAATTTTTATAGCCATCTTACAGATGAGGAAACTGAGATTGCAGAAAAGTCACTTGACTTTCTTAACTAAGTTACGTGGCCTGTTTTCCAAGTCCTGGTCCTGTGTCCTTCCCAGTTCACCATGGATATTTTCCAACACCTGCTAAAACAAATGCACTGCTGACTGGAGAACAGGGTTAGTTTGAAAGATCAAGATAATCACTTCCTTCTGCTATGCAGTTTTTGTTTCTATGATAGATGTGTCAGTCAACTGGAGTAGTCCGCTGACCTCCAGCAGTTGCTTTTGCTTCAGTATTTCTAACCAGTCTGAACACAATTACCGCTACACATAATTTACCAGGGCGTTTAAAATAATTTTCACAAAAATTTAATGTATCACTGCAATGTGGAATTATATATATTTGTGTGTCTGTGTGTGTATGTATACGTGTGTGCACATATATATATTATGCACATCTTTTGACATTATATGCACATCTTTTTGTGTTTCCAAGGAATTGATACTTTCTTCGAAGATGTCAGTGGTGTGCATGAAACGTTTAATAGTTAATTAAAGGCTGCTATTCCTCCTGGGAGATTCCCAGTGGGATTTTGTGAGATTTCAGTTTACATGTTCAATATGGGCTGGTACGTGATGTATATTCCCTATTACATTTGATTATGTGAAGAATCCTTGAACATGTTTTCACTAACTCCTTCTGGGTTTTTTCTTGAGAAAAAAGGAATATATTTCTTGTGAATAAATTTATTTATTGACTATACATCTTACACATATACACTGCTCTCAAGGCCAGATATCTCTCATGTCTTATCACCCTCATAAAGTTTTCATATAAAGCTTTGCAGATCATTACTTAGTAACATTCACTAGTATTTATTAATGTACTAGTCATTCATTCAGTAATATTTATTGAGTACTTGTGTGCTAGGCACTCTGACAGTATTTTTTCAGGACACCATCTCATTTAAATTTCCAGCAATTAAGTTTGTCATTCCAATTTACAGATGAGAAAAGTGAGGCTCAGAGGGGTTAAGTAACAAGTGCAAGGTCACAGGGCTGATTAAGTGGCACCGCTAGAGTCTATCTGATTTCAATTCGGGTTCTTTTGTTCTAGGGCTGGGCAGTTAATTCCTTCTATTATAAGAATCACATACAGCTGAACTTAACTGTTAGCAAACATTACAGCCAAAATTTGGGCGCAAAAACGTGCTTTTTTTTTTTTCTTTCTTTCCTTCTTTTGGTGTATTTTATGAGCGCTATCAGAATTTTTTGATAGGGTTTTCCATCGGTTGGCCTAGAATCTTCACCTATAAAGGACCTCAGGACGTTATTTATTCTTCCTCTGCTTCAGGACCGGACCACACTCAAGCATCCACCGTTGGTCTGGTTGGTCCGACTCCCTGTGACGGCAGGGCTGGTCCAAGGCACCCTGGAAACATTCAGAAACTGGTGTGCCTTTAAAGAGTGATTCTTTAAAATGTCAGCACCGTTGAGGGGAATGGGCTGTGAAAGCGGGGGCGGGATCGGAGGCTCCCTGGTGGCCGTGCTTCATTTCTCCTCAACTGTCACAAGCCATTCAGCTTTGCTCCAAGCAGCCCCGCAGATCCACCCACTTGCTGAAATCACCACTCGGAAGTGACCAAGTCTCACATCCTTCGATTGACAGGTACTTTAGCATCATCCATTGTGACTTAACTCAGATCTCTGGTGACAAGGTGGAGGGAGGTGAGATGGGGGTGTTGAGTGACTTTATGAAACCATTTCTTCCAACGCAAGCGCCTCCCTTTGTGAGAAGAGTTCTGAGAAGTACAGCTTTCCCCATCCTGTTCATGGTCCCCCGTACTGAGACAGCCCTATGGCCTAGCCTCATTGGCTGCTGCCCTGCGAGCCTGTTCCTTAATTCTGCCACATGCGGAGGAGTCCCCTGTATTTATCGGGAAGCAGAGGAGGAGAGCCGATGGCTCACTTCTCCTCTCAATAAACACATGAGAAGAGTCTGGCCCACGCAGTGTCGTAAACACACCAGGGTCAGTGCAAGCGCTGCAACTTATAGCACCTTTGCCCTATAAATGTCCTGAGTTTGACATCATATCAGCTAAATAAATACCCTCCTTGGACTTTTCACGTGTATTAATTTAAGCATTCATGGTACGGTGATGATTATGTTAGGGTTCAGGAAGCCTGGATTTTGGATCCTGCTTTGTGTTTAACTTGGTGCGTGACCTTGGGCAAGTCGCCCCCCATCAGGCCCCAGCCCTACGCTGATAGTTTGATTGGCAGCCGTGGGTGCTGGGAATTACTGAAATAGCTGGGTCTTGGTTATTTCCCCCCTTATTTTCTTAACTATATTTGGCAAACTTCACAACTCTTTGAGATTGTGGCCCCTCATTTATTCATTCATTCAACAAATTTTTAATGAGTACCTACCACATGCCAGGCGCTGTGAACAAAGGGACAGAATTCAGGATTCTCGTGTAGCTTGCATTCTATTCCCTTTTCCCATGAAGTAGTGCTCTACGTGGAAATTACTAGAGAGTCAAACAATTTTCCATTAATTTTGCTTCCAGTGAGCTAGCTTATCACTGAACTTATTTCCTCAAGAAGTTTGTTACTTCATTGGTTCAACTCTTTTAGGAATATATTCTAAACAAATACACTGCGTATCAGCTTCGACATTGCTAAAACTAGCTTCAGAAAGCCAACCCGTAACGTAGTCTTAAAAACAACACCTCTGCCGAGATCTTCATAAGAATTTGGCTTTTTCAGGGAATGCGCTGGCGGTCCAGTGGTTAAGACTTCGGGCTGTCACTGCCATGGGCCTGGGCTCAATCCCTGGTCGGGGAACTGAGATCCCTCAAGCCCCAGCGGCCAAAAGAAAAAAAAGAATTTAGCCTTTTCACTAAAATTTCCATTCATTAATGACAGTCAGTGCTCTAAAGGGAGAGAATGCTTGCAGTCCTAACTCCAAGCATGGGTTTCATTCTGAAAGAGCGTAGGAGTCATATGATTCTTTTTGTACCACCACCGGGTCCTCCTTCCATCAGACACTGTGCCCAGGTCACTGACACTCAAAGTGAGGTAAGTGGGCGGCATCTGTTAACTTAAGCGGCCTCTTCTTTAAAGAGTAAGAGGCGCTTAGCAGCTCTAGTGCAGAGGTTCAATGGCTCTCCACTGTCAAATACCATTTCAGTTGTCATCGATTTTTGACGCGTGGCGTTGTGTGCCTGACAGAAGGTACAGCCCTGCCAACAATGGCTGCTATTTAATGAGCACTTACTGTGTGCCAGGCATTGGGCCAGGCTCTTTAAATACCGTGTCTTATTTAACAACGACCAGTGAAACAACTTACTTCAACAGCAGAAGATATCGAAAATGGGGAAGGTCAAGTAAGTTTTCTAAGGGCATGCAACTAGCCAACGGCCAGCTGGCCTCCAAGGCCAGAATATGCGATGCCAAAGGCTGTGTACGTTAATAGGACCTGTCCGCAGAGAGCTAGCAGCGGGCTCACGGAGGAGAGCAGTCACATACAGGTGACATGACGCAAGAATGAGTGAACGAAATAATGTGCCACTGTCTCTGAGTAGAAAGGGAGGCCAGAGAAAAAACAAAGTAGTTCCTGCACTGGCAGGTTCAGTTCCTCTCAGCAAACACTTATTGAACATGCGTGTCAATGTTTGATACTATCGGAGATGCAAGTTTGGGCAAAATCTGCTGCTTCTCGAAAGCAGGACTCCTTTTCAGTCCTTGAGGAAGAAAGCTAAGTCCCAGGAACTGCAGACAGGAGGGTGCTGTCGTTGTGGTAGAAAGGCCTCCGAGCTCGCGGTGACTCCTGAGAGCTGTGGCTTCTGAGCGGGTCCCTTACCAACTCAGGGGAGGGAGCGTAAAGAGGAAGCTTGGGGCGCAAAGGAAGGGCAAGTTCAGGGCACACAGGAGGCAAGGCACGCAGACCAGTTTGGCCAGAACTTCAAGTGTCCCGTCTAAGGCAGGAAAGATAGAGTTGAAGATGTGGGTGGAGCCCAAACATGGAAATCCCTGACTCGAAGCCGTCCTGCACAGTGAGGAATCTTTGTGAGTCTTTTCACCGGACAGTGACCACGGTGAAAGGCAGGAGGAGAAGCAGAGCAGCCACGAGGGAGGTTGGCAGGGCGGTTTGACGGCGGGGCGCTCAGGGGAAAGGTGCGGAGGGCCTTTACGGTGGTGGACGGGGTGGTGGATGAAGAGAAAACCAGGAGGAAAGGGGTGAGTGTGCGAGACCCTAACAGAGAAGCAGCAGTAAGTCATCTTAACCACGGTGGCCGGAGGATGCCCTGTGCGCTGGGCTCTGGGCTACGAAGAAAATAAGCTGTGCCCTCGGGAAGGAGAGGTCTAGTTAGACACACAGGTGACTTCCATCTAAGGGCGAGCTTGTTAGGGAACCTCGGGGTGTGATGTGGTCCCAGATCACAGCTGACAGGTAGGCTGGGGACAGGCACACTCGCCTTGACGTTCGGACAAGACAGTGCGTATCATTGGTAAATGGTTAAAAATAAGTCGTGATTGTGGCCTCTGTTCCGGCCATGACAGCCTTGAGGCTGACACTTGGAAGGGTATTTTTAACGTGTTTTTTACAAGTACTTAGTGGCGCATTCGCCGTTCTCAGTGCGGGGTCACGAGACGGGCGGATTGGTGACCAACTGTGACAACTTATTCATTCTCTCAGCAAACACGTATTGACCGCTACCGTGGGCCTTGCGGTATAGAAAGGAAACACGGGATTTGGTTCCATTCAAAGAGACGTGCAGGTGTGTGCCGGGGAAATCAAAACCAACACAGGAGGAAGTGGTGGCGCCCCTGCACCAAAGCGGGGCGTGCGCAGTCTCCTGGGTTGGGGGGAAGTCTGTCCACTTACTCACTGGACGGATGAACGACAATTGCTTACATTTCGACAGCACTGTAGTGCCGAAAACCTATTTGTTCTGTGCGTGGTTCTTTCACTCCTTCCGCTAACTCTGTAGAGCGGGCCCCATCAGCTTCGCTTCGTAAGCGCGCGAAGTGGAGCAGTTTCGACACCGTCCTCGAGCCGCGTGTGGAGGCACGAAGCCCGGACCTGCGCGGCCCACGATCCCCGGGGACCTGGGCCGGACCGGGCTGTGCCCGCGCCGAGGCGGTGGACGCACCCCGACCTCTGGAGGCCAATGTCCGGCCGGCAAAATGGGGAGGACCCGCCGGGAAAAGCATCTGCGAATGACGAGGCGGCTGGTGGGCCGGGTCCTGGTGATTCGGACCCGCCGCGTACACGTGTCACAGCGTTTCCCGGGCCTTTCCTGGCGCAGAGGCGGGCGCGGGGTAGAAGGTCACCGGCAGCGCAGAGGCACAAAGGCCTGGAAACAGGACCAGGTGGACGCGAAGGCGCCCCCCTAGCCGCAGGCAGGTCCCCGACACAGCCCCGCTCTCCGTGGTCCTGGTGAGACCCGTCCTGCCTGCCCAGGTCCGCCAGCGGGATGCAGTCAGCAGCTCCCGCAGCTCGGGGGACACCAGCATCTGGACCGCGGCCCGGGGCACCCGGGGGACTGCCGGGACGCAGCCCGGAGCCCAGAGGGTGGGTGGTGGGTGGTGGTTTCGATGTGGGCGGGGCTACGGGCTGGGCGGGGCTTCCCGGTGGGCGGGGCCTGGCGGCGGCCGTTGCCGGGCTACGGAGCAGCGCGGACCGGCGGCGCCTGGACGTGCCGGGTGTGCGCTCGTGGAGGGGACCCCGGCCCAGCTCGGTACCGAGTGCCGCGCTCTGAGCCCGTTTCAGCGCGTACCGGAGCGTCAGATCGCCGCAGGAACCTGCGGAGCAGCCTCCAGGCACCCGGGAAGGTAGGTGTCCCGCCGCCCCCGGGGCCGTGGCGCCGCGCCGCGCGGCGGATCTGCGCGGGACGCGCGCGGAGAGGAGGCAGCTGCGGGCGGAAGGAGGGGGTGCCGGCCTGGGCTGCTCGCGTGCAGAGTAGGGGGCGGGAGGACAGGGCCGGCGGAGGCGACTCCCGGGGGGGCCGACAGCAAGGCCACCGAGATGCTGCAGCTGGAGGAAGCGGAGGGCGTGAGCACCCGCCGGCCCCCGTGGGCGACGGGAGTGGCCGCGCTGAGCCCCGCTGTGCAGGGATCTTGTAAGTAGAAAGGCTACATGTAGGCGAAGGCGCGTGAGTGTGTAAGTGTGTGCGCGAGGCTCTGCCGGGGCCTGGACGGGGGCGCTCCAGCCCGTCCTGGCGGGAAGCGGTCTGCAGGCCGGCCGGCCCGGCGGGAGCTGGGGAGGGGAAGGGAGGGGAAGGGAGGGCACACTCGGAGGATGTGCCAGCAGCCCGTAGACGCAGTGATAGGAAGGGCCGCTCGCACAGCCCTGGTCAAGGGTCTCCTGCCAGTTCATGGAACAGAAATTTCGCTCATGCACTCGTGAGGGTGACGTTTGGAAGCGTCCAAGTACAGCGATCAGTTTTGATGGTAGCGAACTATGTGTCACACCTGCAGTTACCATTGTAAGAAATCCCAGTCACTTTTTTGTGTGTGCATTTTAATGAAAGGATTCAATTTGCAAACAACAAAAAAATAAGCATTGTTCGATATTTCTTTAATTGAAACAGTTTAACAAACTACTTGTGAATGGGTGGTTTTTACTCCAATGACAGTTTTCCTTTACTAGAAGACGATTTCTTTATATAAACAGGAAACAGTTATTGTTAAACATGACTTCCACAAACAGAAGGATTTATTTTAATATGTTGTTATTTCATGACCAGATACTTGTATGCAAAAGGGAAGATTCTATTGCATTCATTCAGGATTTACTCCATATGTTTTCTGCTGTACGGCTTCACCGTAGGTGTAGTTTAAAAACATGTTTATTTCAAGCACTGTTTATTATCTAATTTAAACATATGTAACTAGAGGGGGTGAGAATAGAGTCCTTCCCTGGAAGACAGTTTTTGACAGTTATTCACAGAGATGTCGGTACTTAAAAAGAGTTTTTCTTTGCATAATATTTATGAAGTTCCGAGAATAATACAAAACATAGAAACGCAATTTCATTTTGAAAATACTGCCTTGACATGAATACATAGTGCATTATCATGAGCTCTATGTTTGTTCCTTTTTAACCCATGGAAGTGTCTCATGACATTTACTTTGTTACTGAGGCCACATGGCTTTATTAACTTTGGAATGTTTTTCCATACTAAGTGCTAGCTCTAGGATGTTGTGTTAGCATTTTCTGGGACATTCATGGAAGTTAATTTGTTTCTTTGGTGGGGGTGTTTTTAGGCTCTGAGTCCAGACTGGATTTTGAATTTGAAAGGTAAGGATATAGGAAGACTTTTTATGCACTTGAAATTTTAATGTAAAGTGCCTCTCCTATCCAGAAGACTTGAATAAGGACCACTGCTAAATTTAAGTAACGTTTAAGAGACTTTTTAAAAGAACAGAAAGAAAAAATTTTTTTTTGCTTTAGATGGTCATCAAATTTAATTTATATATAATGTGTTTGTACATACATGTAATAACCACATGCTGTGCTTAATACGTTAACTTAATTTACTAGTTGTAGCTCTAATATATGAATCCAGGGTATGTTGGGGACATTTGAAACCTAAGTGAGGAATTCTGCTAACATGAGGAGAATATTCTTCTCCTTTTTCACCTATTTAAACCTCTGAACCCAAGCTTAACCCAATCCTCTGCAACCAGTTTAACCATTCAAAATATAACAGAGCACAAAAAACTGAAAGCATCTTTAATGAAGAAAGCCAAGTCCTCTTAAATCTGATGAATCAATATTTAAAGTCAAGCATTTAAAAATCTGGAGAAGGCCAGCATGCTCTATCTGTTGACAACAGGTTGAATAAGAATACCCACCTCGAATAAATGTACACCCCAGATAAAGAGACAGCTGCTTATGTGATAAGAGAGCCAGGAACAGTTAAACAGCTCAAGGCGTTTGTCTCATGGCAGCTGATTCTTAAATGTTCATAACCTTTCTAAAATGACCTTCTGGCTGAAGAAAAAGAACAGTCAAGCTGTAGGAACGCAATTTCCTTTCATGATTTACTGGCTGAGCAGTGAGTTCATTCATCGTAGTTTATCTGTCTCAAATGTTTACATTTAAAAGTAAGATGTTTAAACAGTATTGGGTTATCGTCTAGTCCACACATCACAGAATAGGTACCTTTTAAATTGACGTTTTAAGACCTGGGTTTTTAAAAAGAGAACAGCCAACCTCAGCAATTATGTAAGACAAAGGAGCTTGTCTACCTCAAGATTAGATGTTAGTCAGCCAACTCTTCCCCTTGGTCTGCTCCGATGGCTCTAATCTGAGGAAATTCTAAAAGAACGGAGGCCTCTTCTAATGGAGAACACCACACACGTTACAAAGAAGGACTTTGGAATCTCTCCAGGCTTCTGAAATAAAAATGTAAACAGCTGTGTTGTAGCCATTATTATGCACAATTCTCTAGAATAGACTGTGTCAGCGTTTGGGGTCCCCTCAGGCCTTGATGCTGCCATTGTCCCGTTTGGAGTTTAGGCCTGAGAAACGTTTGTGAATTGGGGGAAGCGCACGTTAGTTACAGCACGCTTTGCAGATTGAGCGTTCTGAGAGCACTAGGACTGACTTTCCTGAAGCAAAAATGATAACATCTGCAACTCAGAGAGATGAAAAGAATTCGTCTCAAAAAACCCTATCCTAGGTTAAGTTCTGTTGGAAAAAATTATAGGAGCCTGACAGTGACTGGCCCCTAATGTTTTTGAACTTTGGAGGAATTGAAGATATTGTATTTGGCAACAGGACATTTTAAAGCTTGTAGAGTTTTTAGTAGAAAATATTTCTTGACTCGAGAAGGGAAATCATTCTCATTTCCCAGCCAACAACAACATGTGTATTTTTATCACCGCATACCTTCGTGAGCTTCCTAGGCTACAGAAAGGGCTGCCAACCCTGCCGTGTAGGAAGAACAATTTTCAGGATATAGTGAAATTGAACACGAAGATGAAGAATAGCTAGAGGCTAGGGGTTATTGCCCCGTTTGGAAATAACTACCCTAAATTTCTAATTATTTTTTTATTCTTTTCACACATGGGACTGACATTATTCTCAGCCATTTATGATTCTGTTTCGCCATTAAATGTAAAAGGCTGTATGTGTGGCATTGGCGCCATTTCAGTGCTGATTTTATAAATTGTAAGCCTGCCAGTGTATTTTTTTTTTTTTTTTTTGCGGTGCGCGGGCCTCTCACTGCCGTGGCCTCTCCCGTTGCAGAGCACAGGCTCCGGACGCGCAGGCTCAACGGCCACGGCTCACGGGCCCAGCCGCTCCGCGGCACGTGGGATCTTCCCGGACCGGGGCGCGAACCCGCGTCCCCTGCATCGGCAGGCGGACTCTCAACCACTGCGCCACCAGGGAAGCCCAGTGCCAGTGTACTTTAATGTTGATTTCTTAAAAAATATTTCAGGTTATTGCATACTGGAAAAATGTATGAGTTGGTTGTAGCTTCATGATCTAATTTTTTTTTTAACATCTTTATTTGGGTATAACTGTTTTACGATAGTGTGTTAGTTTCTCCTTTACAACAAAGTGAATCAGTTATACATATACATATGTTCCCATATCTCTTCCCTCTTGCATCACCCTCCCTCCCACCCCTCTAGGTGGTCACAAAGCACCGAGCTGATCTCCCTGTGCTATGCGACTGCTTCCCACTAGCTATCTATCTTACGTTTGGTAGTGTATATATGTCCATGCCACTCTCTCACTTCGTCCCAGCTTACCCTCCCCCCCCCATATCCTCAAGTCCATGCTCTAGTAGATGACCTAATGTTAATACAGTTTTGCTCGATGAAAATGTTTACAGGTTGCATGCCCTGTGTGCTGGATAATAAATCAAATGGCTTTGAAGGGATGGCGGGGGCGAAAAAAAAGAAAATTAAGCAACTTATTCTGAAACGAATTACCCAGATTATTTGAATTATTTCAGATTCATATATTTTGGTCATTCATAAGATCACAAATAAACACTCTTCTCAAAAAGGTTACTGAATTGTTAAAATTAGAAAGATACATACCAGATCTTCCTCCTTGGTGATCTTTGTCGATATTATAGCCCTATATTCAGAAATGGGGTCCTCGCCTGAACTGTGTGCTGCCACCATCACTTATAGTTCAAGCTCAAGCTGTGGTTGCACAGATTTTTCTCCTATATTATTTTATCCCTTACCACAGCCCTAAGAGTAAAAATATTATCCCTAGCTGATGAATTTCTTCATTTATTCAGCAGCTGTTGGGCCCATATTTTGGGTGAGTTACAGTTCTAGAGGGAAATTGCAGTTCTTGTCATGAAGGCCTCAGACCCTAGCTGATGGTAAGCTCCAGTGGCTTGGTGGGTGATGCATAAAGGAAGGTTGCCCCCTTAGGGAGCAGTAGGAACTGAAGCGCCAGACGCCTCTGTTCTTCTATGGACGGGACAACAGATGCTCAGCTAGCTGTAGCTCACGTTGCCCTAATGTGGGACTCATGGATGCCAGGCTTTCTGATTTTTTTCAGGAAAATGCTTCATTTTTAATATTGAAAACTTCCTTTGAAAATTAAGTACCGTACTGACAGAAGGAAAGGATGCATCCTGGCAAGATGCAATACAAGAGCTACAAAGAGAGAAGGAACCAGATAATCATCCTGTGAGACAGAGAGATATCCAGGCTGCTAAGGAAGCACCAAGGCGGGTGCCCGTGCCAGATTTAGGGAGATCCCGGTTTGACCGATTCGGGGAAGGCACGGTCGATGAGGCCCAGTGCGTAGGAGAGCCCCGAGGCAAAAGAGGGGCCGGCCGTGGAGGGCCCTGCAGGTGGAAGCAGCCGCCGCGGTTCAGATCCAGGGGGCTGCCCCTCCGCAGCTGCTCCCGGAACCCCTGAGCTTTGCCTGGTGACGCAGCAGCCCAGGTCTTCAGGATCTGCACGAGGAAGGGAAGGGGGGCTGCACTTCGTTTCGGCGTCTGTTGGGTTTACCCCGTCTGGAGGCTGGCCATTTAGGAGCAGCTCGGGCTCCTACCTCTTCTTTTTTGCTTGCCTGGCTCTTCTGAGACCTGCGTGCACTTGCTGCAGAGCAGACGGTGAGGCAGGAACGCCATACGCCCGCATCTTTGGCCTCCTCCTCATATTTAGGCCAACTGTGAAAACCCTTGTGGGCCCATCGTACATCATCTCGTAGCGCGTGTATCTCGTGCTTGACAAGCCCTCCCCCAAATAAACAGAGCACGGAACTCCGCCTATAAAGGCATTTCTTTACCTTGGCCAGACCCGGAAGTTACAAGCGATTTCAGTAAATACCTTTGTATGGCCTTATTTTTATTTTAAATACTATTACTTAAATGCTTGCCATTTCATTAAACCTTGCCTTCTTTTTATGAATGCCAAAGCACTTCATAAGGTGTTTCATTTGTTTCCGGGAAATGCAGGGTCACGCTTGTAACACCGCACCGGCTAAATCGTTTATTTCTAAATAGTCTGTGGCCAGGTGGTATGAGAAGTCTGCGCGGCCCTGCTTAGCTGGGGGTCCCTGCAAAGCACACCTTGGCTGCGTCCTCCCCCAGACGGCACCACCTCCTTTCAGGCACCTGATAACCGCTTAATCGGAGTTGGTGCTCGTTCGACGTGGTATGTGGTTACATAGCTTCGCTCGCGTTGACCAGTTGGATGTGGTCCTGCTGCGCTAAGTGGAAGGGACTTGGGTGCTCCGCGCGGTGGGTGCAGCCCTTAGTCAAGCTGCCAGGGCGCCAGGGCCCGGCCTCGGGGTCACCGAGCGTGCATTCGCTCTGGTTTCCACTGTTTGCAGTACACGTGTCCTTCGGCCCTCCGCGTTCTCCCCGTTGTGTGGGGACAAAGTTCTACGTTAGAGGGTAGGTAGTAAGGAAGGAAGCTGTACTTCTCCTAAAGCACTGACAGCAGCACTTGATACCGTGAATGCTAAGTTCACACTGACCCTGTTCTCAGTCTTCGAACGCTTTCTGCAGCCTCAGTCCAGAGGTCTGAAACGCTCCCTGCCCCTCGATTGCGACTGTCTGCATCCTGTCCCGTGTTTGTCCAGAAGGTTGCAGCCTTCCGGGCCTGTCACACACACACGGGGCCGTTTGCCCCTCAAGGACGCTGTCACTAACAGTGGTGGCCACCATCGCCACCGAGCCCGGAGCACTTACTCTGGGCCGGGATCAGTCACATCTTCCAGCTGTTAAGCTCACCTATTATTCCTCACAGCCGTCCAGGAGGCGGTGCTGTCACGACGCCCAGTTCAGAGAGAAGGAAACAGACTTCGGTCAGGTCCGCAGCTAGTGAGTGATCCTCCCAGGAACGTCAGCAACCGTGAGCTTTTCCTCTGTCCCAGGCCCTGGGCTTCGCATCTTACCCGCGTTATCTCAGCGGCCCCTCGGCACGGCCCAGGAAGAGGGGCCTGCTTTTGTCTCTGTAGAAGCGTGGTCTCCGAGTGACTTCGCTAAGAAATGGGACTGAAAACCCAGGCGTTCCGGTTGCCATTTTCCTGTGACCATTCTCAATAACGCCCGGGCTGTTTTCAGTTATGGTGGGTTTACCGGCCGAAGACTATGTGAACTTGGCCTTTACATCGCCCCGATGGCTCTCGGGATCACCCGGCCGCGTCTAAATTACATCTCAGCCTCTTGGTGTACAAAGCCAGGTTAAACAAGGAGCCACAGAAAACAGAAGTGGCGTATTTCAGTGGCACAGTTCAATCCCCAGCTCCCAGTGTAAGAAATCTTCTGTGAAGAACTGCTGGCGTTTTTTAAGCCAATTAGGATTTTTAAAAATACATCATTATATCGTTTAATCCTGTGTCCTAATCGGAGGCACCGAATGCCTCGAGAAGGCAGTCAGGTTTTATATAAATCTGAAGCAGAACGTCTGTCCTGTTCGCTACAGAAAAGTTAGATCTGTTGCGTGCAGACAGATCTCAGGTGTTTTCCACGGTGTGTTTTCCATCGTCTCGTTGCTTCTTCATTCACTTAGTTAATCCCGGAAATGTTCACTGAGCACCTTTGTGCGCCACACGGGGAACACAGAGAGTTCTAGGCGTGATCCTAAAACTGAATGCTTTAAAGGAACACTCGGTCTGGGAGCGAAACTGACCTGCAATGTGACGGGGCTTGTCCATGGATGCGGAAAGGGCTGCGGAACCCCAGGGAGACTCCGCTTGGCTGTGGACCACACTCAGCAGAGTGATAGTTGAGCTGCTTTCCAGAGGGACCCGAGACGCGAAAGGCTGTCCAGACCAAGAGGGCAGGATCACGGGTGTCCAGAAGAACTGTGGGTGTTGGGCTACGGCTGAGCTGGGCGGACAGTGAGAGCGGTGACCCGTGATGGGGCCAGCAGGCCGGCAGGTGAGACCATACAGGGCACAGGTGCCGGGCCGAGGAGTTCAGAAGATAATTTGCAGGGACAAACCCACCGGTACCCCTGGAAAGTTAGGTGTAGCGATGCTCCTTTTGCATTTCCCATTCAAACCACTCAATTTGCCATGTGTGTTGGGAAGATAAGACAAATCAGCACCTTGGATCTAGTTCCATTAATGTTTTTCCACCCTATCATCTAAAAAACACCCAAAATCTTTGTGATGCAAAAATCATAGTACGCTTTGTTCAAATTTTCTCCTTTTTTTTTGGGTAGTGTATATGTGGTTTTTATCTCATCATCTTTTTTAGTTTATAAACTTTCAAAAAGGATCATGCTATTACCTTTATTGCCCCAAGAGCACTATACATATATATTTTTTTCATTATTAATGAAATATTTACACTACAAAGATTTTTTTAGGGTAAAAAATTCACCTGGATCGCCACCGTACAAACCTGAACCGTCGGTAATACGTTGGCATATTTATTTTTGTACACAAAATGGGTGTATCTTACAAAGTCAGAATCATAGCGCCATGACTTCTAGCTTGATGTGCCTTTACAAGAAGATGCTGCGGTGTTTGTGTGCCTTAGACAGTAATCAGCACTGTATCCCAGGAGAGTTTTCTGTGTAAACTAGATGCTCGATTATCGACTGATTATGGACAGACTCTATCGATCTCTTTATTGCTCATGTCTTATGTAAATGCTTTGATATTTATACCCTCTTTTCCATATTAGTTTACGTCCTTGCAGATTTTATGTTTTTTACTTTAAAAAAAATTAACACACTAAAAAACAATGAAGACCCCGCTGGGAAAGAGGTAGAGCCTAAAGCATACCTTTCAGGGAAGGTGATTTTATCTTCTGACCCCAATCCTGAGTCTACACAGCAGCAGGTTGCATGGTTGGGTAATTGCTAGATGATTTTGAGATATGCAAGGGGGGAGAAAAAGCTATGACCAAGAAGCTGAAAAAGAAAAAAGAAAAGAAAAGCCGTTTGAATTCACTCAGAATGGGTCTTTCATTCAACCAAGTTTAAGAATGATTTTTCATTGCCCTGGTGGTTGGACCTGCTGGGGCAGCAGGGGTGACCACCTGGGTTGGTCTCCAGGCGGGGGTGGGGTGCGCGCCCGGCTGGCTGCTTGGTCCACGGTTAGGACAGCAGCCCGCTCAGCCCTCTTCCTTGTTGTTATTGTTGCTGTTTTCCTTGAGCTCTTTGGTTCTGGTTCTCTGCTCTGGGTTTCTGTTAAAGAGAAACCGAACCATTTTTTCCTCTGTCTGATCGATGAAGCAACCAGCTGAGTCTTCACTTTTTAAAAATTTTCAAATAAATCTCTGCTCTTGACACCGAGTGGATCCGTAACACAAAACAAAACAGATTCGTTTCTACATTTTCGATTATTCCTGGTAAAGATAAAGAGGCTTAGTTTATCTTTTCTTGAAATGTCAGGATAGCGCCTCCAATGCATCACTTGTAAATGATTTTTAGATGGTTTTAAATAAATGCTCATTTTTCTGCTAGTAGATGATTTGCACTGCACTGGTTTGGGGAAGAGCTCACAAATGCCAGATGTTAGCTATTTCTGCTCCCTAGTGGAGCTGAAGGCCCGATACCCAAGCACACGGTTTTTATTAAGCGGAGCAGGTTGCTTTCAGGTGTATGTGGCACGGGACGTTGCAGCCACCCACCTGGGTTTGCACCCAGCTCTGTCTCTCACTGGCGATGTGACCTTGGGCAAGTGGCTCAGGCCTCTCTGAGCCTCAGCCTCTCCATCTCGGAAACGGGGACAATGACAGTGTCCACCTTCCAGAGTAGTTGTGAAGATGGAATGAGTTCTGCTAAAAATGGTGCCTGGCACGGCGTGCTTAGCATGTGTTAAGTGTTACTTTATCGTTATCATCCTGTGTGACTAAACCCGTATAAATGGAAGGTTTCTGTAAGTCACAGTTTGAATGTAATTCTCTGCTGGGTGAAGTCGACTGGACGCGGTAGAGACTTGGAGAGAAAGAAAATAAAGGCATGTGTAGCCTGGGAATTCAGAGCCAGCAGGAGTTTTGTATATACTGTGTAGGTAGACAAAGCTTCAATTCTCATAACCTAAATTTGTAAAGAATTACATCGTATTTGTCAATGGTATCCTTTTAAAAGGTGATTCCTTTTAAAACATGAATAGTGTTATGTTTTACTTACATACTAAATAATATTATGTTTTACTAGTGTATATAGTAACCGGTAACATAGTATAGTAAATACAGAATGCAGTCGCTCATGTTATTAATGTTAACTGTATCTTCTTATCTTTTAGAGCTCTTCAACCAGAAATACATTTAACTAGAGCGATGGCTTTCAAAGTGCTACTAGAACAACAGAAAGCATTTTTCACGGTTGTAGTTTTACTAGCCTGTTTGGTAAGTCAACTCTACTTTCATAATAATGTGGGGAAAGGATTCATCGAACTAGTACCCAATCTATTTTCTATTTCTAACCCCATATCTTAAAATTTTCTTTCAAATTCATTTTATCATTGTTGCATTTAATTAATAAGTCAGGGCTTCCCTGGTGGCGCAGTGGTTGAGAGTCCGCCTGCCGATGCAGGGGACGCGGGTTCGTGCCCCGGTCCGGGAGGATCCCACGTGCCGCGGAGCGGCTGGGCCCGTGAGCCGTGGCCGCTGAGCCTGCGCGTCCGGAGCCTGTGCTCCGCAACGGGAGAGGCCGCAACAGTGAGAGGCCCGCGTACCGCAAAAAAAAAATAATAATAATAATAATAATTAGTAAGTCAGAGGTTGCTGTTGGGTCTTGACTTTTGTAACAATGGTCGCAGTTATTTATTTAAATCTAGATGAAATCGTAAAATCACAGCCTCACTCGTTGCTGCCTGGTAATGATGCTCCATTGAGTTTATAGGCAGATGCCTCTCACAGCACAGCCTAACAAGACCTTAGATTCTAGTTTGGAGCCCATGACTTCACAGTTTGTGAAAAATTAGGAATCATTTCTTAAATGCTGTCGTTTTATATAGTTATTTATATCCTTCTCGGTTTCAAAAAGCATCAAAGACAGATGGAGAATTGTAATGTTTGACAGCTTTAACACAAAACATCTATGAAGGTGTTCAAAAGAATTACTGAAACAGTTAATCTGGAGATGCAGTCATGATCTACAAATAAAAAAAGAATTATTTACACTGAAGACAGTTCCTGAAGTCTTCTTGGAAGACGGAGTAGGAGGAAATGGGGTCCAGTTGGAGTCTGACATGCAGATAGACGTAAGGAAAACATCCCTTCCTTGAGTCGAGGTTGTTAAACATTGGAAGAAGTGGTCCACAAGAGAAGCTGTGGCATTTCTTTCTCCGAGCGATGCAGTGTCTTTGTGGTGGAGGGTAGTCTCCTCTCTCCCTTAAATAAAACCAAACTCCTCTAAGATGGCTTGTTAATGAGGGTTAAGAAAGGTGGGGGGTGATTACTAGACCTTTAGCCCCAAGTCATGGTTTGGTCTTGAACCCCACCTTGAATTCTCCCTCCTGCCTGCTCTAGAGGTTAAGGCTGTGATTTTATTTGAGGAGGTTGGCTGACTTCATTCTAGAAATTTGCCTCAAGGTGGAGGCAGTTTGTACTGAATAACCTCCCACTGTTGTAACCATCAAAAGCCATTCCTGTGCACTTGTGCCGTGGACATTACACACACCAGTCTCTGTTCCTCCAGTGCTTCCTAAGGCTCTCGGTTTTCCTTGAGGGAAACAAAATTGCATCAATAGTCAGGAATGTTACTGAGGGAGTCCCTGCTTGATGTAAGAGTTTGAACTGAATGTTGCCACCCGTCTGAGGTTCTGTTAATATCACCGTTTTTAATGAAATACCATCTGTTAAGAAGCAGATAGACACACTTTTGTAGGATGGTGTGTATCAGTTGAACTTACCATTTTTAGGTAAAATAAGAAATAAAGACTATATCTTGAAAATGACTTACAACCTTTGTTTTTGCAAGGCAGATACTCTTTCCATTTAAGTCCTATGCTGTGAACCACAGCTTATTGTTAGGACATGGACAACAGACTTGTGGTAGCCAAGGGGGAGGGAATGGGGGAGGGGTGGGCTGGGAGTTTGGGGTCAGCAGATGCAAACTATTATATACAGGATGAATAAACAACAAGGTCCTACTGTAGAGCACAGGGAACTCTATTCAATACCTGGAGATAAGCCATGATGGAAAAGCATATGAAGAAGAATGTCTATATGTGTATAACTGAATCAGTTTGCTGTACAGCAGAAATTAACACAACATTGTAGATCAACTGTACTTTAATTTTTAAAAAAAGTATATTGTTAGGTCCAATTTAAGTGGCAAAATGGCAGTCAGTAGGAAAGTAAGTTCATGTTTACACGACACTTTTACTTTGACGCGTTCGGAGAATTGGGCCATTGTTATTTTCATCATTATCAGGAATTTTACTGATCTCACGATTGTCAGAATTTTTTGAATGATGAACTCCAAGTATATGGAATTCAGCTGAAAAACTTCTGCCTCAAAGCTGGGTATCAGATATGCCTAAAAGATAATAACAAAGTTCTTGGGACTAGTATATGTATTCCATTTACTTATTTATTCAACTCATTATGGATGAATATGTTTTCTTAAAGAGCAAAACTATAATTCTTGAATTCAGATTTTTTCAGGTTGCAAAAGGACCTCGGTCTCTGCATAACTGTTCTTCTATACCTCTTCTTACTTAGAAAAGAGAGCAGTTTCTACCTAGTCTTACCTTGGGTACTCAGAAAAGTGTCAGAAGAAGATAGCAGTTAAATCCAGAAAAAGAGAGCTCTCGTTCAAGGCATACCGAGAGGCATCAGGCTTGTTGATTTATTTGTTCCACTGACTTTTCCAGAAAGTGGTTATTGTTCCTAAAGTGAACACTGAGTTGGCCTCGCTCTGAATTAGTGTTTACATTCCGTGATTATGTGAATAACACTGGAGATACTGTTCCTTTTTTTGTGAAAAGTAGAATTAACTTCCCTTAAGATAACGTGTTGTGAAACATTTTTTTCAGACATGTAGAGTGATCTGTGAAACGGGAGGCTGTGGACAACAGGAATTCAGGAATCGGTCAGGAAACTGTGTTCTCTGCAAGCAGTGTGGGCCGGGCATGGAGTTGTCCAAGGTAACTGTCGGGTGTGTGGGAGAGTTGTAGATCTACGTCTTTAAAATGCCTGCTTTTCAGCGAAATTCTTTCAGTTAATGACTAGGGAAGATTTCTTGGTTCGTCGTGTCCCTTTAGCCAAATATTGCACAATTCCCGTTTCAATACCTTCGATTCATGTGTCTTACTGAGATAAAAGAAATAGATTCTAATAACCGTAATTCGATAAATGTCATTGTTGTGTATAATTTAGTGTTTATTGTATTTTATTGAAAGAATAGAATCATTACACAACAAGGCCCTCCTGTATGGTGCAGGGACTTACTCAGTGTCTCGTGATAAGCTGTAGTGAACAGGGATATGAATAACGGGGTCACTTTGCTGTGCAGCAGAAATTAACACAGCATTGTAAATCAACTCTACTTCAATAAAGTACATTTTTAAAGAAAGAACAGAATCATTAAGGTTTATTTGCTTTAATTAAAAAGAATCAGCATTCTACTAAAGATTTAAAAGTAAAGCACTGATAACAGAAAATGGTAATAATACTATTTGCTGGGCCTTCTTTTTCTTAAAATTGAGGTTACAATTACTAGTCAAGAAAAACAGAGCCCAGCAGTGTCTTAAGTAAGCAGGCTCCAAGGGAGCAGTTCTTTTCCAAGCCAGAGTTTTGAACATTCCTTTGACAGTGCCAGGATGATTATATTAATTTTCCCACTTTGAGTGTATGCTACTCCCAGGAGCATCTTAAATGTATTCATCTTCACCACTGCTTGCGAAGCAGCTGTGTGCTGGCCGGCGGGGGGACGGGACGGGGACGACGACGACGACGACCGGGGGGTGGGGCGGGGGGGCTCCAAGTTCTGGGTGTTCCCGGGCACTTCTTCCGTGTGAGCATGTTCAGAGCTGCACGTGCATTTGCTCTATTTTCTGACCTTTTGAAGACGTTACCAGTTGTGGACAATTGATGTATCGTTTTTGTTCTAAAGAATGCACCAAGGTCTTCCTGGTAGAAAGGGAACAAAAGATGTGTCTTTTTATTTTAAGTGACTTTTCAAAGAGAAGCCCTTTCCCCTACAGTCTGCCGTTCTCTGAATTTGAGTCTTGTCATTCATAGATTTTTGACCGATGATGTGCAAACAGCAGGAAACAAAGAATTATGCATTCCACAAGTGATTCCTGGTGGATGGCCTCTCTGGGTGTTGTGTTTAATATGTTGGCTTTCAGCTTCTTGTGCCGTCCGCTTGGAACGAACTGGCTGAACGTTGAACTCTGCGGTGTCTAGTTGCTGAAGCACCCCAGCCGACGTTTTTTAAATCCCTGTGGATTGTAGTAACATAACGTTTTCAGACATAGGTTTTGCTCTGTTGGATGTAGAAAGGTCCTTTATAACAGCAGGCCTGCCTATCTAGGATCTGTCAACAAAGTAGTTAAGAGTGCGATTGTGCCGGGAGGAAAACAGTGATGTTTCTACCCCTCAGAGTTCTTTTGTCAAATCTCTGCGAAAATATGAATGAATCACAGATTGGAAGAGATGAGTGAATCATTTCTAAGAAATTACTCCCTAACCTTCATCCTTTATCTAGAGAATGAAAATGAAGGTTCTATCAGCTCACAGGTTTTTTTTAAAATCCATCCTCTGAGATTATCTGATAACAGTTTCTGTACTTCATAATTTCCCACAGATATCCGTAAGAAACTTTTTCATGAGGTAGTAATTTTCCCCGAGTATCGCAGTAGCTGTCCAACTTTATTTCATCAGGAGCAACCAAAAGGAAGCAATCTGCCTGTGTGTACTTTTTTAGTTATTAATATTTCTGATCATTTTCCTCATAAAAAAAAAGACCAGGACAAAAAATTGAGTGAGAAAGAGTAAAAGTAAAGGTAACGACACCACTGAAATATTAGATTCTCAGGACCCACTCAGAAGCACAAATTTACAAATGCAGAGTGTGTCCTGCTTGTCCTGAGGTGTCCACCCTGCCGCAGGCAACCCCTCAGCTTTCACCCTCACTGTCTAAACAGACCGCCCAGCTCCTTGTAACAGACACTTAGTGAATCGTTGCTCAAGGAGCGGATGGATCTGTCAGCCTCCGATAGGTTTTGGAAAAAAAAGGTGACAGTTATATCTAGTGATATAAAAGTTAATGAATGTGTGATTGTGTGTTGCAAATAATGTTTTGCCAAGTCTTTTAGCTTGGTTTTAGCTCTTAGTAAATAAAATTAACGAGTGAGCCTCGCTCAGGGTCTAAAATGTAAAACATAAGAAAGGCAAAGGAGTCAAACATACCTATGGAAGTAAAAACACATTTTTATTTTCTAGTTAGTTAATCAAGGCAAAGGATGTGAGTTTTTTATAAACAATTACTTTGGAGCTGGAAGTTTCTAAACTGTCCACTCATGAAATTGCAGTTTCTTCCTTCCAGGCTGCCTTTATTAAATTTTCAGCAAGAACACATATCTTTCAAAGGAAGGAAGAGTAAGTTCTGAGTATATTAAAATCAGATAAATCACTTAAATCAACAAGTATGTTCAACTGGTTAATTGTCACTTCCAAGCTTCGCAAATCAAGGCAAAATTTATTCTTTTCACTGAGACTAAGTTTTTGTTAAATTGTTAGATAACTACATTTATAAATAGTCTGTTTGCTTGTTGCTTGGAAGACTAAATATATCATTGGGGGGGTTACCTGTTAGTTTGTAATGAAGCAGATGAGTGCAAGAGTCTTTACTTTTTTAACTGAGGTGTACCATTTTGGTTACCAGTGGTGTTTGAAATTTTGAAAGCACAATAAATAGCAAATATTTTATAATTAGTTATGAAAAAGTAGGAAAGCTGGATCAAATTATTGATATCTACAACTAAAGTTTTCTTTATATTAAGAATTTTTAAAAGAGCATTTTCGGGGCTTCCCTGGTGGCGCAGCGGTGGAGAGTCCGCCTGCCGATGCAGGGGACGCGGGTTTGTGTCCCAGTCCGGGAGGATCCCACGTGCCGCGGAGCGGCTGGGCCCGTGAGCCATGGCCGCTGGGCCTGTGCGTCCGGAGCCTTTGCTCCGCGGCGGGAGAGGCCACAACAGTGAGAGGCCCGTGTACCGCAAAAAAAAAAAAAAAAAAAAAGAGCATTTTCACCAAACATAGAGCTTTTAATAATCTTTATTCTAACATTATTATGTAACTTATCCTGCTGTACTAAGCATAATTTAAAACTTCTGTCCATTTTTCTACTATCATGTCTGTCCAAAATAAATTCTGGGTCATGAGGTTCTTCGAATTTAAAACATATATCTATACCTTAAAACTCAAGCTTGGAAATACTTTGGGTAAGCAGGTATAGTTAAAATTTCCATCTGTGGTTTTATTACTCCTAATCATTATTTTCTTTGGAAGGCATTCAGTCCTGCCTTTTCACAAGGTACGGCTTACTCTCCCATGGTTAGGTCTCTACATTAGGACATGCAGTTGGGCTTGTTGGAAGGTGCCGGAAGAGCTTTCCTGGGGCAGCGTGTGCTCTGCTCACCTGTGGTGTGTGGTCAGTGTTTCCCGTCCGCTTTTAACTTCCTTTCAATTGTGAGAGCATAAGGAGTCTACACAGCAGCTCCAGGTTCAGTAAGACCCTTGATGCTTGTTGAGAGCAGTACCCTTCTTATCTCTGGCCACTTTTTAAACGAGTACTTATTTTAATCTCTCACCCTGGATACTTTGCGTGTGTTCATCTACAGGGTGTGTCTTAACCTAAAAAATCTGGACTCTCTCTCAAAATGTCTTTAACTGTGAGTCTGTGAGATATACCATGCAACGAAAATCGCTAACATTGGCCAACATGTATTATAGTGAGCCAGGTTCTATGTGATCTTTGTATGACATAAGGAATTCTTACAGCATAGGTCTTAAGTGGGGAGTATAACTACCCCTGTTTGCAGATGGGACACAGAGGTTAGTCGGTGGGTCCACCATCACTGTAAGTAAGTGACAGTGTGTGTGTGGGGGGGGCGCTCTTGGGGTCGCTGTCTGCCTCCCGTCTTGATAATGCCCGAGGACAGCGCACCTGGAAGGACTTTCTGCGCTGATGCACGTGGTCTCTGCCTGTGCCGTTCAGCACGGCTGCTACGAGCCACTGTGGTTATCGAACACGTGAACTGTGGCTGGTGTCACCGAGGAACTGGGTTGCTTATTTTATTTCATTTTAAGTAATGAAATTTAAGTTTCCCCACGTGAGGTCATGGTTGTCATATTGGACAGTGTCGTTCTAGAATGATCGACTTCCCTCCAGAAGTTGTGGCTTAGGACCGACTTCGAAAACAGAGACAAATATCCCAGCGTGTGCGATGCAGGAGCTGCTCCCGGAGCCTCCTCCTCCTCCGGGTGGGTGGGCACTGTCCCTTCCCGCCTGTCCCGCCCACTGCACTGGCTCCGCCCACCAGTGCTGCCCTGGCTCCGCCCACCAGTGCTGCCCTGGCTCCGCCCACCAGTGCTGCCCTGGGGCCACCCTGAGCCCTAGCATCTCAGCAGTCCTTTTGGTTCCCAGGTCCCTCCCACAGAGCCCCAAGCACCATCTCTGTCATTTCGGCTCTTTTTAGTAACTCAGCTTAGGAAGTCGTTTTCCTGGATCTTTGGGAAAATATGTGACGGGTCACCGAGCCATTTAGAGTCTGTTTTGAGGATTTTATCCCCTTGGGCCATATTTACTCTCTCCCGCACTGCAGGGTTTAATTTTTAGTCTTTGAAAGTTTATGACAAAGATAATGAATAATGTCTTTTTCCTATTTCCGAGGCAAAAAATACCGAGTCTGATTTCCATGGCTCTGTAAGCAGCTACGCGGGGCGTTTTGACCCCGACCGTGTGCGTGAGTGTTCGGTGGCGATCGCCTCCCGGCAGTCAATCAGGAAACTAGTTTTTGCATGAGCCTCTGGAAACAGACTTCAAGTTTCTGGAGCGGTTTTCAAAGTAAGCTTTGCTAAGCAATTATTGGGATGACTTCGGTTAGTGTGAAAAAAGTTAATTCTTGTAAACAACAGCGTCCTTCCCTCCACACGGGTGCATGTGGGGCTTCCTATTTTTAAAGACGTCTCCTCTTGGAAAACTGTTTACATCCTTATGAAGAAAATCACACAGAAAACTAATGTCATTTTCAAGCATAAAAATGATTCATTTCTGCCATTTAATTACAGTGTCGCTCACTTCATTTGTGTTTGAGTATACCTAATCAAGCCCAGGGGTGTTTGGCAGATATTAACAAGCTCTAGCTTGTAACTTTTCGTTAGAAAACTCAACTATGGGCTTTCACAAACCAGAAGTTGGGGGGATACGTCTTTGGTGTTGTTTTCTGAAAGGAAGTTAAAAAGCTGATTGCTGAATACCAGCCACACGTGAATCTAATGTGTCATTTCCATTTGTGTGCCCTAGATTTTCTTTGTAAGTAACTTCTTCTCCATCCAATTTGAGCTTTCAAAGTTCAGAGAACCCAAGTTAATACTTATTGGCTGTACAAATAAGTAGTGCTTTTGACCGGAGGCCCCTGGATGTGTTTCCTGGATAATGCATGGTCTGCGAGGATCTCCCCTGTCCGGGGTGGGGGGGCTGCTCCCCCAGCGTTTAGGTGGGATCCACTGGTGTTTTTTGTTCAGTTCTGGATTTGCAGAGGGAGAGAAGGGATATGAGCACTGTTTACTTTCAGTCATTTTGCTACTGGAAAGCCACCAAATGTGGCTTAAAAATATTGGGCAGAGTGACAGAGCCACGGCTGCCCCCAGCTCGGCTGGAAGAAGCCCAGCTGGGTCCAGCCCTCTCTCGCTTTGGAACCAAGATGAGGAAGCTGCTTACACCTCCAGCCGCCCAGGGGCAAGACTTGGCCTTACCAGCTAGGAGATACTGCTGTGGCCCTTACGGGCTTTTGCTCCCTGGGTTAAAATAATAGTAGTAGTACTACTACTAATACTACTACTACTAATAAACTTTATTAGCAAATACTGCTTCACACAATATTTGTTCATCCGTCCGTTTACCCAGCATTAGCTCTTTATTACGCACTGGCTGAACTACGGTGAAAGAAAAGATATTCAGTGGTACTTGCTGAAGTTGGCAGGGCGGGCATTATTCAGAACCTTTGCGGTAGGCATGCGGATCTTACGGGGGGTGGGGAGGGGCTGCTCTCCGAGCACAGCCTGGATAAGTGGGAATTCATAGCCGAGGAGCAGGGGTCGAGTCAGTGATGGGAATTACTACCAGGAGACATGAGAGGAAGAGAGTGTCTGACCGAAGCCGACCCGACGGGGTTCTTGGTGAACGCAGGGTGGGACGGTCGGATGTCACCTGGGGGGTGGGAGGCCGAGGACCCTGAGGGTGAGGGCCCCGGTTAAACCGACCCCGCAGGGTTCTTGCTAGAACTAGATTTCACGAGGACACGCGCAGACGGGCCGGGGGAAGGTTCAGAAGCCCGACTCGAGCGTGGTCACGCAGAGGACCTTTGACAGCTCCAGGGACGTGGGCTTTGGGTAAGGCGGGGTAGGGGGCGACGTCGGATGCCAAGGCTTAGTCACTTATTTTATGATTTGGGGAAGTAAGGAGGAACCGTATGGCAATGCCTTTTTAAAAAAAATTGCATTCTTTTTTTATCCACGTGTATATTTTCCCACCTCAAAGTTTATTAATTAAAAGGTCTTCTCGTCAATTCAGGCAAGTCCTAGGTATTTCCTTTAAGGTCATAATTTCAAAAATAAAGAACTGCCATATTGTTTTAAAGCCTCAATGCATTTCTAGCATTGATATTAATGGCAGACCGTCCTCCATAAAAATAAAACATGTAGCTAATTCTGGTAACACGGGAAAAACTAAAAGATCTAATACTGTTGATATTTTCATGAGATGCCCAATTAGATCACGTGATCCCCGCCAGCTCAGTGGGCCGTGCTCGAAGGGTACCCTCTGTGCCCCAGCACCTGGGATGCAGTGATGAGTAAGAGAAGCTCCGGCGGGGTAACAGCCTGCATCCCCACTGCGCCACCAGGGAAGCCCTAATAATCTTTTTTTAAATGGCAAATACTTTAGAGAAAGTATATATTTTTAAAGTTTTATTGAAGTGTAGTTGATTTACAATGTTGTGTTAATTTCTGCTCTACAGCAAAGTGACTCAGCTATACATACATACGTTCTGTTTCACATTCTTTTCCATATGGTTTATCATAAGATATTGAACGTGGTTCCTTATACAGTAGGACCTTGTTGTTTCTGCATCCTACACATACTAGTTTGCATCTGCTAATCCCGAACTCTCACTCTGTCCCCCCCCCCCACCCCCGCTCGGCAACCACATGTCTGTTCTCTGTGTCTGTGAGTCTGTTTCTGAGAGAAAATATATTTTGAATAAAATTCCCCCAAATAATCTATCTCTGTACAAGATACCTGCTCATGGTACCTGCTCTGTACATTTTGGTACTCTTTTGTCATAGTGATGATACAAAGCCTTATCTCAACCCCTCACCTAAATCTACTCCAAAGAAAATTGCTACAGCTGCCACCAGAGCATATAAACTGCAGGCAGGGCTTCCCTGGTGGCACAGTGGTTGAGAGTCTGCCTGCTGATGCAGGGGTCACGGGTTCGTGCCCCGGTCCGGGAAGATCCCACATGCCGCGGAGCGGCTGGGCCCGTGAGCCATGGCCGCTGAGCCTGCGTGTCCGGAGCCTGCGCCCCGCAACGGGAGAGGCCACAACAGTGAGAGGCCCGTGTACCACAAAAAAAAAAAACACAACAAAACAAAACTGCAGGCAGAACTAGTAAGCCAATATCCAGTTGCTAAAGGCAAGCTATGATGCATTTGGAGCCTGGCTTTGTTTTCTTTCTGTACATGATTTGGTCCAGTGTAGAATGAACCAAAAAAAAAAAAAGTTTCATGAAATCCTCATTCTATAAAATCTAATGACATGGGGCTTCCCCGGTGGCGCAGTGGTTGGGAGTCTGCCTGCCGATGCAGGGGACGCGGGTTCGTGCCCCGGTCCGGGAGGATCCCACGTGCCGCGGAGCGGCTGGGCCCGTGAGCCGTGGCCGCTGAGCCTGTGCGTCCAGAGCCTGTGCTCTGCAGCGGGAGAGGCCGCAACAGTGAGAGGCCCATGTACCGCCAAAAAACAAACAAACAAACAAAAATCTAATGACCTGTAAATCACACACAACGATACATGGCAAAAACTCATTGGTCGGGCTTCCCTGGTGGCGCAGTGGTTGAGAGTCCGCCTGCCGATGCAGGAGACACGGGTTCGTGCCCTGGTCCGGGAGGATCCCACATGCCGCGGAGCGGCTGGACCCGTGAGCCATGGCCGCTGGGCCTGCGCATCCGGAGCCTGTGCTCCGCAACGGGAGAGGCCACAGCGGTGAGAGGCCCGCGTACCACAAAAAAAAAAAAAAAAAAAAAAAAAAAAACTCATTGGTCAGAGCGGTCCTTATGTACAATATAAACTCTAGACATGGTCAGGAATCAAAAAAGAAGCACAGGGCTTCCCTGGTGGCGCAGTGGTTGAGAATCCGCCTGCCGATGCAGGAGACACGGGTTCGTGCCCTGCTCCGGGAGGATCCCACATGCCGCGGAGCGGCTGGACCCGTGAGCCATGGCCACTGGGCCTGCGCGTCCGGAGCCTGTGCTCCGCAACGGGAGAGGCCACAACAGTGAGAGGCCCGCATACCGCAAAAAAAAAAAAAAAAAAAAAAAGAAGCACAGAGATTTCCCAACACTAAAGTATATGTTCTTTCTCAAAAGAAATGGAACTGTCAACACACCTGTGTAGATTCTGTCAAGTTCATTTCTAGTCAGGTCATTTCTCTAGTTTCTCAGGATCGGAGGGAGGAAGTGAGTGGCTGTAGACAGAGGCGCTCAGCAGGAGGAAGGGAGGGCAGCTGGCCACGTGGCAGAGGCGTTGGAACAGCAGGACGGCCCCACAGACCCAGGACTGCCCACTTCTTTGTACGGCGGCACAACGCAGTAGCGGATTCAACCGGGAAAGGTTACATTCTCTCTTATGTACCCATTTTCAAAAGCACGTACTTGGGATTCGTTTTAGAAAAATTTTTATTCAGTAAAAATGTTTTAGATGGAAAGTGATGTTTGAAGTAGCCTGGAAAAAATTGGGGTCTGAAGACTTATTTACGGACACCTGTGCTTGATTTAGAGTTTAGAGGCTTTATGTGTTTTCCCTTTTATTCCTCAGAGTAACCCTGTAGGGCCTGCATTTTTATCCCATCTCACAGATGAAGAGTCTGAGGGTCAGAGAGTTCCCAAAATAACTTAGCCGGCAGGTGGGCGATGTGTCTTTGGCTCCAATGCAGGAAAATATACACTTTCCCCCTGTATCAGCCTGGCTTGAAAAGCAGCATTTCTGACGTTTGCTGCCAGTTCACAGACGCCTACCTCTTTCCCTTTGTTTTCCTGTCGTCCTCTCCCTCCCTTTGTCTTTCCTTCTCTGTTGTGTGTTAACCTGTATATGAGACCCTGACAGTCCCAGCTGCCCGGATCAAAGCGTGATGTTGAAATCGCTGCCGCAGGAACTTTGAGGGATAGGCCCAGCCTGCGAGTGAGGAGGTCCCGCCCCGGATGTCATGTGCACACGCTTTGATCCTGGGACTCGGGCTGGGAGGCTCCCTTCTGTGCCTGAAGAAAGCCTTTGGATGCCTGGGGCTCTCTCAGCAGCTAACGCTGTCCCAGTGCAGATTCCACTGCTGTGCACAGCCCCCCAAAATAGCAGTGGCCTCCCTCCCTCCAAGACCAAGTACACATCCCAAGAAATTCTTTCTCAGTGTGTGTCTGTATTGTTTTCCTGTTTACTAGAGACGCTTTGTGCAAGAAATCAAATCATTACAGAAGTATAAAAACTGAAAACACCTCATAATTCCACTACCCCCCCCCAAAAAAAAAGATAATCCCTGTTAGCAATTCTAAAGAAATTCTAATTTGTGAATCAGTATTTAAAATTCTTCCCCCCTGCTCCTGTCGGTGCCTTTGGTTCAGAACATTGTCTAGGTGGAGCCCTCAGGGTCTGGAAGGTGCTGACCTTCTGCTTTCTTTTCCTCCCCTGCTCTTTGCTGTGCTTGTTCAAGACACACATTTGAAAGATGGGCAGAGAAATTGAAGGAGGAAAGGAAGGGATAGCCCCTCCCAAATGTGAGTGAGTTCATTACTGAGGTCTGGATTGAAGTATCGTTGCTAATATCCTTTATGGAGTGGCTTTTTGAGTACAGGGAGTACTTTTCTTTGTGTTGGTTTTTCGCTTTTTATTGAAGTACAGTTGATTTACAATGTCGTCTTAGTTTCAGGTGTACAGCACAGTGATTCAGTTCTACATACATATTTAAATTTTACGGAGAAATAAGAATTCTGACCTCGCTGGATCTGTGTTGTGGCTTCTGTGGTTCCCAATGAGGAAGCTGAGGCTGTGAGTGGGCTCCCAGCATGCCCTCCATGTGGGGCTCTGTTTGCAGCTCGAGAGCTGCTGTCTGATTTTCTTTTGAATGGCCAGTGTTCTATAGAAACCATCACATAGTGCAGATAACCGTGTTAACATTTGATATGTAATCTTTCAGACATCTTCCTGTGTATATGTCACATAAAGTGCCTGAAAGTCCCAGAGTGTAGTGGTATGAGGTCTGGCTCTGGAATTAAACCATGTAGGTTCGTACCATATGACTCAGCAATTCCACTCCTAGGTATACATCTGAAAAAAACAAAGACACTAATTTGAAAAGATACGTGCACTCAGTGTTCATAGCAGCACCATTTACAATAGCCAAGGTATGGAAGCAACCTAAGTGCCCAGCCGCAGATGAATGGATAAAGAAGATGTGGTACATATATGCAGTGGAATGTTACTCAGCCATAAATAAGAAAGAAATTTTGCCATTTGTGGCAACATGGAAGGACTTGGAGGGCACTGTGCTAAGTGAAGTAAGTCAGACAGAGAAAGACATATACTGTATGATATCACTTATATGTGGAATCTAAAAAATACAACAAGCTAGTGAGTAAAACAAAAAAGCAGCAGACTCAACAGATAAAAGAGAATAAACTAGTGGTTTCCAGTGGGGAGAGGGCAGGAGAGGGGCAATATAGGGATAGAAGATTTTTTTTGTTTCTTTTTTTTTGCAGTACGAGGGCCTCTCACTGCTGTGGCCTCTCCCGTTGCGGAGCACAGGCTCCGGACGCGCAGGCTCAGCGGCCACGGCTCACGGGCCCAGCCGCTCCGCGGCACGTGGGATCCTCCCGGACCGGGGCACGAACCCGCGTCCCCTGCATCGGCAGGCGGACTCTCAACCACTGCGCCACCAGGGAAGCCCAGGATTTTTTTAAAAGGATTATTATGGGATTATATGAAATCATGTGTGTGAAACTTTTGAAAATTGTAAAGCACTATATAATAAATAAATGAATGAATTAATTAATTTAAAAAACTTGTAGGTTCAAATCCTAGTTCTGACATTAGCAGTGTCTCTTTGGTTAAGGTGCATGCCTTCTGGGAAACCCCGTACCCCCATCCAGGAAATAGGAGCATGGGAAGCACTTTCCTCATTGTGGGGGAGGATGAATTAATGAGATTCTGGCATAGAGGAAGCGCCCAATAAATGTTAGTACTTACTATTAATGTTTTTGTAAGAAATGGGATCATATTTCTCATTCTGTTTTATAACTTACTTTTTAAACTATCATGAACACTTGTCTATAGCATTCTTTCTGTGATTGCATTATAACGCCATCATATGACATGCTGTGATTGATCTAGTGCTTGAACTTGTGCAAATGATTGTATGCAGGTCAAAGAGCCGTCTGTGAAGCCCATCCTTGGAAAGCAGTTCTGGGTTCTGATGGCCAAATCTAGAGAAGCTTGAGACCTTTAGTATCACCGGGTTTGATCCAAACAAGGATTTAGTGTTCTTATAAGCATTGTGTAAGCATCCTCCCTCTCTCAGACAGTAATAAACAGCTAACCATTCCAAGTTTCTCTACGGATATTGTAAGCTTCTGACATTTCGTATGCAGCTGTCCTTGTGTTCTATTACTTATCAAAGCACTTATTTTCTGCCTTGGTAAGTGAGTAGGTGTCTACATATTTCCCCGACTCTAGCTTCTCACCACTCAGATGACCAGCTGAGCTGGAGAAGAAAGTGCCATAATTTCGCCCTAAACTGGTGATAATGCCGTAGCAGCGGGGGTGGGGGGAGGGGGGGGAGGCAGGGGGGGAGGGGGAGAGCCTTTCTTATTCAAATGCAGGTGCTCCTGGAATAAAGTGGATGAGTAAGTGTACTTAGGTCCTAAGAGAGATTATTAATTAGCAGGGGAGACACATTGGAACTCCCTGAAGGAGCAGCCTTTGTGTCCAGAGAGGCGGGCGCCGGGTAGAGTCAGCAGCCCAGTTCTCCGCTGTCTCCTCGTCCTCCTTTTTCACGCTCGCTCGCGGGGTCTGAATAGCTGTCTCTTGCCTGTTCGTCCCCGCAGGAATGTGGCTTTGGCTACGGGGAGGATGCCCAGTGTGTGAGGTGCTGGCCGCACAGGTTCAAGGAGGACTGGGGCTTTCAGAAGTGCAAGCCGTGCCTGGACTGCGCCCTGCTGAGCCGCTTCCAGAAGGCCAACTGCTCTGCCACCCGCGACGCCATCTGTGGGGACTGCCTGCCCGGGTACGTGGCCAGTCCTTCCCGCGTCATTCGCCAGTTAGTCTGAACAGGCTTTTCCCCGGTTCCCTTCCAAGTGCAGACAGACGCCCGCTGATATTAACCTGAGCCCACTTGCTGAGGTTCGTGGCTCTTCTCTTCTCTGGGCCTCCTGTGTGCCCTGCACGGCGACAGGCGTGGTTAGAATGAAATGGATAAGCGTGGGGACCGAGGCTCAGTGTCCCAAACATCCTCAAGAGTTCCTGCAGATCGATAAAAAAAGAAAACGTGGACAAAGGGACGAAAGAGGAAACAGACAGTTCACAAAAGGGGAAGCGTGCGCGTGTGGCCTGTGACCGTACAGAGATGTCTGTCCTCAACATGATCGGAGAAAGGCAGCTACCGCCATCCAGTCATTTCTGCAGTGTTTTGTAAGGCATCACTTTGGGGGGGGGGGAGACAGAGATCCCCACCCACAGGCAGCTTATATCCTAATAAGATTTGACAAATACCTACACAGCAAATGGTAAGCTAGACAAAAAGGTGGAAGATAGGATTGCTATGGAAAAAAAGAAAATCTCAAGCAGCTCAGGGCATTGGGTGGTGCCCCCTGCGGGATGCAGGGGATGCAGGTTGCGGGATCAAAGTGGGTCATCAGGATGGGCGAGGATGCTGAAAAGGTGAGCTCTCTCTGGACACAGACCCTGAGGTGGACATGGCCTGGTGTATTTCAGAAACTGCCAAGAGGCCAAGGCAGCTACAGGAGAAGGGAGAGCGGAGAAGAGGGAGAGGCAGTGAGAGCAGCAGGGGGTGGGCAGGTGCACCGGGGGAGACCTTAAATGGGCACGTTGAAAAGGAACCCAGGCCGTGGACAGAAAGGGGACCACCCCTGGGCCAGGTGGGGAGGCAAAGCCCAGGAGGAGGAGCTTTAACATTTTAAGTGCTTCTAGGTAACGGTTGGCCGGACATGCCAGATAAAACAGGCCGTTGGAAGCCAGAGTCCCGATGAAGCCCGGCACCCAGGCGTGGTGGTCTGTTGGGGCCGAGGCATTGCTGCAGGAAGTAAGGAGGGGAGGGGACAAAGTGAGCATCAGGAGAACCTCATTAGTATCTAGTAGAGCCAGAGGAGAGATCAGGATTCCTGGAGCTTTCATGGCACCCAGGCTTTATTGCAGGAGTCAAGCAACCGGGGCCAGGCAGCGTGACAGGAGCAGCAAAGTGAATTATGTAGTGGCTAAGCGGTGTACATGAATTATTGTCTGTGACGTTCACAGTGTTTTAAAGACGAAGAAAGTGAGCCTTATCGTTAAGGTTGCTCAGGTGAGGTGGCACAGGCAGTGCGCGGTGTGGCTTGGACTCTGCCACCAGAATCCACGCTCCAGGTCAGTGCAGACGGAGGACCCTGACTGCACTCGCGGGCTCGTGCCCATAGGAGCAGGGATTTGACAGATGCTGGGTGCCAGCTCTGGGGCTTTTAATGAAGCCAGAGGGCAGATAAAGCTCTGGGCCTGAAGGCCAGAAACAGGGCAGGAAATAGCCTCATGGGTCAAGCAAGTCCTTATGCGAAGACTCAGAACCCAAATGGATGCAAAAAGTAGTGGTCTTACACCAGCAGCACAAGTGACCAAAGAAAAAATAGCTATATTTGACTTCATCAAAATTAAAGCCTTTTGTGCCTCACAGGATACCATCAAGAAATGGAAACAACAACCCCCAGAATTAAAAGAACTATTCGTAAATCATATATGTGATAAGGGACTATCTTATCTAGCATATGTAAAGAGCTCTTACAACTCAATAACAAAAAGACAAATAACCCAATTAAAATATGGGCAAAGGATTTGAATAGACATTTCTCCAAAGAAGAGACACAAATGACCGGTGAGCTCATGAAAAGATACACAACGTCAATTAGTCAGTCAGCAAACGCAAAAAAAGAAAAAAAAAAAACCCACATACTTCACACCCACGAGGATGGTTATAACCAAAAGACAGGCAATAACAGGTGTTGGTGAGGATGTGGAGAAACTGGGAGCGTAAAATTGTGCAGCCACTTGGGAAAACAGTACGGCGTTTTCTCAGATGGTTGCACACAGAGTTACCACGTGACCCAGCACTTCTACTCTTGAGCATGTAACCAAGGGAACTGAAAACACGTCCACACAAAAACTTGTACGCAGATGTCCATAGCAGCCTTCTACATGAGAGTCAAAAAGTAGAAATGACCCAAATGTTCATCAGCTGATGAATGGATCAACAAAATGGAGTGTATTTAGCAATGGAATATTATTCAGCAGTTAAAAAGGAATGAATTACTGATGCGTATGGCAACATGGAGAAACCTAGAAAACATGCTCAGTGAAAGAAGCCAAGCACAAAAGAACACATATTGTAGGATTCCATTGGTGTGAAATGGCCAGAATGGGCAGATCTAAAGAACAGAAAGTAAGTTAGTGGCCGTCTAGGGCTGGTGGTTGGGAAGGGTTGAGAAGAAAGGGGAGTGATTGCCAAAGGATACAGAGTTTCTTTTCTTCCCTGATGAACATGTTCTAAAATGGATTGTGCCGATGTCTACACAGCTCCCTGAGTGCACTAAAGACCATTTAGTGGAATACTTTAAAGGGATAGATTGCACAGTATGTGAAGTATATCTCAGGAATCTGTTATTTTTTTTTTTTGAAAGTAGTGGCCTGTAATCTCAGAAGACACTGATAGCTGTGAATATTACTACCCAGAGTCTTGAGCTTGTGAAAACTGGGCACCTGATGCCTCTCTGCTCCTGTTCTGACGAAGCCGTGTGTTTGCTCCTCTGCCGTCTTCACCGGGGAAGAGGATGGGTGTCAGGGAGAGGAGGAGTCCACGGGGGGCACCAGGCTGAGCTGGGCAGTGCCCAGAGACCCAGGACTCGGTTCTTACAAGGGGGAACCCAGGCGTGGGCTGCTGGAGCGCGATAGGAAGCCCCCCCCCCCAAACATGCTTCACCAAATTCGTGGTCACCTGAGCCCACCGCTTTAGTGTCACAGTGTTTGTTCATTCTGTAAATAGATGCGAAGACGTGGGAAAGTGAGGCATGAGTAGACGTTGGAATGGTGTTTCGCGGTTTATTTATACGATTCGTTTAAAATTACATCCTTTCTAAGCGAGCGTGAAGGTAGGAGGCAGGCGCCAATTACAGAGTGACTCCCCCTCTTCCAGGGTGTTTCCAGAATGCTCACCCAGCCTGACTGTATTTTGGGGAAAGAGGAAAATAGTTGACACCCGTTTGACAGACAGGAAAACTGAGGCAGAAAGAAAATAAACAAGTTGCGTATTGCCTCCAGAAAAATGCCGAGGTCGGGCATAAGGCGGGCAGGTTTATCCTCTGCGGCCGCGGCCTCTCTCACATCAGGATCTTCTGCTGCCCAAAGGCCCAGCCCCCCACCGGACACCCGTGTGGAAAGTCTGTCCCGTGTGCTACAGTTTGACCAAGTAGGGAAATTCAGTGCCCTCCTTCCCAAATACGGCCAACAGCTTTCGGCCAGTTACTTAATTTCTCTGATGTTGATTCTTCTCACCTATAAAAATATCACCGAATCATAATACCAGCCTACAGACTTGTCAGAAGGATTAAGAACATAGCTCATGTAGAGCGCCTGGTACACAGTAAGCACTAGATAAATCCTTGACATTGTTGCCAATTAATGCTATTGGGGCCCGGTGAAAGCTTTGCAGAAAGTGGCCAAAGGGCCTCCAGCCCCTGTTCCGGCCCCCACGCCCCCTTCCCTTCTCTGCAGTTTGCACTCACTTGTTAGAAATGAGGTTGAACATTTCACTGTTAATTTTTTAAATTTAATTGCATCATCTTTCTAGTTTTAATTACGAAGTTTTAAAATGACGAAATGCTCTTCTTTGGGGAATTAGTGGGTTTTGCCTGTCTTTCAGTTGCCTTGTTCACTTTCACCATAATGATTTTTAAGTTTTATGTTATAGTCTTAAGTTATAGACAATACCACGACTCGAACTATTTTCCAGTTTTCTTTTGCCCACTATGTTGGTGATACTTTGTTTTTGCTCTTCAGATGCCTCTAGTATTTGTACGTCTGTGTGTGTGTGTGTATGTGCACACGTGCACACGCTTGTGTGTTCAGAGCTGTTAATCTCTTCCATTCTGGCTCCTGGGTTTCTTGTCATGCCTAGAAAGATGCCCCCTTGCATCACGATCGTATCAGTCTCTGCCTGCATTTTTCCAGTAGTTTTATGGTTTCCCTAGCATCTTTGGTCTCCGAATTTCAAAGGTTAAAAACTAGCACTTCACAGGGCACTTTGTCATTTAAATGACAAGAGAAATGTCCAGATTTCGTACACCCTCACGGGCACCTCACCTCAGTGTACGAAAAGTGGGGCTGAGTAGAACCTACAAAGTTAGGTTTTAGTGAATCGTTATTTCTTAAGCGTTCACTCTATGCTCTGAGACCTTTCTAAGGATGTGTCTGTCTGCTGTTATAGTTAAGCCTTTGAGAACCTGTTTTTTAAACATTAGAACTGGTTTTGGAGACTGCCAGTAATTTATCACATAAGTCTGTTTGCTGCAACTGTGAGCTTAGGTGAAAATGCTAACAAGGATTCTTTCCCTTGCTCTTCTAGATTTTACAGGAAGACCAAACTTGTTGGCTTTCAAGACATGGAGTGTGTGCCTTGCGGAGACCCCCCGCCCCCCTACAAGCCACACTGTGAGTAACGCCATGCAGAGAGCAGAGGGGACCCTGGGCCTTTTAAACAACCTTTCTTCAGCGGGCACGTGGAACAAAATCTCTCTCTGCCGCGGAGCTTAGAGTGCGTGGCCTTTTATCGGGAGTCCAGCAGGACAGAAAGCGCTTTTGTCGTGTGTCTCAGTCAGCAAACTGCATCCATGGATTGGAATCTCGGGTGAAGCACGGAGGCGTTGCTGCTGCCATGCTCCATTCAGCCTCTTATCTTTCATTCTAGATCATACCTCAGGCAACTCCAGTTAACTGGGGGGTCCACATGCTACTGCATGGCGTCTCTGCGCCGGGCTCTTCTCCTCGCCCCCAGACGCTGTCGTGCGGTGGCTCCCAGGCGTTTCTGGGGGCGCCCGCTCGGGGAATGGCGGTCGCCTGCCGAATGAGGGTGCATCCTCGTCCATTTCATTCCCTCCTTCACGTTTCTCATTTAACAAATAAGGAGAAGGAGAAAACCCATTACATGTTGGTAGAGAGGAAATTGTGCCTCCTCTTCTTTGTATTAACATTAGTAGAACGTTTTGACCATGTGTTTTCCTTTCGATGAAAAAGGCGTTTGTTGCAGGTTATTAACCTGCATTGATTTTGAGGAGGAAGGAGTGATTCCCCGCTCCCCTTAGTCCTACATACAAATCCGGCCAATGAAAACCCAGGAGAGAAGTCAGAGGGCGAGCGCCCCCCAACCCCGGCCCCCAGGTGTGCTCAGGGCAGGCGTGTCTCCGCTGCGCAGGGCCTTCCTGAGCTGTGGGGGCAGCGAGGTCCAGGAGGAAGGCTGGAGGAGGGCGCCGTCCCTGCATGGGTGGCTCTTGACTTGCGGGGAGGGTGAGTAATGCAGATGTTTATTTAGGGACAGTTTGCTATAATTTTCCATGCCTGGGATCCGACCTCTTGCTTCTTTTTGTGACAGAAGCCCCCTTTAATCCATTGAAAGTCATTGCATTATTGGATCAGGTCACATGGTACTTGTGTTTCCAAGAATGTCATGGAGTTTTGCAGTCCCTACTATTAGGACCTTTACCAAAACACGTTACTTTCTACATTTGAAGTGACGGAAAGGCAACGAACTTGACCCTTTCCAACTTTTATAGAAACGTACCTTGACCCCCATCTTTATGATAGGTAAACGTTAGCCAGATGATTCATTGCAATGAACAGATGCAGTATTGAATACCTGTTATGTATTGGTCACAATTCGTTTTACTCCATTTTCGCAATGTCTCATCATCAGCTCTCACTTGTCATTGAGGACACCGGGTCCAGAGGGGTTACTAACTTCCCACTGTTGGCTGGTAGTTGGCAGGGACAATATTCCATCCCAGGTCTAACTCCAAATACTACGTTCCTCACCCCCCACGCCCTACTGTCTCGCTAGAAAAACCCAGCTGTCCAGTCTGTCCTCTGTTTGCTGGTGTAATCCACTCCACGTTGACTTGTTCCTGTATTATTTGCGATAAGGTTCGTCATGTAACAAAAACTCTAGAAATCTAACATAGGGGAGATACAGAAAGAGTCTCTTTTTGCTACACAGCCCGTGGAAGGACGCGTCCCCTTTGCCAGCTAAAATGTGGCAGCAAACCTCGTCCTGCCAGTGGCTCAGCTCAGCCATCATCGTGTCCAGAAGGCCAAGATCATGCCCTTCATACTAAACGACCATACAAAGATTTAGGGGAGAAATCAGTATTGCCCAATTTAGAGTTGGAAAGTCCTAGAGGGTTTTTTTTCCCCCTTGAATTTATTGAGTTTAAATTTAAGGTAATCTGGTCATAAGTCTGAGGCACTGGAAGCTTTTGCCTTTGGGGAGGGATCTGGCTAAGCTTGGACATCATAAATTAGCCTTTAAATGTAGATTTCACATGTACCCTTTAATGTCTTGTAAAGCTGTAAGTTATAGTTTGAAAAGGAAATTGGCTAATTTAATGTATGTGTATAGATGTGTGTCTCCCTCTGTGAGACTTTTTAGAAAGCAAAGAAATATACATTGCTTTTCAGAGTCAGACATGCGGTACACACAGCTAGGAGCTTTTGGAATTACGAAACAGCTGTCTGGTGGTCTTTAGTGAGCCTTAATCCTTATCACTTGGAAGGAAAGTTTGCTGCCTTTGGCACAGTGCTTGGGAATAATTCCAGAACACAGCTAGTCTCTTCAAAAGAGATCTTGAGGTCTTTGGGGGACGTTATGTTTTCATTTCTTCTACTTCGGGCTTTTCCCCTCGTCCACGAAAAACGGGTCCTTCAGTGATCTTTCCCCGAGGAGTTGCTGTGTTATTTAGACTCTAAGCTCAAAGGTGGTGGCACCTCTCAGGCGCCCTGGAGCGATGGGGCTTGTTTCAGTGATACACGTGGCAGGGGAGGCTGCACTCCCCAGGCCCGGCGGCAGCCCTGGAGCCTGGGGGCTGTGGCCTCGGCAGCAGGACGCTCCCCGCAGCTACTTTTTCAGGCTCTGCTTCCGTCCCCCGCCCCCCCCCCCACAACACTCTCAGCGGGCTGCCGGGGTGTGCACTTCCCTGGTCGGGCTCCTGAAGGAGAGAGTCCGATCGGCGCAGGTAAACACCGTGGTCCTGGGAGGTACAGCCTTTCCCACTCAGCTGCTGAACAAATACGTGGGTTCCTGCTGGGAGCGCGCACAGCACGGGGCACACATAGCTCCGGTCCCGCCCTTCGTGGAGCTGAGGGCGCAGGCGGCACCTGGATGCGCCTGGCGACGGATCAGTCCCGCCCGGGCGGGCCTGGGAGGATCCTCGGCTTGAAGAAGAAGTGATGGGCGATGACTCAGGGAGCCGGGAGTGGGGCTGGCCCACGGTGACTTTCCAGCTGTGATCTAAGGATGGGCCTGGGGAGAATGAGCCCAAGAGGAGGAAGCTGGGGCAGGGCGGGGCGGGCCAGAGAGGCAGGAGGTGCCCTTGGACTTGGCCCCGCAGGTCTCTGGCAGCCTTTGGAGGGAGTGATGGAAACAGAAGCCAGACGACGGTGATGTTGTAGGAGGTCGTGCGAGGAGAGGAGCGGAGCCCGGAGCCGACGGCAGGCCCCTCGGTCCCGAGCTCTGGCTTGAAGGCGACGCGCGGGAGGGCGCAAGGCGGGCCAGGGGGTTTGCTTTATGTGGTTTGCAGGCAGGAGACACATCTGCCTGTTTGCAGGTTGAGGGGAAGGGCCAGTTGAGAGGGGCTGACTGTTCTCTATGAGAGAACAGAGGAAGGATGTCACGTGCGGTTTGTTGAAGGATCCAGAGAAGGGTCGGCCTCTGGTGGCGGCGAGGGCCCCCGTGCTGTAACCAGGGCCGGGCGGGGGGCAGGCGGGCAAGAAGGCGGGCTCGTGCGTCCAGGGTCCGGCGAGGCGCTCTCGTTCTTGGCTGTGTGCGCGGGAAGCACGAGGTGCCCCGCTGCCGGCTGAGGCTGGACCGGCACGGGTGGCTGGGGGGTCTCCTCCCAGAGAGCGGACGGACTAGATTAGAGTAAGCTGCGGGTTTCCCAGGAACACCAAGCGTCCGCTGGAGTTAGTGGTCATGGTGAGGCCTTGTTTGCCTCTGCTGTGATATCCGTGGGGGCTTCTGCTGCCACAAGACTTACTTAAATTGTACCCCCAATGAGCAGCTTATTGCGAGCAACAAAGAAGTCCTTAAAGAGGATGACTGTCTGTGTTAATAACACCAGAATAATTTTAAATGACTGTAAATACATTTTTTTATATGATACCTGAAGCAAACCGAAGATTTACTTCGCGAGATTTTACCAGAAAACTTAACAGAAAGCACAAGATTGAAGAGTTCCCATATTTCCGTCAACTCTCCAAAGGGCCACCCAGGCCCACCCTTGTCTTGGCTGGTGTAACTGTGGCGGGTGACTGAACTCCCTGGGGGCTGGGTTTCATGTCTGTAAAATGGGGTGCCCCCCGCCCCCCCCCCCCGCTAAGGCTGATGTGAGTAGGAGATGGTCGGTATCTGTGATCCTCTGTGTGGTGTCCGGGCGGGCAGGAGCTCCAAGCTCTCAGCTCCCTCCTTGCCACTTCTACCATGCGGTGCTTCCTGGGCACCTAGGCCTCACCTCCTAGCACTTGGGAGAAACTGCTGTCTGGAGGAAGGGCCGCGGGACTGCCCGGGGGTCTGGTGGGTAGCAGAGGCAGTGGTTCAAAGACCCGCAATGAGTGTGGGAAAACCGCCCCACTCAACCGGACGGGGGTAACAGGAGATGGAGGAGCCGTTCGCCATCAGATAACAGATCTGTTCTCTGCTGCTTAGATTTGTGATCAAGAATGTCTCAATAGGCGTTTCTCTCCCTGTAGGGCATACCTGTGTTGCTTGTAAACTGATTTCAAAAACTAGGAGGGACTTCCCTGGTGGTCTAGTGGTAAAGACTCCGCTTTCCAATGCAGGGGACGCGGGTTCCATCCCTGGTCGGGGAACTAAGATAGATCCCGCATGCCGCAGGGCAACTAAGCCCACACGCCACAAAGTACAGAGCCAGCGCGACACAACTAGAGAAGCCCGCGCGCTGTGACTAAGACTCGACGCAGCCAAAAATAAAAATAAATAAATACAATAAATATTTTTAAAAAAAACTAGAAGGAAATCTCTATCCCCCCCGACTCTTTATATTGGCCCAGTCTTAAGGAGTCCTCGGAATCTTGGCGTCTACCAGCAGCAGAGTGTAGGGACACAGCCTGGGACCAGCAAGAAGTCTGGATTCTCGTCCAGGCTCTGCCTGGACCGGTGGCGTCACGTCGGGCAAGTCAGCTCACCACTGTGAAGCTCCGCTTACCCCATGGAAGATGGGGCTAAGCGTGCCATGCTGGCCGAGTTTAGATAGAACTGAATGGAACGGCGTCCAGAAGCACGCCAGCCTTCTTCCCAGTGGTACCTGCGGCCCCGCCCACCCCAGGTGTACCCTTTGCGGGGTACGGAGGCTGGGAACTGCCCCCCCCCCGGGGGGAGGGTCTCAGATGCAGCCGGCTTTGATGTTGCCTTGCCGGTCCTCCCCCTGCACTGGGGGCTGAGCAATGAAGGTTACCTAGAAAGGGGCTGCGGTGGACTTCTGCGTTTGGTTACTCGGATGTGGCCAGAATATCAGGCTGAAGGGTCCCTCCTCCGGCTGGCGGCTTTCCTCTCTGCCCCATTGCCTGAGGCCTCATGCCCGCTGCCCAGCCAACGGGAGCTTTAAGCTCTCCTGCCCGCATAGTGATGACGGATGTGTGAACATCAATTAGTCTGCCTGTAGCATTCATTTGTGAGGATGTCTGGTCGACATCGCCGCAGACGCAGATAAATAAATGTTAACCTTTACGTAGAAACTCCTGCTTCAGGCTTTGCCCCTCATCGTAGCTTCACCTCCTGATAAGGTGCAGCTGTTTAGAGCACTAGGAGAAACAGAGAAAAACACCAGGAAATTTTAGAACTATGTCCTGCCACGGGCCTGATAAGAAAGGCAGATTTGGTGCGATTTCTTTTAGACCTGTTTACTTAATTTGGAACTGAAGTTGGAACAAATGGTTTAGAAAAAATTCGAAGCGGGTTTTTATTTAAGGGTGTTTAACCTAGATGTTTGCTTTGTTCTTGGGGGCTTTGTAAAACGAGCCACGTGATTCCGAAGAGATAAGCGATCAGATAAGTCGCCTGGTGGGGGAGAAGGAAAGTCGGGAGCTGTGCTAACCTGCAACTATTTAAGCATTTATATGACTCAGTACTCTCAGAAAACCCGCAGGTCTCTGCACCAGTAAGTAATACATCACATTATGAAAGATTGATTGTTTTCCAAAGGAAACTCAAACTGTCTTCTAAATAGCGAATGAAACTAATTTCGAAGTAAACTTTTAAAAGAATTATATGCTCGTTAAAGATAGTTTTTAAAGTTAAATAGAGAAAAGGGGAGAACATCATAAACAAAACATTTCCAGCATTAGCACATACAGAACAAAATACAGCCTCCTGATGGGTTTCTTTGCAGTATTTTTTCTATCTGTACTACTCATCTTTTTATAAAATCGGTGTAATTATTCTGTACATACAATTTTGTATCCTTTTCCCACTTGAGACGTATATTTTTTCATGTACTATTCTAAACATTAGTGATATTTTCGAGTGAGTATGGCGTGGGCCTTGGACTTCAGGTGGATTTCAGGGCTGTCTCTGCCCCACGCATTGCACTGTCCACGTGTGCGAGAGCCCTTCCACAGGTGGGCAGGTGGGTGGATGTGTCCAAAGGCACTGATATTTTTCTCTCTTGATCTGCAGTGCTAAGTTGTTTTGAAGTAAGGGTGCCTGGTAAACACCTCTTTTAAAGAGAACCGATTGAAAAGGAAATAATGGGGAGTGTTCTGAAATCGATGCCAGTAGGGGTTTTCCAGTTACTTGTGGTGAAATACAGGTGACCTCAGCTGCTACCTGTGTTTCAGCTGAACCCCTGAGGTTCAGAAGCCAGTTCCTGCCGTCCTGCCAGCACCCAGGACTCTTCATACTACTGGGGACTAAAACACTCACTGAATCTGATCAAAGTGAGTGACATAGAATGAGATGCAGAGAGGTACATAGAATCCGAAAGATTTATAGCAAATCCATTTGCTTTGGAAACCCCATGTGATGTTATTGCATCTGTGTGTGTCTTCTGTTTCTGCAGCAGAGAGTTCTTCTCCTGGGCTTGCTAATGCGTAGTGGCCTGACTTCCTGGAGTCCTTCCTGGATCCTCTGCAGGACAGGCCCACAAAGCCGCCCTGTGCTAATTAAGGGTTCAGTTGACAGAGGATGATGCTCACGGAGTCTGTGGCCCTCAGGCCGCAACTCTTAAGCGTCAGGCGGGGGGGTCTGGTGCCCTGGGTGTGCTGGTGGAGCCCGGCTTCCAGACCGTTTCAGGCCAGATGGGGGCTCCTGGACCTCCTAAACGGTGGAGAAGGGCAGCTTCTTCAAGATTTGGGTCTTTCCTGTTAAACAGAACAGGGTGGGGAATAGGAGGACAATGAGATCCAAGGAAACAGCCTGGGCTTACAGGGCAGCCTCCCCAGGCACCTGAAGCAGGTTCCCCATGCTGTTCACTCTTTATTCTTTGGTGTAGGGAACCATTCTCCTCTCTTCCTTCCACTTTCCGTAGTTCTCTGCTTTTTCTCAGTATTATGTGATTCCCTTACTTTATTGACATACCGTCTAAAACAGTGGTCACGGGGCTTCCCCGGTGGCGCAGTGGCTGAGAGTCCGCCTGCCGATGCAGGGGACGCGGGTTCGTGCCCCGGTCCGGGAAGATCCCACGTGCCGCGGAGCGGCCGGGCCCGTGAGCGTGGCCGCTGCGCCTGCGCGTCCGGAGCCTGTGCTCCGAAACGGGAGAGGCCACGGCGGTGAGAGGCCCGCGTACCGCAAAAAATAATAATAATAATAAGATAAAATAAAACAGTGGTCACGGAAGGTTGCTTATGGGGGAACCAAAGAGACCGAGATCTAGCAGGGCTCCCTGCAGGGTCCCGGCACGAATGTCCTGCATCGAGGACGCCTCGTGAACGCCCGTGGGGTCCACCTAGGCTTTACTGCGGGTGATGCTCTGTCGGCCCAGGCAGCCGGGCGGAGGGCAGGAAGCGGGGCAGCAGCCGAGACAGGCAGAGAGGTGGACGCAGAGAGAAGCGCGAGGGCAGCCTGTGCGTCCGGCGGGGGGGACGCGGGACCCCACGGGGCAGCCACAGGGCGCCGAGCACGCCGTGACGTCATGCCGTTCACTGCAGAGCAGGAGGACCAATTCCGCCTCAACGACGCCCCCCCCCCCCACCGGGCTTTCCTAATGGCACTCACGACAGGCACTGCCGTTTTCATTATTGCTCTGGACCCAGAAAGGGGAGGGGCGGGGAGACGCCACCACATTCGTTGAAATCTTTTTCAGAAAACAGAAAACTGCTGTAACTTCTTTGAAATGATTTCCATTGCAAATGGTTAACCGTTTTTGAAGCAGATTTGCTTCTGGAGGTAAACAACTGTTTTCTAAACATAGGTTGACAATTCGTTACAGCAAACTCCTCGTTTTCCAAGGAAATTAAAAAAGTAGCAGCAGGACAGTTTCAACATCTTGGCCTCTTGAGAGAGAAAAGAGTGTGTGGTAAATGCAGCTGCTTTGAACGATTGTTTAGCTGTTTTGGGTATGTATCTTTCCTTAGCCCTAGCTTCATTTAAAGTTATAAAAATCAAAAACTTTTAAGAGAAAAATGTTTCTGACGCTCGTGCGCTCTATGTGTGTTCTTTTCTCCCGGTATAAAATTGCCAAATATTTTGTTAAGCCATTCACTTGGTCCCGCATAAGAAGAAGAACAGGGAAGGGCAGTTTAGCTGCCTTCACTGGGTCCGTGGACCGTGTCCCTTGAGTCTGGAGATGCTTTGAGAGCTCTGGTCAGCCGGCTGCCGTCTGGCAGGTGGGAGAGTCCCCGTCTGGAGACGCTGAAGGCTTTGGTCCCACCCTTCGAGCGGGGCAGTTGATTATTACCCAGTGGGCTATAAATCTAGCTTCTCGGCCTTTATGTTTAGTCTCTTTCAGACATGTAAAGTCAATGAGCTCGTTTAAATATTTGCTCACGAAGAAAACAGGTTGTGGTTTGTTAAAGCCCATCCCTAAATTAAGTGAATGTAGGATTAAGTGCAGTTTATTTAAAAAATATAAAATCCAGCAGGCCTGTTTCATTAAGTTGTGGACTTTTACAAAGGGTACAGTGATTTGTGTGTGTACCCATTAAACTCTTGCAATAAATAGGTGTGGAGAAAAGCCGTCTCACAGTTTATGCCGGACCCGTCGTGGGAACACTCAGAGTCGCAGCTTAGCGATGACTCCGTCTCTTAGAGCAGAGCATTTATTCTCAGGAGGTGGTGTTGCCAGGGCGCCTGCCGCCTGGAAACCAGCGCGTGGTCCTTCAGGGGCCACACTCCAAGGGCGCCTGGAATACGTAGTAGCTGCCTCCGTGGAGAGGGGTCTTTTTGTCTTTAAACGTGGGTGAGCGCCCGGCTGCTTCCCACGCCAACTGCTTGACGAGGGGTGTCATTGGAGGAACATTGCTTTGAGGAGGGAAAAGAGAAGCATCAGGAGAGTTTAAAATAGCAAGCAGGGGGGCTTCCCTGGTGGCACAGTGGTTAAGAATCCGCCTGCCACTTCAGGGGACACGGATTCGAGCCCCGGTCCGGGAAGATCCCACATGCCACGGAGCAACTAAGCCCGTGCGCCACAACTACTGAGCCTGCGCTCTAGAGCCCGCGAGCCACAACTACTGAGCCCACGTGCCACAACTACTGAAGCCCACGCGCCTAGAGCCCGTGCTCCGCAATGAGAAGCCACCGCAATGAGAAGCCCGCGCACCGCAACGAAGAGTAGCCCCCGCTCGCCGCAACTAGAGAAAGCCCGCACGCAGCAACGAAGACCCAACGCAGCCAAACATAAATAAATAAAAATCAATAAATAAAATAAAACAGCAAGCAGGGCTTGAGTTCCGGAGGGTATGACACTCCATCCGCGTCCTGCAGCCTGTGCTGCCCTCACATAGCCGGGAGTCGGTCACAGGGAAGAGAGGCAGGACTGGAACCCAAGTCAGGCCGACCTCTCCAGGCCAGCTCGGAAGGGCCAGGAGTAAGAGTTTAATTTCAAACTTAAGGAAAAAACATTGACACTATACTTGAAATGTAGTTGAGTCATCCCACTTGAAAAAGTAATGTAGGGCTTCCCTGGTGGCGCAGTGGTTGAGAGTCCGCCTGCCGATGCAGGGGACGCGGGTTCGTGCCCCGGTCCGGGAGGATCCCACGTGCCGCGGAGCGGCTGGGCCCGTGAGCCGTGGCCGCTGCGCCTGCGCGTCCGGAGCCCGCGCTCCGCAACGGGAGAGGCCACAACAGCGAGAGGCCCGCGTACCACAAAAAAAAAAAAAAAAAGAAAGAAAAAAAGAAAAAGTAATGTAAAATAACTCAAAGGGAAAATAAAAAGTTAAAAAAAAATTTTTTAAATAACTCAAAGGGTGGAAAAGGTAGTAGAAAGTAAAACGTGGAAGCTTAAACTCAGATATCAAATAGGAATTAAAAAAAAAAATAATATCCCATTTCAGGTGTTCAAACAAGTATTTTAACTGCTTCGTTTATTATTTTGACCGTATCAGAGAAATGAAGTGTGTGTGAGGGTTTTGTCTATATATTAATCATGTATCCATTTTCTTAAATATTCAGGACGCTTCTTTTCTTAATACTGTACAATTGTAAGGAAAAGGAAGAAGTGCTTCTTTTGTCTTTAACTGTTCCAAAGTAATTTTTTAATGTACTGGACATACAAGAGGAGGCATCCATTTTACGTGCACAGTTCAGTGGGTTTTGACAGACGTGCACGGCTGTGTCATCATCTGCCCCAGGGAAGGTGCAAAAGTCTTTCCAAAGGGGAGTCATCTCAAGCAGAGCCTGGAGTCACCTCAGAAGGGTTCTCTTTATCATACTTACCACTGTCTTGAAGATAGGGTTTAGACATCTTTTTGTTCTCTTGCATTTAAAAAAAAAATGTATGTATGCATACGTTAAAAAATGTATGCATATATTACTGTTTTCTGTCCACGTTTCCTTTTCTATGTGGAGACCAAAGGGTTATGGTGTGAAATGTCGAATTTTGTGTTTAAATGATTTTCTGCAAAATCTTCAGTATCAAACTTAAACAGTGCACTGAAAATCGATCATCCCTGGAAAGCTTTCCAGTGGTCATAAGAGGCATGCTTTTCTTTAAAATGAGGAAAGTTACTTTTTCAAATTTTTGGTGTTAGGCTGCTTAGCTCGGGAAGTCTCCCAGGGAGTCCTTTTTGGGGGGCCTAATGCTCGTCTGGAAAGCAGAGGCCGTAAAGACAGCTCTCTGACGTGATAACTGTCGATCAGTCTGTCCTCTTGTTCACGGACAAATGTACTGAATCCTACCCTGGGCACTGACATGGCACCAGGGACCCTGGAGTGAAAAACACAGACTAAATTCCCAGTGCTCAAGGAGCCGACGCCCTAGTACTCCAGGGGAGAGGGGTATTATGTACGATAAGGTGGTCAGAAGAAGGCCTGTCCCAGGGTTCCTGACGCAGGGAGGAGGGCAGGGCGTGGGCAGAGACGGGAGCCCAGCCGGTGGGTGCAGGACCTCGGGACACCGTGCAAACCAAGGGGGGCCCTGCCCTCTGAGGGAGGACGTTAACTACAGGAGTGGCAGGGCGTGACTTCACATTTCACAAAGACCCTTCTGTGCTGCTGAGGATGGACTTCAGGAGGCCAAGGGAAGAAGCAGGGCAGTTCAACGCAACGGTTTTAGCTGATTTGATGAAAGGACGCACTTAGAAGAACGGGCTTCCCACCCGTTTCTCAAAGAGTTAATTTTTTTTTCGCCGCATATATTAATAGTGTAATACTATTTGTTATATTTTACCTTCTCTGTGATGTCAAAGAAAATCACAGAAGAATACCGTTCAGTTGATTCTTTTCTAAACTTGGGCAAAACACACATTTTGCAGAGGTGAACTTACGATTTTATATCACATTGTAAGATTTTACTGCATGATAAATGTTTTCTATTATTTTCGGCCCTGGGGACACGAGAAGGATCTGAAAAATAAGATCCTGGAAGTTTCTCTCTTACTTCTAATGCTCATTAGCACTGAAAGGACACACCCCTGACTACCTCATTTGATCATCCCAAGACTAACGCCAACCAATATCTACTTGATGTTTTTGTGGATTAGCTCATTTAATCTTCATTATGAAGAGGCTTGCTTTTGAGTCCTGGTCCTAACGGCTAACTTTCAGATGAGTTATTTAACTTGTCTGTGTCCCAGTTTTTTCATGTACCGAAGGAAGATTCTTACAGGTTTCAAAGAGGAAATAAAGGCCGCTCAATTGAACTCCTGAATCCGCTTCACATTCCATACCTCAAGACACATGTGCTCTTTCCAATCTAACCCAGACTTGGGTTCTTTACCATAAGGTCTGTCAACTGTCAGGTTATAAATAAATTAAGAGCAGGGTCAATTCTGCTGTAACAGAGACAGCAAGAAACACAGTCCAAATCCAGATTTTCTCTTCAGTCTAGACCCAGCCACATGAAACTGGGCAGACGTACACACGTTATTTTTTCTTAGTTGGAAGTTAATGGGTGGCAATGATTTGAGTTTCATCATTTTAGAATAATTTCACAGAAGATTACTTCTTTCAAGGACTTCCCTGGTGGAGCAGTGGTTGAGAATCCGCCTGGCAATGCAGGGGACACGGGTTCGAGCCCTGGTCCGGGAAGATCCCACATGCTGCGGAGCAACTAAGCCTGTGCGCCACAGCTACTGAGCCTGCGAGCCATAACTACTGAGCCTGTGCTCTAGAGCCCGTGAGCCACAACTACTGAGCCCACGTGCCACAACTACTGAAGCCCGTGCGCCTAGAGCCCGTGCTCTGCAACAAGAGAAGCCACCGCAATGAGAAGCCTGTGCACCGCAATGAAGAGTAGCCCCTGCTCACCGCAACTAGAGAAAGACCGCGCGCAGCAACGAAGACCCAACGCAGCCAAAAACAAAAAATTACTTCTTTCAATACTGCAGTGAGGTAAATAAGAATTATCCACTTTACTAATAACAGGGAAGCTGAGAAGTTCAGGAGGCAGAGTCCTTAGGTGAAAGCATGCTGAGCTGGACACTGCCTTCCCCGAGGATGAAGTCAAATGAACAAGGTCGTGCTTTCTCGGGAACACGGAGTCCAGGGCCCCGAGTGGAGCCTGGCACTCAAGGGGTTAAGCAGAGTCCTGCGCAGGAACCAGGAGGGCAGGGCCCCAAGTTTCATGTCTTTGTTCCAATTCCCAGATGGCAAGCCGGTCTGTTAGTTGCAGTTGAAGCGAAACTATTTTTGAGCCTGTGTATCCTACAGCACGGATGGTTGAGGCCATAATAATGTGTTTCTTTTACGGTGTCTTTTCTGTTTCTTGATGTGGAAGTCTAAAAGCTTCATTGTTTCATCAGTCAAATAAACACAGCAAGACCTTATGGGACTGTGGGATAATAAAAGGAAGAAAAACATCCTTGAAAGCAGGAAAAAAAACCTTTTTCTTTATTCTGTTTACAGAGAAATGCTATAGACACTCTGCGGCGATTGTGTGGCTTATAATTTTTTCAGCGTTAAATATGGTATTTATCATAATTACAGTATCAAACAGTTATAATCCACCCAGTGCCAAAGACAAGGCTAAAGTAACGAGCTCTCTCTGGGCATCACAGACTTTCTCCGAACAGCACCGGGCGGTGAAAGTCGCCGATCGATCGCGCGGTTGAACTGCAGACAGTGGTGGCCCGGGGTTCACATCCCAGTCTCACCAGCCACTCTGCTGTGACAGTTGCCTTGTCTGTCCTTCCTTTTTTTTTTTTTTTTTTTAAAAAAAACACCTTTATTGGAGTATAACTGTTTTACAATAGTGTGTTAGTTTTTCCTTTACAACAAAGTGAATCAGCTATACATATACATATGTTCCCATATCTCTTCCCTGTTGCGTCACCCTCTCTCCCACCCTCCCTATCCCACCCCTCTAGGTGGTCACAAAGCACAGAGGTGATCTCCCTGTGCTATGCGGCTGCTTCCCACTAGCTATCTAATTTACATTTGGTAGTGTATATATGTCCATGCCACTCTCTCACTTCGTCACAGCTTACCCTTCCCCCTCCCCATATCCTCAAGTCCATGCTCGAGTAAGTCTGTGTTTTATTCCCATCCTACCACTAATCTCTTCATGACATTTTTTTTCCCTTAGAGTCCATATATATGTGTTAGCCTACGGTATTTGTTTTTCTCCTTCTGACTTACTTCACTCTGTATGACAGACTCCAGGTCCATCCACCTCACTACAAATAACTGAATTTCATTTCTTTTTATGGCTGAGTAATATTACATTGTATATATGTGCCACATCTTCTTTATCCATTCATCTGTCGATGGACACTTCGGTTGCTTCCATGTCCTGGCTATCGTAAATAGAGCTGCAATGAACATTTTGGTACATGACTCTTTTTGCATTATGGTTCTCTCAGGGTATATGCCCAGTAGTGGGATTGCTGGGTCGTATGGTAGTTCTATTTGTAGTTTTTTAAGGAACCTCCATACTGTTCTCCATAGTGGCTGTATCAATTTACATTCCCACCAGCAGTGCAAGAGTGTTCCCTTTTCTCCACACCCTCTCCAGCATTTATTGTTTCTAGAGTTTTTGATGATGGCCAATCTGACCGGTGTGAGATGATATCTCATTGTAGTTTTGATTTGCATTTCTCTAATGATTAATGATGTTGAGCATTCTTTCATGTGTTTGTTGGCAATCTGTATATCTTCTTTGGAGAAATGTCTATTTAGGTCTTCTGCCCATTTTTGGATTGGGTTGTTTGTTTTTTTGTTATTGAGCTGCCTGAGTTGCTTATAAATTTTGGAGATTAATCCTTTGTCAGTTGCTTCATTTGCAAATATTTTCTCCCATTCTGAGGGTTGTCTTTTGGTCTTATTTAGGGTATCCTTTGCTGTGCAAAAGCTTTTAAGTTTCATTAGGTCCCATTTGTTTATTTTTGGTTTTATTTCCATTTCTCTAGGAGATGGGTCAAAAAGGATCTTGCTATGATTTATGTCATAGAGTGTTCTGCCTATGTTTTCCTCTAAGAGTTTGATAGTGTCTGGCCTTACATTTAGGTCTTTAACCCATTTTGAGTTTATTTTTGTGTGTGGTGTTAGGGAGTGTTCTAATTTCATACTTTTACATGTAGCTGTCCAGTTTTCCCAGCACCACTTATTGAAGAGGCTGTCTTTTCTCCACTGTATATCCTTCCCTCCTTTATCAAAGATAAGGCGACCATATGTGTGTGGGTTTATCTCTGGGCTTTCTATCCTGTTCCATTGATCTATATTTCTGTTTTTGTGCCAGTAGCGTACTGTCTTGATTACTGTAGCCTTGTAGTAGAGTCTGAAGTCAGGGAGCCTGATTCCTCCAGCTCCATTTCTCGTTCTCAAGATTGCTTTGGCTATTCGGGGTCTTTTGTGTTTCCATACAAATTGTGAAATTCTTTGTTCTAGTTCTGTAAAATATGCCAGTGGTAATTTGATAGGGATTGCATTGAATCTGTAGATTGCCTTGGGTAGTAGAGTCATTTTCACAATGTTGATTCTTCCAATCCAAGAACATGGTATATTTCTCCACCTATTTGTATCATCTTTAATTTCTTTCATCAGTGTCTTATAGTTTTCTGCATACAAGTCTTTTGTCTCCTTAGGTAGGTTTATTCCTAGGTATTTTATTCTTTTTGTTGCAGTGGTAAATGGGAGTGTTTTCTTAATTTTACTCTCAGATTTTTCATCATTAGTGTATAAGAATGCCAGAGATTTCTGTGCATTAATTTTGTATTCTGCAACTTTACCAAATTCATTGATTAGCTCTAGTAGTTTTCTAGTAGCATCCTTAGGATTCTCTATGTATAGTATCATGTCATCTGCAAACAGTGACAGCTTTACTTCTTCTTTTCCTATTTGGATTCCTTTTATTTCTTTTTCTTCTCTGATTGCTGTGGCTAGAACTTCCAAAACTATGTTGAATAAGAGTGGTGAGAGTGGGCAACCTTGTCTTGTTCCTGATGTTAGTGGAAATGCTTTCAGTTTTTCACCATTGAGAATGATGCTAGCTGTGGGTTTGTCATATATGGCCTTTATTATGTTGAGGAAAGTTCCCTGTATGCCTACTTTCTGCAGGGTTTTTATCATAAATGAGTGTTGAATTTTGTTGAAAGCTTTCTCTGCATCTATTCAGATGATCATATGGCTTTTCTCCTTCAGTTTGTTGATATGGTGTATCACGTTGATTGATTTGCGTATATTGAAGAATCCTTGCATTCCTGGGATAAACCCCACTTGAGCATGGTGTATGATCCTTTTAATGTGCTGTTGGATTCTGTTTGCTAATATTTTGTTGAGGATTTTTGCATCTATGTTCATCAGTGTGTCCTTCCCTTCTTTTCCCCACAAAGATATGCATGCTAATATGTGGCACAGCTCTGGTGGGGGACAGGTCTCTAAGCCAAGTGATCTGAAAGCAAGATTAAGAAGAACAGAAACCAGGGAACTCCCCTGGTGGTCCAGTGGTTAAGAATCCGCCTGCCAGTGCAGGGGACGCGGGTTCCACCCCTGTTCTGGGAAGATGCCACGTGCCGCGGAGCAACTAAGCCCGGGCGCCACAACTAGAGAGAAGCCCACGAGCCACAACGAAGAGCCCTCATGCTGCAACTAAGACCCAGCACAGCCATCAATCAATCAATAGATAGATAGATAGATAGATAGATAGATAGATAGATAGATAAATAAGCTGCTTGTTTCAGCTTCAGAAAAAAAAAAGAGAAGGGCAGAAACCAAGTTCAGTTAAATAATTGACCAAGACCAAGTCTCAGCTACTGGGACCTTCCGCCTCGTGGCAACAGGTCCCTAGCCAGGATTTTCCCCCTCCCGGGGATGCTTCTGCACGTCGGGTTGGACTTCAGGACCCCCTCCGGCCGCCAGCCTTTCAGGTCACTCCCCACCCCACAGGCCTCCAGGGCTGTCTTTCTACCTTTTGGGAGCCTGAACCCCTCATCCTAACCCCACCCCAGCACCTTGCCTGTCGGACCTCTTATCACACTTGTTCCAGGCCTGTCACGGGCTGCTGAGTGCCCTTGAATCCTGTTTTCCTTTGGTTTTTTTTGTTGCATTTTTGATGGCACTTCCAAGGACACACACATCTTGAGGAGTAGAAAACTGTTTATCTTGTCCATCTATAATTTTCTTTTGTCCGGCTGAGAAGAAATACAGCTGTTCACTTCAACGCCTTACATTTTAAAAAAATTTGTTTTTAAATGTATTTGTTTTATTTATTTATTTTTGGCTGCACTGGATCTTCATTGCGGCGCGCGGGCTTCTCATCGCTGTAGCTTCTCTTGTTGCGGAGCACGGGCTCTAGGCGCGCGGGCTTCAGTAGTTGTGGCTCGCGGGCTCTAGAGCGCAGGCTCAGTATTTGTGGCTCAGGGGCTGTAGAGCACAGGGCTCAGACGTTGTGGCTCGCGGGGCTCTAGAGCGCAGGCTCAGTAGCTGTGGCGCACAGGCTCAGTTGCTCCGCGGCATGTGGGATCTTCCCGGACCAGGGCTCGAACCCGTGTCCCCTGCATCGGCAGGCGGATTCTTAACCACTGCACCACCAGGGAAGCCCTCAATGCCTTATAAGTGTAGTTAATTTTCATTTTCTGGATAGAAACATTGCCCTTTGGTGCTAGGAAATAAGATCCAAAGCCAAATTTAAAGAAATGATAGGGCTTCCCTGGTGGCGCAGTGGTTGAGAATCCGCCTGCCGATGCAGGAGACACGGGTTCGTGCCCTGGTCCGGGAGGATCCCACATGCCGCGGAGCGACTGAGCCCGTGAGCCATGGCCGCTGGGCCTGCGCGTCCGGAGCCTGTGCTCTGCAACGGGAGAGGCCACAACAGTGAGAGGCCCGCATACCGCAAAAAAAAAAAAAAAATAATAATAATAATAATAATAAATAAAGAAATGATAAAAGGGAAACCTTTACCACTCCCTGTTGGTTAACAGTCGATCAGCAGTGGCTGGTCAGCTTCAGTGACCAGATCCCTTGGGGAACAAGAGGCCTGGTGAGGACGAGGCTCCCTTCCCAGCTGCTTCTCACCCCTCCCGCCAGGACCCCGCCGGGGCTCAGCGCATCCGCCCCTGGGTGGGTTGCCCTCCCCTGACCCCTCGGGGCTCCCGGCCGGTGTTGGTGAAAGCTGGTGGCTCAGAGTCCGGAGCAGCCACTGCTGGCAGACTTGGGCAGCAGGGCAGGATCTGCAGGGCGCAGAGGACATGGTGGGTGAGAACCGAGTGGAGGCTGGTGGGAGGGAGAAGAGGACAGAGGTCCAGGTGTTTGGAAAGGCAATTTTCAAAGCAGCGCATACCCGGCTGGATGAGAAAGGACATCCTCAAGTCATTACTCTTCTGGCCATTGTAGTAGAGTGAGTGATGACACTGCGTCTTTTCAGCTCGGAGCGAAACGGAACCCTGCGGGCAGGATACAGTGCTTGTCCTTCGGGGGTTAAGGGCTGTCGGCTCAGTGTGTGTCTCCGAGGGCATTTGCACCGGTGAACACGCGGCCGGTGGTGGACGCTCTGGGTGGTGCCGTGTCTCGGGAAGAACGTGCTGGGCTCCCCGAGACTCCGTTCAGACATGCGGTGGGGGCTCGTTTACTTAGTCGGATGAGGCTCGCGGTGGAAAATCCGGCCTCAGCTGGACAGGGAACCGAGCCCGTCTCTACACACACCAAGCGGAGACTCGGTGACTTCTGCCGGTGTTTAAAAAGCATTTTTTGTAGCCACGCAGGTTAGTAATTGAAGTCCGAAGATGTAGTTGGGTAGCTGTGTTGGTGAGAATCTGAACCCACCACCACATTCCTCCTTCAACTCACACCATCAGCTTGTCGCAAACACGTGCATCACCGACTTTGCGACCCTAAGGTGTCCCCAGGTGGGAGGAAGAGTCACTCGCAGGTAAAAGGTCACAGGTGAGGTCGAGGAGAGACAAGACGGTGAACCATCCCCGACGTTGGGTAGCACTTCCCGTCGCTCAGCGTGTCTTTTTGGCCGTGAGCGCTGTGCTGGCCAGGTGGTGGTCCAGCCTCCTTCCTCTTCACTGTCTCCCCTTTACCCCTCTTCCTCTCGAATAAGAGGGGCTCTCTTCCCACGTTGGCGGATCCACCACGTCGCCGATGCCCACCGAGCATCGCCGTCCACCCTCAGGAAAGAATAAGTCAAAGTCCTTTGCCCACAGAGACAGTTGTCACACATCCGTGGAACTGGCCTTTTTTTCTGCTGTAATTTCACAGTGAGGCCAGACCATCTAAACACTGTCAGATACATACATGACAACATACAGATTTCAGACAGTCATGTGTACTAATCTCTCTTCCTTCAATGCCCCCCTTTTTTTTTTGCATTGAATTTAAATATGTATCATTGTTTGTGCTCAAAGTCTGTTTCTGTTTATCTGTCAGTATGTCGGTGCTAAGTCCAAACTGTGGTCTCAGTGCTCAAGGAGCTAGAAGAGGAAGAAGCAGATTGTTTTAGTTTCTTCTCCCCCAATCCTGTACCAAGAGTGTGTAGTAAGTACAAGGCTTTGAGAGACGCTTGGAGATCTTGGACAAACGTTATACTCCGTCGGGACTCTCACCTGTGTCTCACCCACACAGAACCCTCCGCCAGTGTGTTTAAGAAGCAGTGAGGGCAGGTCCTACAGCTTGTGTGCCACGTTCCTCTAGAGGGGGACCAGAGGGTTGCTTCAGAGTCTTGGCAGGCGAACCCCTGCTCTGTATTCTCTGAGCTGTCTCTGTGCCTGACCGTTAATACTGTTTTGATTTGCCTAAAGCTGTTCTTGCTAAAGGCTTTTCTTAGTAATAGCTTTGCCACTTCTTTCACAGTATTCCATGAGGCTGAGTCATTTTCCTTGTGGTCGCTGATTCTTATGTAACATTGCCTCTGTTACCATTGGGAGATCATATGGTGGGACCCTTTGAGATACTTAGATAAAAGTAGCGACAGCTGTGTCTTTTGGAAGAAACGCGTCTGAACTTCTGGGGAGAGTCATGTTGGTTTGTCTTCGCTGTGAATTTTCCTTCTGAATTTTCCTGCCCTCTAGGGCCGTGTAACAAGGACCCAGGCTGTCCCATCGGTGTATTCAGCGGCCTGCCCACTACGTAGGCGGTTCGGTTGGTTTAAAAGACACTCCAGATCCCGACATCATAACAGTTAGAATATAACGTCTGGTTCCGAGTCATAGCAGGGGGAAGCATGGCTAACGCAGAAGGTTCTCGGTGGGAGGCACCACGCTAACCCTCCGTGCATCACGTCGTTCAGCTCTCACAAAAATCCTACGAGGTAGTTACTGTTATTTCCTGATTTTACCCATAAGGAAACTGGGGTTTCCTTCATTTGCTGGTGGTACCACAGCTAGTAAACGGCAGAGCCAGCTCTTAACCAAGAGTATGTGCAGCCATATAGACAATGGAATATTTCTCAGCCATAAAAAGCAATCAAATTGAGTTATTTGCAGTGAGGTGGGTGGACCTAGAGACTGTCATACAGAGGGAAGTAAGCCAGAAAGAGAAAAACAAACACCGTATGCTAACGCATATATGTGGAATCTAAAAAAAAAAAAAAAAAAAAAAAAATAGTTCTGAAGAACCTAGGGGCAGGACAGGAATAAAGACACAGACGTAGAGAATGGACTCGAGGACACGGGGACGGGGAAGGGTAAGCTGGGACGAAGTGAGAGAGTGGCAGGGACATGTATACACTACCAAACGTAAGATAGATAGCTAGTGGGAAGCAGCCGCATAGCACAGGGCGATCAGCTCGGTGCTTTGTGACCCCCTAGAGGGGTGGGATAGGGAGGGTGGGAGGGAGACGCAAGAGGGAGGAGATATGGGAACATATGTATATGTATAGCTGATTCACTTTGTTATAAAGCAGAAACTAACACACCGTTGTAAAGCAATTATACTCCAATAAAGGTGTTTAAAATAAAAGAGTATGTGCAGCATTTTACAGTAAATGTTAAAGCCAGGAAAAGAGAGAAGGAAAAAAGGATAAAGGCCCACAGATGTCCCTGTACCACACTTGGACCAGTGGGGGGAGGCTTCTGTCCAATCCTTTTTAAAAGCTGAGCTCTGGACCTTCAGCAGCAAAGTGAATTCGTCAACCAGCAGTGCTTCTAGTTCAAACAGCATCCACCTCCACGGCAGCTCTGGGAGAAAGAGCTGTGTGTTTGCTGTTTTAATTCTCACTCAGTAGAATCAGGTTCATGTAAACACAACTTGCATGAGCTCCCCTTATGTGAGCCGACGTCCACTAGAATCTGCTAGTTGTTTGTTATTACGTGTGTTATCTGGATGGTCACGGCCACTGTGTTCTGCTTCAACATCAGTAGGCCTAATTACATGCAATTGCTCTACATAATCAAAATCCTGATACTGCATTCTTTTTTTTTTTTTTTTTTTTTTTTTTTGCGGTATGCGGGCCTCTCACTCTTGTGGCCTCTCCCGTTGCGGAGCACAGGCTCCGGACGCACAGGCTCAGCGGCCATGGCTCACGGGCTCAGTTGCTCCGCGGCATGTGGGATCTTCCCGGACCAGGGCATGAACCCGTGTCCCCTGCATCGGCAGGTGGATTCTTAACCACTGCGCCATCAGGGAAGCCCCTGATACTGCATTCTTATCTTTAACCCTTTGATTGGTAATAGTGTTCTGTCAGTTCCAAACTCTTAACAATCAGTTACCTCGTTTCTCCACTGTCTTTAGTTAAGAGTTTCTACTATATAGCACAGGGAACTTACCCAATATTCTGTGAGAACCGATATGAGAAAAGAATCTAAAAAAGAATGAATATATGTATATGTATATGTATAACTGAATCACTTTGCTTTATACCTGAAACTAACACAACCTCGTAAATCAACAATGCTCCATTAAAATTAAAATATTTTTAAAAGTAAGAACAACAACAAAAAAGGATTTTCCAAGGGCAGAGATAAAGTTGCAGATAAGAACTGATAGGCCTGTTATTTAAAGAAGTTTCTTTCAATAACACACCTCTTCTTTTAATCACACACCTCTTCTAGGGTAAGAAATTCAGAAACATGTTTGGATGAAAGCTTTCCAGAATGCAAAACGGAGCTTTGATTCATATCACCAGTGTTTTCATTGCAAGATGTGGACTTTCCTTCTTTAATTCAAAAGATAATCATGCAATAATTGGAACCATTTTGGAATATTGACTATAATCATATCTTTTTAAATGTCTTGTGATAGAGAGTAATGTTTATTAATAATCTAAAGGAAAGACTGTATATAAAGATTATGAGAATAGACGTAAATGTGAAGGACACTTCCAAACGCTTTAAATTTAAGAATGCAGAGAATTATATCCACCACCCTCCCCCTCCCTCCAGTTTCCGGAAGGACACTTCACATTTTCTTCATAGTTTCCTCCCAACAAACGTAGTAACAAGCTGAGAATAGCAATAAAGCAGCGGCGGGCAGGCAGCCCAGAGGGAAACAGAAATTGATCAAGGCAGAATATGGCAGATGGAGAGAGGGCTCAGAGGTCCTCCATGGGGGTCTCAGGGTCTCCTGCTCTCAGCAACCTGAGCCACCGCCATCCCATAATCCCACAATCAGGGCGCCCAACCGTGCCCGTCACAGGGTACCCTGGGTTTCACCTTGGTTCTGTAGCCTTTCAGCTTTTACATGTCACGTTATTTATCCTCAGTGATTAGCCCAACTTGGCCAAGTGGGAAATAAAGACACAAAAGTTTACTTCTCAGAAGTGGGTTCTGCTTATGATAAAACCATATTTGTGAATCGTCTGTATCACTATTAAGAGAAGAAAGCAAGCTTGAGGCCACCTTGGGGTTCTGCCTTGATCCACTTGCATTTAAATCATGAAAGGACTGGTAATTAAGGCAGTGCCTGCAAGGGAACTTAAAAGAAGGAAACGAGCTCAGAAGTTCCGTATTTATAAACAAACGTTAAAACATTGCTCAACAAAGGAAAAATGCTTGCCTAGCTGCACTGTTTTAGATGTGCTCTCAGTTCAAAAAGGAACATCAATAAACAGTTTAGGGCACTAACTTGGGAACTCAGCACTCAGAGCATGTTTGAAAACTGGTGTGACACGATGAACTTTTGGTTTCACTTGCACACAACTGACTGCCCCAAATACAGATGTTACAAGATGGTCTGGCCAATGTTTACTAGGGTCAGAGTCTGGTAAACAGAAATGTCAAGTTGAATGATTTGGGTGAAGCTTCAAAAGTAAGGTCAGAATGATTCCTTTTAAAAAAAGATGCAAATCCTAGTATAATCCTCTATCATACCTTTGAAAAATGATACTTTCTTAATGTAAATAATCTTGCTTAATAAGTAATGAAATCTTGCTTGAGTTGTGATTACTATTTGTTATAAACTCCCACTGAGCTTTGCTCCTCTTATTTTACTTTGTGATGTCGTATTTTGAAATCACATTTTAGTTTCATTTTAATTCAGAGATTCATTCAACAATAAATTTGTAGGCAGCTGCAATGGGCAAGGTCAGTAATTTTTTAAAAATATGATAGTTCTATTTGTAATTTTTTAGGAACCTCCATATTGTTTTCCATAGTGGCTGCACCAATTTACATTCCCACAAACAGTGCAGGAGGGTCCCCTTTTCTCCACATTCTCACCAACACTTGTTATTTCTTGTCTTTTTGATGATAGCCATTCTGACAGGTGGGAAGTGATATCTCACTGTGGTTTTGGTTTGCATTTCCCTGATGATTAGTGATGTTGAGCATTTCATTCTGTCTGTTGGCCATCTGTTGTCTCCTTTTGAAAAATGCCTGTTCAGGTCCTCTGCCCTTTTTTCAATCAGGTTGTTTGGGTTTTTTTGATATTCAGTTGTATGAGTCCTTTATATATGTTGGATATTAACCCCTTATCAGTCATATCATTTGCAAATATCTTCTCCCATTCAGTAGGTTGGGTTTTTTTTGTTTGGTTGATGGTTTCCTTTGATGTGGAAAAGCTTTTTAGTTTGATTAGGTTCCAATTGTTTCATTTTGCTTTTGTTTCCCTTGTCAGTTTTTGAGAGGAGACAGATCTCGAAAACTATTGCTAAGACCAGTGTCAAAGAGAGTACTGCTTGTATTTTCTTCCAGGTGTTTTATGGTCTTTTCATTTAGGTCTTTAATCCATTTTGAGTTTATTTTTGTATACAGTGTGAGAAAATGTTCTAGTTTCATTCTTTTGCATGTGGTTTTCCAAGCACCACTTATTGGAGAGACTGTCTTTCTCCACTGTATATTCTTGCCTCCTTTGTTGTAGATTAATTGACCATAGGTGCATGGGGTTATTTCTGGGCTGTGCTGTTCCACTGATCCATGTACCTGTTTTTGTGCCAATACCATACTGTTTTGATGACTGTAGCTTTTGTAGTATAGTCTGGAGTCAGGGGGCGAAAAATCACAACTCTGTTTTAACTTTCCTCTGGACTTGTTGAAATTTGATTTCTGTAACCAATCCCCCAAGTAAATCCTGATGTTGCTTAGTTATTTAAGAACTAGGAGATTCGATGAAGACCTGCTTCATCCTTTCCATACTGGACATCTGGATGCCATTTAGGTTGAGTTTAGAAGATGGGGGAGTGGAGATGTTTCCAGGCCTGAGTCTCTTAACAGCAGAGATATGGAAGGGAGGAGGAGATCCCCAAGAGACCGGCTGTTGACTGCAGAGCACTGCCACTTGCCTCATGGTGGCACTCGCTGGATTTGGGGCAGCTGTGGTGTTCTGAGAGGAGGACCTGAAAGTGTTACAAGAGTTGTTGGATTTGAACAAATCTGCTTGGATCGGAGCAGCCCAGTCTGAGCCTGGCCACCACCGCTTTGCTCACATCTTCTCTGGGGGCACACGGCATGTCTCTCTGGGTGCTGGGTGTACGGAGAACCACCGGCTCGGGGCAGGTGCAGGCAAGGACTCTTGCTGATATATTGTTTTTATCGTGAAAGGGTTAGGGTTTTGTCAAGTACTTTTTTAGCATAAATGAGATGATCATGTGTTTTTTTCCCTTTCATTTTACGTATTACGTTGATTGATTTTTTTTTTATGATTAATCATCATTGCCTTCATGGGATACATCCCACTTGGTCATGGTGTATAATCCTTTAATATGCACTGACTTTGATTTGCTACTATTTTTGTTGAGGGTTTTTCATATATATTTGTAAGGGATCTTGATCTGTAGTTTTCTTTCCTTACACTGCCTTTATCTGGCTTTGGTATCAGGGTAATGTTGGCCTCATAGAATGAGTTAGGAACTCTTCTTTCCTCTTCATTTTTTGGAAGAGTTTGAGAAGGAATGGTTTTGATTTTTCTTTAAATATTTGGTAGAATTCACCATTGAAGACTTCTGGTTCTGGGCTTTTCTTTGTCGGGAGGTTTTTTTGGTGGTGGTGGTGGTGGTGGTGGTGGGTTTTTTGTTTTTGTTTTTTTTCTTTTGCGGTACATGGGCCTCTCACTGTTGTGGCCTCTCCCATTGCGGAGCACAGGCTCCAGACACACAGGCTCACCGGCCATGGCTCACGGGCCTAGCCGCTCCGTGGCATGTGGGACCTTCCCAGACCAGGGCACGAACCAGTGTCCCCTGCATCGGCAGGCAGACTCTCAACCACTGCGTCACCAGGGAAACCCTGTCAGGAGGTTTTTGATTACTGATTCCATCTCTTTGTCATGAGATGGGATATGAGATAATAGTCTCTCTATTTTGATTTTCTGTCTCTTCTGTGTCAGTTTTGTTGGCTCGTGTATTTCTAAGAATTTTTCTATTTTACCTAGTTTATCCAATTTGTTGGTGTATTGTTGTTCATAATATTCTCTAATAACCTTTTTATTTCTGTAAAGTCCATAGCAATGTCTGCTCTTTCATTTCTGATTTTAGTTATTTGAGTCTTCTCCCTTTTTTTCCTGTCAATCTAAGTTTCATCAATTTTGTTGATCTTTTCAAAGAACCATCTTTTGGTTTTATTGCTTCTGTCGTTTTTCTCTATTTATTTGTCTCTGCTCTAATCTTTATGATTTCATTCCATCTGCTAGCTTTTGGTTTAGTTTGCTCTTATTTTTCTAATGTCACAAAGTTAAACATTAGGTTATTGATTTTAGATCCTTTTAAATGTAGACATTTGCTGCTATAAATTTCCCTCTAAGCACTGCTTTTGCTGTATCCCGTAAGTTTTGATATGTCGTTTTTTATTCTTATTCCTCTCAAAGTATTTTCTAATTTCCTTTGTGATTTCTTCTTTAACCCATTGGATATTTAAGAGTATATTATTTAATTTCTGCATATTTGTGAACTTCCCAGTTTTCCTTGCATTATTGATTTCTAGTTTAATTCCATTGTGGTTGGAAAAGTTACTTTCTATGATTTTAGTCTTTTTAAAGCTATTGAGACATGTTTTGTGACCTAACATGTGGTCTATCCTGAAGAATATTCCACATGTACTTGAGAAGAATATATGTTCTGTGATTGTTGAGTACTTCCTATTATTCTTAGAATAGGATTCAAGCTCCTCACTACAGTTTACAAATCCCTACATGCACTGATCCTGACCAGTTCTCTGGCACTGTCTCCTTCCACTCTGCTCTTGGTTTGCCCAGGAATTCTTTTTATTTCCTGACTTACTAATTAACTTAATGCTTTAGTGTAATAACATTAAATAGATGAATGACTGGTTAACTTAATTCCTTAGTGAAATAACAATAATGTACCTTTTGATACCGTGTGGAACCATTGCTGTATATCTTCGTGAAAAGTTTATAAACATATATGGAAAAAGATTGAATGTAAATGTTCATAGCAACGTTATTCATAATAACCAAAAGGTGGAGACAACTCAGATATCCACCATCTGATGAATGAATAAACTAAATGTGGTCCATCCATACAGTGGAATGTTATTCAGTCGTAAAAAGGAATGAAGTTCTGATGCATGCTGTAACATAGGTGAAACTCGAAGACATTCCGCTAAGTGAAAGAAGCCAGACACAAAAGGTCACATGATATTTTATGATTCCATTTATATGAAATATCCAGAATAGTCAGATTCATAGAGACAGAAAGCAGATTAGTGCTTACCAGGACATGGGGCAAAAAGTGGGAGAAAAACCATCACTTTAGTGGTGATGGTTACACAATGTTGTGAATGTACTCAGTGTCACTAAAGGTAAATTTTATGTTATGTATATTTCACCACAATAAAAAAGAAAGTCAATTCCGTTTAAAAAATATATTTTCTTCCGTGCAAACAGAAAAAAAACCTCATTTTCAAATAATGTTTTTTATCAGTTATTGAAAAACAAACCACATAGTTCAAAGACCAAAGTTCAAAATGAAAAATAAGTAAAATGATAAAGACTCACTCTTTTACATTACATCCAGTGTCAGAGTGCTTGATATAAAATGGATTTTAGAAATCCACCTATTTTATTTATTGTTTATTTCAGAGGAATATGCCGCTGGCTTGAACTCCAAAGGGTTTATCTCAACAGATAAATGAAATCTGGTGGTAGGCAGTGCAGAGGATGTAGAGCAGGGATCGGTAAACTACTGCTCTTTCTATGGGAATATAGTCCTAGCCATTCATGTACATATTGCGTATGGCTCCTTTTCACTGCAGTAGCAGAGTTGAGTGGTTGCAAACCTTTACAGGAAAAGTTTGCCCACCCTCAGTTTAGATACTTCATTGAGCATTTGACATCACTGAGTATTCAAGCCTCCTCCACAAGGTACTCCAACATCCTCAGTAGCAAACTTTTATCCCCACGGCTGGCCAAAAAAACCAACCCGGGCACATTTAGGTAAGGATATCTCCATGAATAAGAATTACACAGTTTTTTCCTCCCAGCTGGATTATCACTTGCCTGAGGACAAGAACCATACTTTATATTTACTTATATTCTTTATACTTTGCATTTAGAAAAGTAAGAAATAGTTTGATTAGGTCTACAAAAAAATCAGAGGAAAATACTCAGGGACACTTTTGATACTCTCTGTCTTCATTTCTCAGAAATAAATTACTGATATTATTTTTCTACATGTTCCTTTGTTATCCATAATCAGCAAATTCCACTTGGAAAGAAAAAGGAACAGTGCTATTCTAGCATGTCAAATAAAAGGTAATCATGTCTTCTTGCCCTTCCTTCATCATCATTATCATCATCATTATTATTATTTTAAATAAAACCAAGGATACTTCAAGTGCCCCCCCAAAAAAAAAAGAATAGACGCTTTCTTTTAATGTGTGTGTCCCTTATAACTAGGGGCAGGCAGGGCAAGAGAAAGAGGAGGAGGTGAGAAAAAAACAAATGTAAATCGTAATTGCATATCAAGACCCTCATCTAAATTAGAAGAGGATCTATGTATAAAATAAATAAGATACACGGATATAATGTGCCACACAGGGAATATAGCCTATATTTTATTATAACTATAAATGGAATATAACCTTTAAAAATTGGGAATCGCTATGTTGTCACACCTGAAATTTATATAATTCTGTACATCAACTATACCTCAATAAACAAATAAATAAATTAGAAGAGGGAAGAAAAAAATCCAACTATTTTGTTTATTGGCAGACTTCTTCAGTACATCTGGAATTCATACATTGAGTGTTACCATAGATATTTTTGTTTAACCAGTTTAGATTAACAAGAGAAACCTTACACTCCAGGACTATATCCTCGCCTCAGTCAAGATTGCAAAATGCTCTTTGTGAATATATTTTTTTAATGAAAGGACATAGCTAGACATAGATTCATCAGGTTTTACATTTGAACAGTTATTCAGCATGGGGTTTTTTGGTTGGTAGTGGTTGTGGTGATGAAAGAGCACAGAAAGCAACGGATTGATTTGTACTTTCCTTGAAAGAAATATAAAAGTCAAAGATAAAATAGATTACTGAAAATTATTAGCAAACGTCTCAACTGTAAGTTTATCTTCCTGAACTAATTGTTGATTGAGTTGCATGTGCCCAAGCGCGGTCATCGACAAGTGAAAAGGCTCACATTTCCAATTCTGTTGGAGTTTCCAAAGTGACCTGTCACACAGCGTGACACCTGCTGTATTATTTTCTTATGTGAACTCTCTGATGAAAATGCAAGGCATTAGTGAGACCTTAAACGTGGAAGCCCAGACAGAAGCGTAATTAGTTCATTTACAACTGGTTCTTCCCTACTCTATGCATCTGACACCCATCCAGTTCTACCATACAGACCTTAAAAAGAACATTTAAAAAATAAATTTAAGGAGCCATATGTTCTTTTGCACTGCGATTACATGCCAGAGCCTCCTTAATCGTGGGGCAAGAGAGGTTGAATTTGTGAAGCTCTGTTTGTGTTTTAAGTTAGGTCAAGTTATATTGTATATGTTAGCTAATTAAGTAGAATTTACTGGTCTGTCCAAAATCTGAACTAGCAGTCCTTCACACCGTAGTATATTTTTTTGCCCTAAGCAATATCGTTGGAATATTGGAAGGAGCATAGCTTAATTTTTTTTAAAAAGAGCAGACAGACAAATCGGGCCTCAATGTAGGTTCAACAACCTGGTGGTGATTCAAATGAGAAACTTTTTATAGATTTGTACAGATGTCTTCATTTTTAAAAAATAATTTATCTTTTATTCAAATCGTTGAATACTTTGTATTACAGTAAATTTGATTGAAAAAAATGAGGAAAGAAATCAGTTTTTTAAAATATACTCGTGTTGAAATCAAACAAGCCAGCCAAACGTAGTACAAACCAAGGAACCCCCGTAGTTTGCTTTGCTTTCCAGACGATGAATACCCAATGGTGGTTTAAACGAAAAGCTGTTTATAGATCTGAACAGACGTCTTCGTCTGTAAAACCCTGGCTGTGAAGGATTATCATGACATTTCAAGAGTGGGTCGTAAGAGGCTGGCCCTCTGTAGGTGTTTGGTGTGTGGCATCTGTGATAATGTTGGTGATTTTGGATGACTTTCTACAAAAAAAAAAAAAAAAAAAATTCATGGGCTTCTGTTGTCAGCAGACCTCTAAATGTTCGTGTAATTTTCCCCACCCCTCTGAGTGGTTTTAGGGGGAGGGAGTGGGTAAAAAGGTAAGATAAAGAGGCCTAATTTGGTAAAACCATAGGAATGTGATTTAATCGTTCCCTGTATCCAGTTTGCCTAAGGGTCAGTTTCAGAAGTTGACACCAAAGCAGCTTTTGCTGGAAGACGTGATTGACCTCCTGAACGTCCTCTCCTTTTCTGGCTTCTTTGGTAATTCACTCTAAATCAGTTGTTGCTACGTGTGGATTTTTAACTAAGATTACGTTTGGCGGACAGTAACTTAAATGAGATCCCTTTTCGATGCGCCCGTGGGGTGCTGATTCAGATTGAATAGCGAGAGCTAAATTTTTGTCTCATTCTCACTCTGAGGTTATAGCCGATAGATAACCTTCAAGGTTTGTGTATTGATAAATCTGCGCAACCCTTGCTTTTTCTCCCAGAGTCAAATTAACATCACGCAAAGTTAAGTGCCTGCAGATGCAACTGTTATTTTCCTCCAGCTGTTTGCACCTGTACTGTCACCAGCCAGAGGTGGAGGGATAAAGGCCAGACGCATTGCAGGTATAATCTCACCCCAGTGACCGGTCAGTGTGTCATTTAACCAACTTTGGGGAATACTTAGCGTTTTCCAGTTTCTTTCACAGACACGCATTCGTTTCATCGTTTACATTTATTGGGCACCAGCTGCGTGCCCAGAACTCTTGTAAGTATCGTCAGTACAGAGGTGAACAAAACCGATGGCATCTCCGCCCTTGCGGAGCCTGTATTTCAGGGAGGGGTTTAATTGGCTGTGCTCAAGGCTAAGCAGCTGTAACGGGGAAGCCCCCCAATACTGCAGCCGCTGTAAGACAGCGGGTCCTCTCCGTCCTCTAACCGTCCAGGTGGAGAAGCTGGGCTGCAGGTGTCCTTCAGAGGCCCAGTGTCTGGCCCCAGCCTTTGGGTAGCTTCCTCACCTGTCCTCCTCACCCATAGGATCCAGACTGGGCTGCTGCTACGTGCAGCTTCAGCCCCAGTAAAGGGGACTCCGGAGTAATTTGTCCCTCAAGCGGAGATGCCACGGATGCCGCACCATCCCCTCCGCTCATCCGGCCGGGCCCCCCCGCCCCGACTCTGATTCGGACGCATCTGGCAAATGTCGCCTCTTGCTGGACCAGCTTAAACACAAGGCAGGGGGGTGGGTTTGGGGCACGGAGTGGGCTGTACTGCTCCCACCACAGCGGGGAATGACAAGGAAGCACCCACGTTAAATATATGAAATGTCAGGTGGTGGCAAGCGCTGGGGAGGAAAGGAAAGCGGGGGGCCATTGGAGAGAGATGACAGTTTTAAGGAGTTGAGCAGGGAAGCCTCACTGAGTAGGTGACACCTGAGGGAAGAGCTACACAGCAGCAAAGGGGTGGTGCTCGCAGCCCCGGGGAGGGCGCTGCAGACCGAGGCCCCGGCAGGGAGGAGAGATTCGTGGGGCGCAGGGCGGGTGCCGGGTGTGTGTGTGGGGGGGGGTCGGGGTGGTGGAGAGCTCGTCTGGGGATATGCCGGGCTTCAGGTGCTTCCCCCTCCACGTGGCGACGTCCCGCTGGCCGTTGGGTTTGTGACTCTGGAGTTGGGAATGTAAAGTTCAGAGAAGCGAGATGCAGCGTCTGACTCAGTCCTGTTCTTTACCGTAAAGACCGCCCCCATCTCTGGGGGGAGAAGCCGGCCAGGCCACAGAGAGGTCCCGGGCTCCTGACCGCAGACCTGTGCGGGTGTGCAGGTGTGCATGGAAGCCCGCTCCGCCCTGAGAGAGATTCTCATGGCCCCTCGCAGTGGATCTCGGTGCCACCTACGTGCCACTGTGTGATCGTCCCTGGGGAGGCTGAGGTCCAGGGAGGGGCCACGTGGTGCCACCCAGTTCCCTCCTCCTTGCTCAGCACCCTCTGTGGAGAGTGGGCTCTGGGAAGAGAGAGCTTCTGTTCAGCAGGTCTTTAAACACAGCCACCTCGGGCGTGAGAGAGGTTGAACGAGCAGGGGGCTCTGGAGGAAGCAGAGCTGCAGTCGCTAGTAGAGGGCGTCTGGGCGCCGCCCCTCCTGCCATCCCGCCCTCGAGTCCTTTCCGCAGAGTTTCCCCTCTGCCCAGCTCGTCATGCGACACTGAGATCCACGCTGGGCCAGGGGCCCTCAAGTGGAACCAGCTTCCATGCACACCTGCGCACCTGCACACGTGGACAGGTGTGTGATCGGGAGGCCCGTGGTCTCTCTGGGGCCCGGCCGGCTTCTCCCCACAGAGATGAGTCCCGTTCCGCTCGTCGTTACCGGCCAGATGTCTTACCTGCATCCCTGGACAGGGTGGCCCACCGGCAGGGATCCGAAGGCCAGGCTCCGGTTCTCAAGCTGCCTGCGTGTTGCTGTGTGACCTTGAGCAAGTCCCTCAGAGTCTGGGTCTTCTCCTCTGTAAATGGAGGGTGGTCAGCGGACTTCACCCCGTCGTCAGGAGGGTGGGCTCACCGGAGGTGCATGTCAGCGTCCGGTGGAGGAAAGCACGCCGAGGTCCACTCCGGCCTGAGCTCCTCCTCAGACTTTCCCGAAAGCAGTCGGGGCCCGGCAACAAATCCCCGCAACGCACACGTCTCCGCAGCCACGTTCCGAAGCTCTTTGGAGGCTGGGGCGCACGGGCGGCGTCTCGGCTACTCGTATTCGCTCACCTTGTCGCGCTGCAAAGCGGGGAGCAGGCCTTACAGAGACACTGGCCAGGCCTCGCAGGCGACCCCCGTGTTCTCATCTGTGCAGATCCTCACTCGGCGAGCGACGTGCCGCGCGTAGGACCGAGGCGTCTCAGTCGCTGCGGGACACTCAGTACCTCGTCGCCCCGTCGAGCTGAGCCCACTGAAGTGTTCGGTGTGAAACCGAACCCGTGTACGGTGTGTCCTGCAGCATAAAATTTAAGCGAAGGAACAGCTCTCACTCTGAAGTAACCTGCCAAAGGGGGTGGTGCTGAGATCAGGGAGGAATCTGATAACGTAATTGGTGAGGGTGAGACGTGCCTTTGCATCCCAGAAAAGTTAAAACTTTCCGGAGAATGTGGGTAGTGTGATTCCCGATTCCTTGGAATTACCCTCAGGATCCTAGCAAGGTGAGGGTGAGACGCCTTGAGGCCTCGAGGTGCTTGATCAGGGAATTGAGTTAAAGCCGTGGGCGGAAAGAATCTTGAACCTCAGTATCATGGCAGCAGCTACAGGTCAGAGAAGCGATCGTGTTTGGTTTGCAGTCGATAAATCCTTTTCTGAGCCGGACCTGAGCGCGGTAGAAGCCACTTCACACAGCTGGCACCGCTCCCTCCCCTCTGTTTTTACTGCTCCAGTCAAAAGAATGATAAGAAAATAGGCTTTTATCGGGAACTGATGTGAATGAGTTTCTGAGGGTGGTTCTAAAATCTAATGATATTCGCCCCAGTGTCTCATAGCTTCTGTAGTTATGTCTGCATTGCTGGTGTGACTGACTGGAGAATGATGAACCCATTTCCCATTAAAAAACAAAAAAAAAGACGGTGTTTGCTGTCTGGGTTGTCGTAAACTTGTCCACATAAACAAGAATAAAGAATGTGGCTTTCGGAGCGTGCTTCCCGTGGGGACTCTTGGGAGGGGTGCCTTTTCGTATACAGGTGTCAAAAACTGAGAGGTGAAACGTCCGTATTTTTCTTGTTCATCTTCAGCTGCTCCTGCCTGGGAAATGCACAGAGAAATAGCTTATTTGGTGTAATTAGGCTTGAAATGGATGTTACTATGACAACTCAGTAGCGTTGAAATCACACTATTCGTGTGCCCTTCCTTGGAAAGATATGTGTTACCAAGACTTTTCCGATTGGCTTGGGGGAAAATAAACCCTGAGCCACAAACCACCAAATTAAAAATATAATACCCGTTTGAGGGCATTTCAGCTTATTCGTGTTAGAAACAGTTCCTTTTCTATGAAGGCAAGGAAATTGACTCATCCATTTTAGAAAGGTTGTAAACAATAAGAACCCAGAAGACTCTAATCTTGATCTACTTTAACCTGAATTCCCGGTCCTTGGTAGGGTTTTCCTGAATATCTAATACTCCATTGATCAATGAGTTTAACTTAATCCTTACATCCTAGTTAAGAACTTTATCTTCGACTCAAATAATGTATTCAGTCTCATTTGGATAACAGTTCTGCTAAAGCCTGCTATTGACTAGAGCTTGGTTATTTGGTGGAAAGTTTCAGCCAAGGGGCCCGATCTCACTCTGAACTAAACCACTTTCTCACAAACGTAAATCACCTTCACCATTTGGTCGCCATAGGTAACACTTAATGTTTCCCAAGCGTAGCCCACGGTTTTACTTGCATTCGCTATAAATTCCTATTCGTGTGTTTACTTATCAGTGTTTGCACAGCTGTGCTTGTGTTCATAGGTCCTCTTGTGAATTTGTCCACTGACAGAGGCTGTTTCAGGTTTAGATTTCATCTCTATCAGGTCAGAGGTGTAATCTATTGAACTTGCTGCTGTATGATGAACATCTAACGTGTGTGATTTGATTATGACAGTATGTCTACGTAGCTAGAAGCGCTATTTTTTTGGTGAATATTAAAACGTGTTTACAAACAGATATCCTTCAAAATGTATGATTGGATTGAGATTCTTATTCATCCAGGTCCAAGGCATATGGTTTATGTGCCTTGCCCAGTGGCGCTACGACACATGTACGAGGGTGGCCCAGAATCACCGAGTGTAGGTACACCAAGATCCAACGTTCCAAAACGATCGCTGCCGCGCTGTCGTATTTTTATGGTTCAATAATATCAGCCCTGAAGTTTCTCTCCGGCTCCAGCCTCAGGGCTCGTACAGTGGAAACCGGGCTTCAGGGCTTGGGATGGGGGTGGGGCCTGTGCAGCCAAGAGTGGGGAGAAAGTACCAGGTGGTCTTTTGTGCCGTGTGCAGCACAGATGCAGACACCAACCTGTCGTCTCTAGGGCTGCCAAGTCCGTTACCGTCACCGTGAGCCACGGGGGAGAACGGCCCTCAAGATGTGCTTTGTCCAACTTGAGATGTGCTGTCAGTCTGAGGTCACAACGGTGTTCGTTTTTTATTTCTCCAAAACTTAGGTGTTGTTCAGTAATTTAACAGCTAAGGCGTTAAAAAAAAAATGTTCACTGTCTCCGGAAGTGGGGGCCTCCTGTGAGGTTATGAATGATCCAAGTCCTGCTTTCCCCCTAAAGTTGACCCCCAAAGCATACTTCAGTTCGGCCTGCTTAGAACCGTAGAAGGTCTGGCTCCAATTAAAGAGCGCATGTCGAGGGCTTCCCTGGTGGCGCAGTGGTTGAGAGTCCGCCTGCCGATGCAGGGGACACGGGTTCGTGCCCCGGTCCGGGAAGATCCCACATGCCGCGGAGCGGCTGGACCCGTGAGCCGTGGCTGCTGAGCCTGCGCGTCCGGAGCCTGTGCTCCGCAACGGGAGAGGCCACAGCAGTGAGAGGCCTGCGTACCGCAAAAAAAATAAATAAATAAATAAATAAAAAATAAAAAAAAAAGAGCGCATGTCGAGTGCTTGCTCTGTGGCCCACGCCGCCAGGGGCCGGGGAGCAAGAGCAAGATAGCAGATTCCCAAGTCACAGACGCTTCTGGCCCGACGGGCCCGACAGCACACGCGTCAGGGCTGCGCGGGGTTGCTGCCGTGGGGACAGAGGAGCGTCGCGGGTAGAGGTGCGGTATTCAGGCGATCTCCCGGGCGGAGGGAGGGTCTGGGCCCGCTAGAACACCTCCCCCTGGGCTCGTCGATGTTGCGTGAAGGCCGCTGCCGCAGGGGACCCCGAGTTCGGTGCGAGCACCCGAGTCCCTTGGGTGGTCGAGACGTGCTGACTCCATCCCCGTGGTTTTCAGGTACCAGCAGGGTCAACCTGGTGAGGATCCCGTCCACGGCCTCCAGCCCGCGGGACACGGCCCTGGCTGCCGTGATCTGCAGCGCCCTGGCCACCGTGCTGCTGGCCCTGCTCATCCTCTGCGTCATATATTGTAAGCGGCAGTTTATGGAGAAGAAACCCAGCTGTGAGTTCTGAGCTCTTTCTGTGTCTTAGCATCTTGGTGAAGGGCGTCGGTCATCGCTGCCGTCCGGGTGTTCCACGAGAGCCTGAGAGGAGAGTCGGGTTGCAGCCAAAGGGACAGAGAGAACACGTGGAAACAGGCATCCCGGGGGCCTGCTCCTCCCCAAGAAGCCTCCTGCCGAAGGGCGCTGAGGGCGCGGCCACCGGGCAGCCATCACTTCCCGGGGATCTGAGGAGGCGGGGGTAGCCCCGCCCCTCGGCAGAAACACGGCTCGTCTGAGTTCTGGCAACACAAGTACCTTACATGTTGAGCTGTCTTGACCGATTGTTTCATATCTTTGCTTCCGTGTAAGAAGAAGTCTTTTTAAATGTGAACAACAGCTCTCCTTTCCTTTATAACTGCAAAAGCTGGGGTAGTTCTGGTTGCACTGGGATGTTTGTGGGCTCCTCCCGGGGGAGCTGTCCTGCTGACCGAGTTCTCGGCCTCCGCAGGGTCCCTGAGGGCACAGGACCTGCAGTACAACGGTTCGGAGCTGTCCTGTTTCGACAGACCTCGGCTCAGCGCCCCTGCGGCCCGCGCCTGTTGTCAGTGCCGCCGGGACTCGGCCCAGACCTGCGGTAAGTTCGGCGCTTGGGCGCCCCTGGGAATGCAGGCCCTGAAGCTGCAAAGAGCTGCTCCCACTCCGTTTTCTAGTTAAAGCTAATCCAGTTCAGCCATTCTCCCCCCGTCCCCTGATATTTGGGGTGTTTCGTGTCTCTCAAGTATTTAACAGGAAGGAAGCAGCTCATTAAAAGTCTAGAATTTCTCAGTAACTTTTTAAGCAAGTTTGCCTTTATGTTGGGGTGAATTGATTGAAAATAATATGAGCCTTTTGTAGAGCAGGGGATCCATCTCCTTTCTTGTCTGGTGGATGCCAACTGAACCTGCATGTAAGTGTCTTAGTGTGTTTGGGGATATCTTAAAGAAGAGGGAGGAGGGAGACCTATGGCAGGGTTTTCCACAGACCATAATTGCCTCTGGGGTTATTGACAGAAGTGAAAGTTTAGGGAAGTCCAGGCAGACCCCAGAGATACTGTGGGTTCGGTTCCAGACCCCTGCAATAAAGTGAATATTGCAATGAAGCGAGTCACGTGATATCTGGGGGCTTCCCAGTGCATATAACAGTTATGTTTGCACTGTACTGTCGTCTACTAAGTGTGCAACAGCATTATGTCTAAAAAAATAATGCATACACCTTAATTTAAAAATACTTTATTGCTGAAAAATGCTAACCGTCATCTGAGCCTTCAGCGAGTATGGTAATAACATCAGAGATCCCTGATCACAGATCAGCATAACAAATACAATAATAATGAAAAAATAATGAAAAATTCAAAATATTGGGAGAATTACCAAAATGGGACACAGACACAAAGTGAGGAGATGCTGTAGGAAAAATGCCGTCGATAGACCTGCTCGACGCAAGGTGGCCACAAACCTTCCCTCTGGGAAAAAGCAACAACTGAGGCACGACACAGCCAGGTCTGCCTGTGATTCAGATGGACTCGGTTTCTAACGTGGGCAAAAACGGGCAAAGGTAACACCAGCTGGCACACTTCCTGCCCCTGTCCCCACAAACTCACCTCCTCTGCAAAGTAAAAATCGACGCGGCCGCAGCCCTTGCGGAAGCCTGCCCTCCGCCTGCTCCTCACCTCACAGGTCCCCCGGCACCTGTGGTTGCAGTAGCGCAGCAGCGTTTTGTCTCCTGTAACCTTCCTCGAAGTTAAACCTTTCCCAGTTCAGTTGCTGATTGTCTCAGAACTGTCCGATCTTTCTTTTCAAGAAATTGAAGGGTTCAGCTTCTCACTCTAATATTGAATATGTGGGATAAGGCATCTTCAATGTAATTATTTCTCTGCTGGCCACTACCGTCTTCTGCTTTAGGGTTAAGAGTAAAACATGGGATTTCCATAGCGCGCGGGGATCTGGTTTTGCCTTTGCCTGCAGAGATCGTAGACTCAGCTCCTGGCAGCACCGATGCCTTGGTGATTCTCAAGGCGGCGCAAGCACTGCATTTTCTAGGTGCTGTGCCAGGCACTGGCCCTAGATCAGAGTTAGCAAAGAGGATCGCTTGAGAGAGAAACTTGGGTTTGAAATGGGATCACGTACAGCTTCGTGCAAACTCTGCCTCATCGTCACTTCTATCTGAAAAGAAAGATTAAATACGCGGATGGCTTTGTTGCAGGTTTTTGTCATAGAACGCAGAGACTGGACAGAATCCGCCCCCGCAGTCACCTGCCCAGGTGCAGTGTCGCTCATCATATACATTGCTTCTTCCTTAGTGGCAGTGCCTATTTTCTTTTCACTTTTATTCGGACATAATTTCAGGCTTACGAAAATGTTGAAAGAATAGGACAAAGAATTCCCACATACCCTGTACCTAGATGCCCCCAGTATTAACATTTTATCTCATTTCCACATTTGCTTTATCATTTGTAATCTCTTTCTAAGTGTGGTGGGTGTACACAGTCGACCCTTGAACAACTTGGGGGTTAGGGGCACCCAGCCTCCGCCCAGTCAAAAATCAGCGTGTAACTTCTAGTCGGCCCTCTGTATCTGCGGCTTCTCTGTGTTCACGGTTTCTCCGTATCCGTGGTCCTGCATCCTCGGAGCCAAATACCCACCGGTCGTGTGGCACTGTAGTACTTACTGTTGAGGAAAATCCTCCAATACGTGCAAATCCACGTTGCTCGAGGGCCAACTGTGTGCTTTACAAAGACGTGTACACAGTTTTAAAATTTCCTTTTAAAAATCAGTTGCAGGGGGTTCACTGGTGGCCTAGAGGTTGGGATTCTGGGCTTTCACTGCCGTGGCCTGGGTTCAGCCCCTGGTTGGCGAACTGAGATCCCAGAAGCTGTGCAGTGCAGCCAAAAAAAGAGAAAAATCTGTTGCAGATAAAGGTGTCCCTTTACTTCAGTGCTTGTTTCCTAAGAACAAGAATGTTCTCTCATACAGCAGCACGATTAATGCTGATTTCCTGATTTTGTCTGTATGTTTTACTACGTTTCTAGTTTTATAAAATCAGAACTACATATGTCTGTATATGGAGAGAGAGAAGTCCAGAAGGCTGTTCAGAAATGTGGACAGTGTTTTGAAGCTTATGGAATTAAGGAAGATTTATTTTTTAATTTCTGATCTAATCTATTTTTAAAGTTTTTTTTCTTCAGTGAATGTGTATTACCTTTGTAACCAAAAATACATATACCGCTTCAGTGAACATAATAGTTTGCAAAGCCGTGTGCACGTAGATAGTTATTCTTTAGGATACATTCCTAGCAGTAAAAAAACAAAAAGTTGTGTGTGTACTGAGTTAAAGGGTTAAGACGTTTCTGTTCTGCGCTGCACGGCTGGCCCACTCTGCAGAAACACTGTGCTCTTTGCGCCCTCATCAGCCATAGGCGAAAGTCTCATTTCATGTACCCTCTCACCATTCCTCTCCATCCTTAGTTTCACTGTAGTAAAATAAGACATCGCCTTATATTTACCGTTTCAGCCGTTTCTCAGTGTACAGTTGGGGGGCCTTAAGCACGTTCGCATTGTCATGCAACCATCACCGCCGTCCCCAGCACTCCTCCACGACCCCAAACTGAAGCCCTGTCCCCTTTCAACACTAACTCCCTATTCTTCCTGGCCTCCAGCCCCTGGGACCCACCATCCTACTCTCTGTCTCCAGGAATTTGACTCTTAAACCTCAGAACCCCTTTCCCCCCGAAAGTCACCCACAGGGGAATAGCTAGATTTTTCAAGAGCAGTGTTGGACTGGTATAAACAAGCGCTGCGCCTCACAGCCTGCCGGCTTCCCTAGGGCCCGTGCATCCTATCCCCTCCGCGTGCTGTGACGGGGCCTGCGGCGTCGGCCCAGAGACTCCTGGTTGTAGGGTGCACTCCAAGGCCGTTCTTCAGGACAGGTAAATGGGTGTTTTCTAATCTATATAGTTTCGTGTTCCCGTGTGCAAATATACAGGCTACTCCTTTACCAGTTTTCATGTGAAGCTATGGGACGTCACTTTTTTAGTAGTATCAATAACATTCTAGACATTGTAGGGGGTGGGAACTTTGGCAAGAATTAGGTAAGTGTCTCGGGGCTACTGGTAGCCAATGTAACGTTCTTTATTCTTTATATTCCACTAATTTTGTTTTTGTCTTATTTTCATGACTTGTGACACTTCCATCATCTGTAAGTAATTTTTAGCATGTCACATACTCAGAGAATTATAGAACAGCAATCAAAGGAACTCAGTTAAGACCCAGGGAACTGCCGATTTTAGACATCGGATTAAGTTTAACTTTATTGGTCAGAAGTAGGTATAAAAATTCGGTTTTAAAGTAAACGTCGTAATTTAACCTACTGTATTGGAGCAAGTTTATAACAAAGGAAGCATGAGAATTCTGCCTCAATAACTTGTTTATTGCATCTAGAAAACTGAAAAGCATAGCTGGAATGTTGCTTTCTAGTAGGTTTTTCCCCCAGTAGAGTACTTACAGCTCTTTCAAACATGCGTCCAGAGACACAGGTCCAGCGGGGGAAGCATTGCCGACTTTCTTCGGGTCCCTTTCGAGGTCCATCTGTGGCGAGTTTTTGGACGCCTGGCCTCTGATGCAGAATCCCAGCTGTGGTGACGACGTCTCTTCTTGCGATTCTTATCCTGAGCTCCCTGGAGAAGATGTCCGCTCTCTCAGTCCAGAGAGTGCAAGCTCAGCATCCTTGGACTCAAACAGTGGTCGGGGTCTGGTTGGGGGAGCAGTTCCAGTTCAAGCTCATCCTGAAAACTTTACAGAAACTACTGATTTATCGAGACTCAACAACTCAGTGCCAGAACCAGCGCGAACGCGGGACGCGCTCACGGCCGGGAATCAGCTGGCTCAGGAGAGAGGAGACGTCCGTCACCTGGCCACTCAGCCGTCACCCCAGGTAAGGCAGCGATGGATGCGGTGTGGCCACAGCAGTGACTTAAGGAAGCCCAGAGGGACCAGGACTCTGTCCCCCATTAAATGTGGGGGAACCTGGGGAGAAGGTCTTTCCATCCTTCATAACTTCTTATATGTTATAGGAGAATATATTTAAATTACATTTCAGGAGTCTTGTTTTTATAACTAACAGCCCACCTCTAAGGCCATCCAGGGCAGCCGCATTCTTTTCTCCTCTTGTCACTCCGGCTGTGCAGCACCCCAGCCCCAGCCCCATCCTGACCGAGAGATGACTTAGTTACGGGAGCATCTTGGAATCAGTTCCTCACCTTTCGTCTTCCCCTGTGATGTTCTTATGCCCAATACTTACATGCTATGCATTCATGGTCCAGTTAACGGGCATTGAGGTCCTACGGCTACCCTTTCCCCTCCTCTCTCTCTTTCACTGTGGTTTTTCTAGATCGCTTTGCTTTGACTGATTGATCAGTTTGCTTGGAAACTGATTGTTGGTTGTGACCTGGCACCAGCTACAGCAGCAGCAGACCCTGCCAGATGGAAGGGTCTGAAGTCAGGTTTTGTGCCGGGGCCGGTGGTGACCGCAGAGAGGTGGGGCTCTGGCGCCGGCGGCACCTGGGCACTGTCCCTGCTCCCTCCTGCAGGTGAGGAGGTGGCCTTTGCTGAATTTGACTTAGTGTGTGTAAACGTTTCCTGACTGTGAGCACATACGTTGTCGGTGTGCGTTCTTCTGGAAGAACGATGCCGGCCTTGAGTGTGAAAGGGCCGAATCACAGCAACAGGGGCTCCCAGGCCCTGCAAGCCCTGTTCTGCACAGACGGGGCTGCCCTCATCCTCGGTCCTTCCTGCCCCAGATCAGGGACGCGGCCGGTGAGCCACGACCACGCTGCACGGGCTCCTGGAGAGCACCCCTGTTTCCCTGAGACGTCCTGTCTTTGTCTAATAAAAATCAGAAAGAGTCTAAAGGTCAGTGTGGACGGACACAGTTCCTTCTGAGAACAAATATGTGGGTTTATATGCATCTAAATCTGCAGTACTTTTTTTTTTTTTTTAACTATGAAAGAATCTATAAAGCATGTACAGGGAATTCTGTGCTGAAAACATTTGTTGGCTTTGGAGAAACAACGATGTTGGTTTTCTCATAATAACGGAAATGAAGAAGAGACCAGTGAAAGGAGGAAAATCAGACAAATGAGGCCGTTTGGAGAAAGCACAGACTACGCACCTCTAGAGCTGGTAAAGCTCACTTACTGACCCTGTTCTGTGGAGCCGGCCTCTAATTTTCACGCTGTTCGTGAGGGTGATAAGAAAAGGCTTAAGAGTCGGCCCAGGTGCACGTAGGTCTCAGAATGCATGTGGCCCACAGACCTTTGGACAGAGAACCCCCCGCAGCCCAGAGCAGCTAACAAGCCCCGAGAACGGGGGAGGGGAGGACGCAGAAGACGGCATACGGGGCCCTTCGGCAGCTAATTCCAACATCCCAGTGGGATGCCTTGCCACGTACTCTAAAATGAACATCTTAGGACACTTAATATTTAATCTGAGTCGCGTTTTCATTACAAAATGCCGAAGTTTTCTTTTCCATCAAGTCACTTGGTTCTGATGATAAACTTGCTCGTGTTACCTTCACGAATTACCCGTTTCACCTTCTCGCGTATCTACTGTCAGAGGAAAGTCTGAGCGGCTGCAGTGGCGGTGCTGCCATCCGACTAGCTGCAGCTCTTCTGAGTATTGTCAGTAAATAGAATTACTGCTCATCTTAATTTTGTAGCCTGTCCCCAGTTTTGTGGTGTAAATTCTAAAACTAAGGAATAAAGCATCGCGAAGCCAAGCCGTGTCAGAAGCAGCTCAGCCCGCCCTTTTTCCCGTCGGTGTTATTGAGGAGGTGGAGGTAGGGTGGATGAGCCCTTTTGGCCCAGCTACATGGATGCAACATTGTAGAAACGTAGTTTAGTATATGTAACATTGGTGCATCACGACATGAGTTCTTTTCAAAGAGAGTTGTCAAGGTAATTATGATCACATAAAGATACCTTCAGCTCAAAGTCTGATGGAAAGTTATAATTACATATAAGTTGAAAGAGGAAATGTTACATTCAGGTTGCTCCATGTAATTTATTTGTTTATTTTTGAGGTAGTTCTCAGTGGCTAAGGACATCACCAAATTTTTTTTATATATAAATTTATTTATTTTATTTACTTATTTTTGGCTGCGTTGGGTCTTCGTTGTTGCGCGCGGGCTTTCTCTAGTTGCGGCGAGCGGGGGCTACTCTTCGTTGCGGTGCGCGGGCTTCTCACTGCGGTGGCTTCTCTTGCTGCGGAGCACGGGCTCTAGGCACGCGGGCTTCAGTAGTTGTGGCACACGGGCTCAGTAGTTGTGGCTCGCGGGCTCTAGAGCGCTGGCTCAGGAGTTGCGGCGCACGGGCTTAGTTGCTCCGTGACATGTGGGATCTTCCCGGACCAGGGCTCGAACCCGTGTCCCCTGCACCGGCAGGCGGATTCTCAACCACTGCGCCACCAGGGAAGCCCCACTCCATGTAATTTATTAATGAAGGGTTTTTATAGGCTTTCCAAGATGTGTTGTCTTATAACTATTAGATAATTTTGGCAAATCTAAATAAGACATCCTGAATTCAGGAAAGGGATTGTTAAAATGTAAATCATTTCCATTTTCTCCATATAATTAAAAATAGGAAATAATATTTTGAGCCCATTTTAAGCGAGAATCTTTTCTAAACTCTGAAAAACACTTCTCTTAGTTGTTACTGAAGTTACTGAACTTAACCTCTTGCAAAGAATTGGAACTTACTAAGTTACTGAACTTACCTCTTGCAAAGAATTTGATTTTGGAAGCTTTCTATTAATGGGCCAGAGGGAAGGACCCCTGGCTCCTCAAGTTCAAGTGCGGTGAGCTTGGCCCCTGATGTGGGGCCAAGGAGGGCACTCTTTTCTGTTTGGGGGAGTGGATGAGGGTAGCTGTTGCCAAAACAGCCCCAGCCCTTTTTAAACAATTTATTTCTATTTTATTTTCAGTGAAACTTTAATTTCCTACCCAGGCACTCACTTGTATTTTAACCTCTGTTTCATTTGAATACAAGTTTCATTCACTTGTATTTTAACCTCTATTCACTCTTTTCCCCCTAGCCTTATGGACATGTAACTGACATAGAACATAACGTAAGTTAACGGTGTGATGATTCGGTCTGTTGCCAAGTGCACCAAGGGGCTTTTGTCTGTACTTGGTGCGAGGCTCAGATTTCTAACGTGAGATGCATTTGTTTCCGAAAATTTAGTTTTACACGGCAGTCTTCCCGTGGGTAGTTTAATGCCACCCAGAGTCTGATGATGATAGTTAGGGTTCAGGATAAAGCAAATAGGCGTGAGAGCTGTCTTTAGTCTGTACGATTCCATTTGAATCAAATGTTCCCTAAACACACCTCCCCAGAAGGGAACCAGGGCTAAGATATTGAGACATCACTTGCTAAGATATTTGGGAGAATGAAGCCAGCCTGGTTAGTAACAGGAAAAGCTTTCTTTGGTGGTGTTTCTTAACCAACGTTTTAAATGTCAACATGAAATAATGGAAGGAATGGTAGAAAAGATATGAGATGACCTGGGTTCTAGTTTCTCAGTCTATCAAAATCTCTATTTTTTCCGTATTGGCCAATTAAGTATAATTTTCCTCCCTGGTAGCATTAATATGGTTCTTATGATCACATCAGTTGATCAACATATTTGATAAAACTGTCTTATTATTGAGGGAACCTCAGAAGTTTCTATTTCTAGATAATCTCCTTAGACCTTTGAAAAAAATTTTTTTTGTGAATAAGAGAAGTCTTATTCCCAGACTCTTTCTAAACTTTCTCCAATGGCTTCACAGAACTTTTAAATTCAAAGACTAAGAATAGCATTAATTATTAACCATCTTTGTTGTTTTAAAGAATAGACTAAAGAATCCTAAAATCTTTACCTACAATTGCTTTAAAGGAGTGCAACACAGAAACAAGCTTTAAATGTTTGACTGAAGTTGAAAATCAGCAAAAGATTTGTTCATTGATATAGTTCGTTTGGGGCACATTTTCATCTTTTAAGGACTGTTTGCACATATGGAGTGACTGTGGGTTGTTAGGAAATCTTTAGTTTTATTCTCAGAGTGCATGGGTACCTGATACTGGGACACCCTTACAGGAACTTCTTGTCCATATATTATAAAATTCATGTGCACAATTAGTAAAAGCTAAGCGCCGTAAACTTTTACAGTCACAGTTTAGGGCTTTAATTTGTAAGGTGCTGCGTTCAAAGCTGTCCTTCTGTCACCGTTTCAGGAGGCCGAAAGGACTCGCTTCTTCCTGCAATGAAGTGTCGTATGGAGCCCAAAGGGCGGCCTCTCCTCTGCTTATGGACTCAGCACCGTCTGGACCTCGCCTGGCTTCTGGGGGAAGAAAGTAAATCTGAACCACACTGATGGCATTTTAAGCCTTTCAAGCAGTTGCTTCTGAGCCAGACCAGCTGTAAGCTGAGACCTCAAGGAGTACACTCCAGGCACTTCTGAGACTTTGCATCTTTCCTACACAAGAAGCTTCTACGCTACAGGCTGACTTCAGAGACTGACGGGCCAAGTTTGCAGCCACCGAGCTGAGGGGTATAACGAGAAACAGAAATGCATTCATGCTTCTTTTCATGGTGGAGGTGGTTTGCCAAGACTGAAGACCCAGAGTATAAAGTTTCATTTACATTTTCTTTCCAGAAATAATTTCATATATCCTACTAAAAGTCAGTGTCAGCTTAGTTCCCTTAGTTTTTATGTAGGATGGGTTCAAAAGGGAGTGTTTTTTATTTCCTGAAGGTCACTTTTTCATCTTCTAAATAATTAGCATAGGAGATTAGAATTGACTTCACATGGCCTGCCTGGTTCTTGGGTTTATTAGCTGATGTTAGCTGTCCTAACTGGGAATCAGAAGAGACCAAATGGTGCAGAATTGTTGCTTCTCGCCTCAGCCACTGTCTTGTGAACGGCGGCTGCATTACTTGACAAGAGGGGCCGAGTTAGGACACGTGTTTGGGGAAGGACTGCCCGTTCCTCCGAGTGAAAAACCCCTTAGCGTGCGCGTACTAGATTAGCAGATTTATGTGAAAATCCATTGATATGGAAGCATTTGTTACTTCTGCCCCTGGGACTGAGCTTAAAAATCCAGAATTTCTCTTTCATAGAGAACCGGTATTTATAATGATCTTTTATTTGCATCATATTTTCTACTAAAGGCTTTAGAAATGACGGCATATCAGCTTTCCCTACTACTGAAACACATGACACCAGGTGAGTAGTCTTAGGAGATTCTGCATATTAGGACCAGAAGGCAAAGCACAGCTTGTAGGCAGCGTTTAGGTGAATGGATTATCACTGCCATCGTGTAGTTTGACCAGGATCTCATAGGGCTCCCACCAGTCTCCTAAGCTTCGTCAGCACAGTAATTCCCACCGTAGCCCAACGACGCTGGATTTAAGGGTCTGGGGCTTCTATGAAGGCGATCCATCCCCTACCACCTTGGTATTTACCTGCTGGAATTAGCTCTAGAGCTGAGACAGAAAACACCCAGCTCAGTCATGAACGAGGGGATGGCTCGTTTGCTCAGCTCTGTGCCCTGGAGAGGAATTATTTGAGCAGGATTTTTTTTTTTTTTTTTCCTGCTTGAACATACATGATCAGCTCTGGCTGTTGTCTTTTAAGTGATTACTCTTAGCTCTGTCCCATTTGCACTTAAAAAAGAAATAGACCTTTGAACATCCCTGTGTTAGAGAATGCTGAGATATTTTGTTTCCAAATCAGTCTTCTACTTGACATTTAAAGTGAGCATTAGAGGGTATTCCTGGGCGGTCCGGTGGTTAGGATTCAGCACTTTCACTGCCGAGGGCCTGGGTTCTTTCCCTGGTCGGGGAATTAAGATCCCGCAAGCTGCACGATGCAGCCAAAAAAATTAAAGAGTTTAAAGTGAGCATTAGAAATCTGCCTTTCCCAAGGACATTTTTACCTTCCCTCTCATTGCCCCGTGCTTTGCTCTCTTGCAGTGGTGAGCTCTCTCGAGGCCTTTTCCTCGTGCCGGGCCTGTCCCTCCATCCGCAGCTCAGAATCCCTGTGCGGACATGAGCTCAGGGTACGTCGTGCACGTGACCTCCATTCCTTTGACTGAAATGGGAAATCAGAGGGTCTCGTGGTAATGCACAGCCTTTCCTGTCTACCTGGTGTCCAGCCATGGTTGATTGACTTTCTTTTTTCTCTTCCTTTTTTAGCCTAAACCAATGGTTCCTAAGCTCTGGTACTCACCAGCTCTTCTGAGACTTGCCCTTAGGAAATATATGTAGAGTATTTAGGACCTGATCACAAGAGGTCCATGAAAATGCAAGTTTCACTTTAAGTCACATGTGTGCCATAGTTTGTAACCTCACCACTTTGGGGATGACAGAGGGGTGATCAAAGTAGGCCAGGGCTGTGCTCCTTTTTGTAACCTGAGTATATTTTCCACATGTAGAGCCCTCTTTAACTTCAAAGGCAAAAACACTTGCAGGAGAAAGATAAGCTTGATGGGAATGAGACTTTGGCCACAAATCCTGAAACATCACTTTTGATCAACAGAGAAATACTTAGGGTTAAAAAATTGATTTCATTTGAAAAATCCTGGGTTGTTTTGTTGTGGACCATTTTTAAAGTCTTTATTGAATTTGTTACAATATTGCTTCTGTTTTATGTTTGGGGTTTTCTTGACCCCAAGGCCTGTGGGAGCTGAGCTCCCTGACCAGGGATCGAACCCGCACCTCCTGAATTGTAAGGCGAAGTCGTAACCACTGGACCGCCAGGGAAGTCCCGATCCTGGGTTATTTTTATCCAGAGGAAGACAGTTTACCGCCGTGTGCTATGGAAACGTACACTGATCTTATAGTCTACCCTCTTTGTCAATGCTGTAGAGGACAATCCAGTTGGCATTTCATATCAATGTCCTGCAGAACTCAGATAAACTCAGCTGCTAGGGTGCGTCAGCTAGTAACAGGGCCGGGAGTGCGGGCGCTTGTGGCTTCCAGTACTGCAGAAGCTCACCGACAAGGATGAGATCAGGGTTGGAGAACAACCGCATAAAGGCATGGGCTTTTCTAATCTTGTGTATATGGAATGTATTTTTCAAATGTAGATTTTTCTACTTTAGATAACGTGTTAATGTTGCTGTTACCTAGGTTAAGCACTATTGTCTGTGCTAGTAAAAAAAAAAAAAATAGGAAAGCAAAAAATACCCATCATTGCTTTAAGGCAGTCAGCTTGCATCAATTTAGACCTCATCACGACTATTTTGCATACTGGAATTGATAAATTTGTACATGTTGGTTTTCTTACCTAACTAGTTTTGTAAGACCTTTTTTTTTAATTTGTGAATAAAATTGTTACCTGGTATTCTTATCGACACGTCTGGTGAGAAAATGGTTGATGGCGTGAATGCAGGTATGTGTCCCCCTCCTGCTCTCCGTGGAGGGTCTCAGTAAGATCTCCTCTTCCCCATGCATCCCTCTCTGGATTTCAGACTCTAGGAGGGAGATTTGGAATCCTCTGGCTACGCCTCTCAGGCTGGTCAAGCTACTGAAAAATGTACTGAGTTATTTGAGAAGCTATTAGTATCAAGGTTTTATCATGACCTCTTTTTTTTTTTTTTCCCCTTCATTTTGTGACACCGAGAGGGAAGGTCTGAAGAAGGAGAAGTTTTCCGTTCATTCTCTTTGGAGGTCAGTGGGGCGTTCTCCTGGGAGAGGTGGGGTGGGGGGGTGAGGGACACACACGGGGCAGCGCTGGTCACTGTGAGAGCCCTTGTTTCTTCCCAGCTCCTTCCCTTCTCCCTTCTCAGCCCCCCTCTTCCTTCCCTTCCTCCCCTCAGTAAATCTTCGAAAGCGGTTCCTAGATTTTTTTTTTTTTTTTTTTTTTTTTTTTTTTTTTTGCGGTATGCGGGCCTCTCACTGCTGCGGCCTCTCCCGCTGCGGGGCACAGGCTCCGGACGCGCAGGCCCAGCGGCCATGGCCCACGGGCCCAGCCGCTCCGCGGCACGTGGGATCATCCCGGACCAGGGCACGAACCCGTGTCTCCCGCATCGGCAGGCGGACTCTCAACCACTGCGCCACCAGGGAAGCCCGGTTCCTAGATTTTGAGAGGAATTTAGACTTCCTGGAATAAAATGGCTTATTTGTTTATTTTTTTAATTTAATTTTTATTTTATATTAGAGTAGAGTTGATTTACAATGTCATGCTAGTCTCGGGTGTAAAGCAAAGTGATTCAGTTCTACGTATCTATTCTTTTTCAGGTTCTTTTTCCAAAATAGGTTATTTGAAGTGTCACCATATTCCCTCAGCTTGGCGTGAAATGTCCATGTGGACCCCATGAGGGCAGAACGTTCATTAGCTTCTCTCCTCTTTCCCGGTGTCCATGCAGACTTGGGAGAGGGGGCCTTGGGGGGCCACCAGCTCTCTGAGGAAAGCAGCTCAGGTCCTAGGAGGGTCTAACAGGTATTCTGTCATCACACAGATGACACATTTGCATGATTACAACTATGAGGAGTCTGTTTGCAGCTGTCCACTTGTCATTCTGAATATGTCCATTTGTCCCATTTTAACTTGAGAAGTTGTCTGATTTTTTTAAAAACGTATTTGGCACCCAAGAAGGTAGGAGAGTGCAGCTTAAGTGTATCATTCAGTTATATTGAAGCTAAACAGCAATCTGAGAATTCCCAAAATCTTCTATCATTTTGAAGACATTTCACGAAGACCCGTTGGATGATTCTAAAGACGTAATTATCCCAATCGGCCCGCAGCTCTCAGTAATATTGCTTATGTCACATTTCAGCCGGAGGAAGGTTGCAAGGTTTCTACCGCAGAGATTCAGCAGGCCAGGGCTGGGTCCTTTCATAAACCACCCGTGGCATCTGAAGTAGTGTGATTTCTGGCTGCTTTCAAATTAGCCTTTCCAAGAGACTTGAACATTAAAAACTTAACCAGCAAAATACTTTCTCTGGAACCGTGTGTGGTCTTCTGAAGCAGGTTTCAATGATTCATCTGTAAAGACAGAGGATTCTTTCTTTTTTATCTTAATTTCTAACGGCATTAACTATTCCTGCTTAAGACAGAAATAGCTGTGTTCTCTCAGTGTTGTTTGGGGTTGCATGTAGCCGGCAGCGCCCTGCAGAGGGATTCCCCCCCCCCGCCCCCCGGTTTAACTGTTCACAGTCAATAGAAGGTCTGCAGAATAGGCTGGCAGTGAGAGAGGCAGGTGCCCACAGCCTGGTACACATCACCCCTCGGTGAGTCAGGTAAGAACTGTGTCCCCTGAAGTCTAAGCACAAATCTAACTCCTCTCAGAGGCCTTCTCTGGGAAGAAGCTGTTTCCTGTGTCAGCCCCTCCTTCCTTCCTTCAGTATCTTGATACATGTGTATAGTTGCAGAGGGTGTGTGCTCGGTCGCGAATGCAGTGCCGAGGCTGAAGCAGACACTCACTAGGAGGGGGACAGCCTTCTAAGTGTCTACCAAATGGGTCGCGATTGTACAGAGAGTGCAGATTCCTCTGAGGCGTGAGGGAGCAGCGACGATCTGCGGACGCTCAGGACGAGAGTGCGGAAGCTGCGGAACCTTGTTCACGGCGGAGGCCCCCACAGGCAGCACGTGGAGAGGCCCGGCTTGTTCTGGGAGCCGTGGGACCAGGTCTGCGGGGAGCCGGGGCTGCAGCGTGACGAGGGCCTGGTGTGGTGCCCGGGGTGTCAACTCTGCCCTGGAGGGAGTTTACTTGCCTTTAAACAGATGGGTGATGTGCCTTGAAAGCCCTGAGGTCTCTAGCCTTCCAGAAGCTTGGAAGTTACAAAACTAGGTGAGTTAGACCTCTGGCTGGGAGCAGGGGATGGGGCCGGCTGCGCGTGGAGAGGCGGATGGGTCAGTGCCCTGTTTGGAAATGCCGGGGTTGAGACTCTTCTGTCATCGGGCTCGCCTTGTCCTGTTCCGATCTCAGGGGGGACGCTTAGGACTCGCTGAAGCACCTGCTCAGGTCAGATCGGCGCCGCCCGGTCCCTGATTGGCCTCGGGCGGGGGCGGGCCTAACTCCCCAGCCCCGGGGTGGCCGTACGTCCCGCGGCAGCGCTGCTCGGGCGCCTGGCCTGAGCCGGCCACTGGGTGACGGGCGTGTGTCCGCTCGCTTCTAGATCTGAGAGCTTTGAAAACCCTGCCTGCCAGTGTTTTCTCGGCCCCTCGCCCTTGTCTTAGAAACGCTGCCACGTTCGCTGTTTGTTCCTCGGGTGGCCGAGCAGCCTGGCACGGAAAATCTCGGAGGCTGGCCCCTGGTTTGGGGGTGGGGGGGGCGCGGCGAGGCCCGGGGAGCCTGTGTGCAGCCCATCGGCTCCCTGGCGCTCAGCACCGCTGCAGGGAGATCTTCCCGGGCCACTTGAACCGCAGATAAGTGCCCGGAGAGGGAAGTCGTCCGCTGGCTGGAGATGGAGCCCAAGCAGGAGGGTGAGGGAGGAGCTGCACAGAAAACCCAGGACCCTCCCTGAACTCGCTCCCTCACCCGGGGGTGGGGGGGGGGGGCAAACCCCATGCGGGTTGGGGGCGGGGGGGGCGGAGCCGATGAGGAGCGGCTGCCGTCACGTGACCAGGGGGGGCCTGTTTTCTGCACAATGACTGTGTTCATCCTAACGTCCCTAAAGCCCAGGGAGAGAAACTGGGATTCAGTGTTTTTTCAGAGGCGCCATTCGAAGGTGGGGAGGGAAGAGCCGCGTGTGAGCTCGTAGAGAGCAAGCCTCCCTCCTTCCGCGGCTGCTGTCGCCCTCTGCGGCCCTCACCACGTGGCCTGAGGTCTGGGGCCCCCGTTTCCCAGCCACGCAGGTTCCAGCTAACGTGGGGGCCGCCTCCTGCGCCGCCACGGCCGCGGTTCCGTCCGCGCAGGGCGCCCCGAGCGCATTCAGGAGGGGAGCTCAGGTTGCACCCGAGTCCCGTGCGCCCGTGAACGTGGTGCCCCCTTGAGGGGTCGCCCGTCTAATAGACCTGCGTGGTAATATGCTCGCGCTCGGCGGTCCGACCTGGGACGAGGCGCCTTTACGGACGTCCCTTCCTGGAAGGTGAGTTTGATGAGGAGGCTATGGAAGGTCAGGTTCCGGCGGAGGCCTCTTGAGACAACGTCTTCTCTCAGCCCGTAAACCAGTCGGCCACCCATAACGCTGTGGATTCCAGTCTCTCTCTGAGGGGATCCCAGTTAGATATTGCGTCGGGGAGGGCGATGGGTAGCTTACGAGTCAGCTTGGCTGGACCGCGGCGGCCACGTGTTTGGTCAAACGCTGGTCTGGCTGTTGCCGTGAAGGCGTGTTTGGGGCGAGGTTAGCATTTGAAGCGGCAGACTTTGAGTCGGGCAGAGGACCCTCCGTAGCGTGGTGGGCCTCGTTCAATCAGTTGAGGGCTGAAGAGAAAAGGCTGAAGCTCCCTGAGGAAGAAGGAATTCTGCTTCCAGGCGCCTTCGGACTCACGCTGTACCATCGTCTCTTCGCTGGTCTCCAGCCTGCTGGCCTGACCTGTAGACCTTAGACTCGTCAGCTCCACAACCTCTTAACTCCTTAAAATCAACCTCTCTCTTTCTTCATCCACCCCCACCCCCCCACCAACACACACACACCCTGTTGGTTCTGTTTCTTTGGGAAAACCTGACTCATCCAAGGACCAGAGATTAATCAATCAGTCGGCCCTGAAGCTGCATAGACACCAGTGACCAGAACTTGTGGAGCCGTGATGTGAGTGCAAGGTCCTCTGGCGGGCAGACCGTAGAATCTCGAGGGGCTCCCGGTGTTCCTAAAGGCCGAGTCACACCTCCCAGAGGTCACTGCTCGGAAACCACTGGGCCGTCTCGTCTTTTTGTTCAGGCCCAGCTCCCTTTGTCCCCAACTCCCTTTCCTCCCTTCTCACAATTCCCATCCAGTCTCCCCCTCCTCTCTCCTCTCTCTACTGTGCAGACGGCCTCCTGCCAAAAGAGGCTTCGTCCGTGAAGGGAAAGGCCTGGCTCTTGCTGGTTCTGATACGATGACTGGACGTGGGTTCAGGGAGAATAAGAGAAAGCGAGCTACGGTTCTCTTCTGGAGGAACAGCCCAAATGACACTTTCCGCGGTGAGCGCTTTGCCTGTAAACACGGGTGTCACTAGTTGTGAACCATGCAAAGCAGCCAGCGAGTGTGATTCCCTTTGGCTGAGAGCTTCAGTCCAGAGAACTTGTAATTATTCCGCCTCTTCAGCAGCCCGGGCAGTGGGCACTGCTTTCCTGTGAAGAGAGTTATGCAGAGAAAGAGCCCAAGGCCTTCCGGGGACTCAGAGACAGAATCGGAGCGAGAACCTCTGTTGTCCTCCACGGCTCCCGGGGACATTCTCAGGAGTCCAGGAGAAACTGGTTCCCCGACACCCAAAGCAAAGTGCCTGCAGGCATCCCTTGTCCCTTCCGGAAAAGCCAAGCCCACCTGCACGATCGTATAAATCACTCTGGGGGAACACTGTCTTCGTTCTAAACACAAGTTCCGTGCTGCCCTCTGACTGGGATTCAAGGTCCCAGGAGTGGCATCTCCTACAAATCCAGCAGGCCCTTTCATAAGCAAACCAATTCCGTTGTCAATTTCCGCACCTCTTCAAACAAAATGTAGAATTTGTTAGTGTAGAGCAGGAGCCTGAATTTTAGAAAAATCCTACATTAAACAGCACAGTAGAGTCCGCCATGCAGGTCAACAAGCTCATGGCGTAGCAGGTAATCCTCATTTTAAACACACGTGCCTTATCTGGCCTGATCTGCCCCTATGGTCAAAAGTCTCTATGGCTCCATGGGTATAAATATTGTTTTTTCACCAAAATTCAATCCAGTGGATAAAGAGTTACCTCTACCAAAGATAATACCAGCTTTGGAGACAGCTCTAAAAGATGTCTTTGAAAGAAATCTTAAGTAACAGCAACATTATCAGAATAATGAATCGCCCAATTAAGGAACGTCTTTGAAGTTAATGATATTTATCTGGATATTCAAGGCTTGTTTGTTTTTTAAAATCTCAATACTTAACTGCTAGACCTCACATGCTGCACATTTCTGTCGGAAGTAATGAATATGCTCAAAGCCAGATTCCGCGCTTGGGGACCTCCTGATGATAACGTGACATTTGCAAACAGCTCCTCTCTTATTCAGCACTTTTACATCGTTATCTCATTTGGCCTTCACATCTGTCCTACGAGCAGGATTACGATCTTCATCTTACGGAGGAGGAAATGGAGACCCCAAGACAGTAAAAACCAGCCTTAAAGTCAGTAAATGGTAGAAAGTGGTAGAAAACATGTAAAAAGGTTTTCAGCCAATAGTGGTAGAGCTGAGATGTGAACCCTGGACTCCAACCCTCAGAGCCATGATCTCCTGGTCACGCCATGCAGCCGAGGAGTCCCTTTCCACCCTGTGGTGCAGGGAGAGGGGACCCGGGCTTCTGGCCGCATTTGTGTGGGATTGAAGGCGTGGGACTCGTGGCTTCACCGACAGCCCCAGGATGGAGCTGGAAGGACCGTAGAGATTGTGGTCCTGCAGCTTCAGCCTGGAGATCTGCAGAGCCCAGAGTTCTGAGGAGGCTGCCCCAGGGAGTGAGAGAGGCCTGCAGGAGGGGGTACCTGGCCCATCTCAGCCCTGCTTCAAACACAGGACCGTTCACCTCTTACTCGGCAAATGCACAGACGTGGACCCAGAGAATCCCCACTCCATCCTTGGTCTCCTGGCTCTGAATCCATGGAGGACAGCAGTAGCACCAAGAGCAAAAGCAGAAAGACCAGATTCTAGTCTGAGTTCAGCCACCAACAGCGGAGGGAGCCTGGGCCCATCACTTCTTTGGATTGCTTTTCTTTATAATATAAAGGCATCAGAGGTTCTTTCAGGCCCTTGTGTTCCTCAAGCTGGAATCCCGGGTTATGGAGACTCAGAGCGGCCACCGCAAGGGCACAGGCCCTCATGTCACAGCACTGTCCCTGCTCCCTACAGCCAAGCTCTCCTTCCATACCTGCCACATACCGTTGGCGGCTTCCAGTTCAAGCCCCAGGGTCCCATCCTTCTTTTACTGTTACCCCAGGAAAATGTTAGGACCTGGCTGTGATCCGTACCCCGCACCTCCACTATTTCTGGATGCTGTTGGGGCGGGAACACCAGGCTCCTATGAAAAGTGTGCAGACCATGGAATGCCAGAGCAGCCATGGGTCCCTGGGAGGGCGTCTGATCCTTTTATTCCTCTCTCAGAAATGTTTATCCATCCGCAGTGGAATGGATAAACAAAACGTGGTCTACCCATAAAATGGAATATTATTCAGCCTTAAAAAGGAAGGGGGATAGGGAGCTTGGGAGGGAGACGATATGGGGATATACCTATACGTATAGCTGATTCACTTTGTTATACAGCAGAAACCGACACACCATTATAAAGCAGTTATACTCCGATAAAGATGTTAAAAAGAAAAAAAGGAAGGAAATTCTGACACCTGCTATAACGTGGGTGAACCTTGCACACATTATGCCGAGTGAAATAAGTCGCAAACAAAAGGACAGTATATGATGCTACTTACTGTGGTGTACTTACAAGAGGCAAATTTATAGAGACAGAAAGTGAAACTGAGGTTTTTAGGGTCTGGGGGAGAAGAAGGGGTAGTTAGTGTTTACCGACCGGGTGTAGAGTTTACGTGAGAAGATGACAACGTTTTAGGTGGAGACGGTGGTGATGGTCACACAGCATTGCGCTGTACCTGGTGCCGCTGAGATGCACGCTTGCGTTGCCTAAAACTAAGTTTTATTTTGTGTATATTTTATATATTTTTTTAAAGCACAGTCTGTATCTAAATCAAGACCCTGGGGGCCCAGCCCACGCCTCTCAGGTGGGCCCGAGGCTGCAGCACACGCAGCTCCCCAGGCGACGTGAATCCCGGAGTCTGCGACGCTCCTCCGAGCTGTTCGCGGTGGGGGAGCCTGAGCCTGCGGCCCGTGAGGCCGGAAGCACCGGGTTCCCAGCGCGCCCTTCCCAGAACGCTCAGCACCTGCGGCCGCGGGACACGGCCCGGCCGAGACCGCCGACCTCGGCCAGCGGGGCCACCGCGCAGCCGCCGCCTTCGGACGCTCGGGTCGCCGGGGCTGCGGGTAGGCGGGGCGGGGTCGACGGGCGCAGCGCCCGCCCCGGGAGCCATCCTGACTTGCCCTGGGGATCCCTTCCTTCCTTCGGGTAGCGTCTCCAAGGGCGCGCAGAGTCCGGCTCCCGTGAAGACAAGGAGCCCGGCTGTGGGCAGGTCCTTGCGCCCAGCGCTGGCCCCACCCTCGTCCGGTGTCCCGCCGGCTGCAGTGCCCATGCGCGCAGCCCAGCCCCGCCCCCCTCCGCAGCGAAGCGGGTGGGCGGGGCCGCCCGGAGAACGGGGCGGGGCAGGCCGGGCCCTGACCCGGTGGCGGCACCCGCGCAAGTCACTTAACCTTCGCTGAGTCGTTTTCTTAATTGTGGCAAAAGAGACGTAACGTATAATTCACCGTGTTAACCCTCGTAAGTGTACAGCTCAGTGGCATGAAGTACTTCACACTGTTGCGCAGCCGTCACCCCCCGTCCATCCCCAGAACTTTTTCTCTTTCCAAACTGAAGCTCTGTCGCCATTAAACATTCACTCCCCAGCCCCTTCGCTCCGGGCCCTGGCCCCCGCCATTCTTACCGTCCCTATGACTTTGACGACTCATATACATGGAATCGTACAATAGTTATCCCTTTGTGGCTGGTTCATTTCACCCGGCATAATGTCCTCAAGGTTCATCCATGTTGTAGCTAGCAGGTGTCAGAATTTCGTCTTGAGTTTCCTTTGAACTAGTCCTGTGCAAAATGGTGATGATTTCTAACTCTCCAGAAAGAACATAGTAAGAATCACAGAGAAAATATGTAAAACTATCACAGAATAGGTGCTCCATAAGTGGAAGATATTACTATCTCTACATGTATTACCAGTATAATAAGATGTGGAAAGAGTCTGCAAGCAAAATGGAAGAGTCCTCGGACAAAAAAATGTTGCCTGCCATTCCAGTAAACGAGGGATGTTGCTTGCATCAAACCATCAGCCAGGACGGTGCACCCTGAGGGGATTCAGGATGGAGAGGAACAGGACACTGGCCCTAGACAGTTAAGATGCAGATCTAAGGAAGAATTTCGAGGAGCCCCGGCTCTCGCATCCTCCCATCCGTAGAAAAGCACGAAAATCACTAACTTGCGATGTCTGTGTGTTGTGATTAGCGGTCATCATTTGACGCTCCACTACATGTTTGCTTGTTTCTGGCAAAAACTCCTGTACATCCCGGCTCCTCCCTGACCTCCTCGGAGGAGCTTCTCAGAGCATCTGAGAGGCTGTCTCCTGGGCCATGGTCCTCAGCAAGCTCCCCGAATAAAGCATGACTCGCAACTTGTAGGTCGTGCGTTTTTCGTTTTCAGTCGACAAGTTGCCTCTGCCTGTTCATCTGGGCTTGTGGGGTTCAGGGGGTCAGTTCAGAGCTTCCCACAGTAACGTGGGATTCTTTGGAGGCGGAGGGAGACTGAGGCCAGACTGTGGTTTGGCGGCCTCGTTCCCCCCAGGAGGTGTGTGTAAGGGTGGAGGTGGGTAGAGGGTGGGAGAGGGTACAAGGAGACCGGGGTGTTTCATCCTGGAGCCTGGGGTGGTTTTCCAGCACCGCTGCAAGCAAACTGCTCTGGGCAGGCATGGAGATGCACGTCCCCCAAGCCTGGGTGCACACACGCACATGTGCAGACAGTGAGACGGCAGTAAGCTGGGAAGCAGTGGGCCAGGCTTCCCAGGGAATCTCCCAGAGCCTGGCATCCAGGAAGGAGACCTCAGCCATGAAAGGCCACTGCCTGTGGGTGGGCTGCAGGTGCCAGACCAGCAAGTGCGGAGGAAGCAGCAAGGGTGACGGGCAGAGTCTGCAGAGGTGACAGCAGCTGGAAGTTGGTGTTCTGTTCTGGGATTCTACCAGCCCCTGTCGGGTAAGCCTATCCAATACTGCCTCAGGGGATGAAGGCCTGGGAAAAACCAGCTACCCAGGAAGCCCGGGGAGCCAGGGATTCAGGCAGCACCGGCTGCACCCCACGCGGGGGCTGTGTCCGTGCTAATGTGCCACGGAAGTTTACCTGCAGGGACAGAAGAGACTCTGAAGAAAGAACCAAGGGCAGGAGGGACCAGACAGAACAATCTGAGAAAGCCCTCCTGCCCGGTCTGTCACCAAAGTATCTCAGAAGGGGAAACCAGGCACCCGGAGCAGGAACCAGCTGACACAACGAGGGCCAGATTACATCTCCAAGAACTTGCTGCCATCCAGCCACAGTCTGGAATAAATCTTGTTACATGATTAAAGATATAAAAGAAGAAATAGAAGATTATGGGACTTCCTTGGCGGTCCAGTGCTACCACTGCAGGGCTTGCGGGTTCAATCCCTGGTCAGGGAACTAAGATCCCGCATGCTGCATGGCATGGCCAAAAAATAATAATAATAATATGGGCGAGGAAAACAAGCAGATGTAGAAAATAAACAAATAGAACTTCTAAAAATTAAAAACATGATAAATGAAACTTAAAACAATAAATGGTTCAGAAGCAGAAGAGACAACTGGAAAGAAAATCAGTGGGCTGGGAACTGGACCTGAGGAAATGGAAGGGACGTATGATAGAGCACGTGAAACCCAAGACGAGAAAGTCTAACATGCGTCTAAAAGAAGTTTCAGAAAGAAAGAAAATAGAAGATGAGGGAAAGAAAATTCACAGCGGCCGTTTTCCAGGACCAAGTGTGTATCTCTATAGTCATGCCCTTAGATCCAGGAGAGCAGGCACCCTGCCCTGGGCCCTGCATCTCAGGGAGCCCCAGGGCTGCCAAGTGCCTTCCTCAAGGTTTTCTACACCTCCTCCAAAGGCGAGGATTAGCAGGGCTGGCAGTGTGTGGTCAGGACGCCCAGCGCCTGGAACGAGCCAGGGGGGACCACAGGCCTGGTTCCCCCCCCCCTTCAAGGCACTCTCTGGCTCTCTATGTGGCTTATGGGGACATCGAGTCTTGCTCCTCTGGGTTGCCCTGGGGCATAATTTAATGCTCAAAATGAACACGCGGGCCCAGAGGTGCACTTAAGTGCAAGAACATCGGCGTATGGCATTGCAAGATTAAAACGATAGAATCCATCAAACCACGTGCAGCGTAAGGAAGTCAGGAGGCGAATGATTGGTAATTGAGTTGCGAAGCCTCGGGACTTGGGGCCCACGCAGGATGCCGCCTGCTGCCGGAGTAACCAGCCCCCCAGCCCCCAACCCCCGGCGCCAGGGCCGATGGGGCGGCCGATGGAAGGCAGGAGGGGCGGCTGCAACCACACCTGCACCCAGTAGCATCCATCAGCGAGCCCGGATATCCGGCCCCTCGGCGGCCCCGGCGGAGCACAGCCAAGCGGGCCGGGGGCAGCAGGCCTTCTCCCTGAGGTTCAGGCCGGGGGACGCGGCCTGGGAGCGGCCCCGAGTCCCCGCAGAGACCCACGCCCGCCGGCTCAGACCCCAGCACTGGGCCTCCAAGCACCAGGAGCTGCCGGCCAAGCCTTCTCGGCGAGACCGCTCCGACGCTGGTAGGAAAGAAAGCTTGTTCGTTTGGGGCTTTGGCTGCTTTTCTTTTGCTTTTCTTGTGGCGGAAGAAGGCGGGGAGCAGGCGGAGAGAGCCCGCTGGGGACCCTGACCTGTCCGGGTCCCTCCCCCATCACCCCTTGCCTCTGGTCCTCCCGAGTCTCCCGCACGCGGGGCGCCCGCCCGCCCCGGGGAGCAGCCTGGGCTCGGGCCTCGACGCAGCGCCGCTGTCCCTCCCCTGGGCGCTGCGGGGCTTGATCTGGTCCCAGGCCTCGTAGCCCGAGGTGGGCAGGAAGAATTTCTCCTTTGTTGTGGCTCGCGTGCCTCCGAAGTCCCTCCGAGCACAGCCCGGCTCTCCTGGCCTCCCTTGCCCCCGACCTCGGGGCCGAAGCTGAGATTCCGTCTCGGACGCGGCTGTTTTCTCCCCCAGACGAAGGGCCCCCAGAGCGGGGAAGAGGGGACGGGCCCGCCCAGTAAGCACAGGCGCCCGGGCCCGGGTGTCGACAAGGCCCGCCTGGGCCTGGCCCGGCCGCGTAGCTTCTGTGACCGTGTCCCGGGGTCGGGCAGCTTCGAGGCTGTGCCGCCCGAGAGCCCCGCACGGCCCTGCTCGCTCGCACGAGGGCCCACGCTTGGGCGAACCCCCAGTTTGCCGTCAGCATCTTGAAACTCTCAGTACTTGTTTGAACAGGGACCCCTGTGTTCACTCGGGATCGGGCCCCAGTGGGGTAGAAACCTGGGCCTGGCCTGGAGCACGTTCATGTGACGACTTGGGGGTGAGCAGACGCGGGGAGACCGAGGGGGGGGTGAAGGAGGTGGAATCGGGGTCCTCCCCGCGCTCCTCCCCTGCCCCGACCCTCCTGTGTCTCTCATTCGAAATGCCCGTTGTGCCTGCTGGGACCAGGGCCTGGAAGGGTGCCGGGCAGCCCTGTCCCCGTGAGCCAAGGAACCCCTGCCCCCCCCACCGCCCCCCCACCCCCGCCTCTGCTTTTACTTTGTCTGAAGCATCGCAAATTACGGTGCCTTGAAAACAAAGAGGAAGCTTCCTTTGGATTTCCTGCTGTAGGCTAATCAGAGGAAAACAAATGTCTTCTGCAAGGTAGCAAAAGCAGTCAGTGATGGCTTTCGATGCCTGGCGTGGTCCTCCGGAGACTGAGCATTGGGTGGCGTTTGTGACGATCTGAGGACGGCAGTCCAGGTTATCCCAAGAAAGCCTGACTGGTGACTCCACCCTCTCTGGGTGTGGGTTCATGATCTCCTCGGTCTGGGAGAAGATTGGCCTCAGTACTTACTTCCCTGGGCTTTACAAACAAGGGGCCCTGATGACCAGCATGGGGGGTGTGGTGCAGGGAGAAGGAAGGAATGGAAATTGGGGGAACCTTGGAAGACTGGACAGGGAACCCTAGAATCCTGCCTCTTTCTCCGACCTTACGATGCCTCGGCTCATTCTTTTTTTTTTTTTAATTTTTATTGGAGTCTAGTTGATTTACAATGTTGTGTTATTTTCAGGTGTACAGCAAAGTGAATCAGTTATATATATACATATCCATTCTTTGTTAGATTCTTTTCCCATATAGGCCATTACAGACTATGAGTAGAGTTCCTGTGCGCTATACGGGAGGTCCCTCTTAGTTACCTGTTTTATATATAGTGGTGTGTACATGTCAGTCCCAATCCCTCCCCACCCCCGGCTCCAGCTCATTCTCAGGCAAACATTAAAAGGCTGGAAAAGTAGCACTTTAGGGAACATATAGGATTTTGGAAAATTTAGCCCATTCCATGAAAATCCATGCCATTTTACGAGCCTTGGTCTGGGTGGGGTGGGGTGAGAGGTGTGCCTTGCCAACTCAGACGTATGGAATAAATCTGAGAGTTGGAAAGGACTTCTATGTAATCAAGTCCTGACCATAAATAAGCAATATGGGAAAAGTCCTGACTATATTTATTTATTTTTTAATTGAAGTATAGTTGAGTTACAGTGTTGTGTTAATTTCTGCTGTACAGCAAAGTGATTCAGTTATATATATATATATATATATACACACACATATATATTTCCTTCTTTTTAAAATATTCTTTTCCATTATGGTTCATCATAGGATAGTGAATATAGTTCCTTGTGATATACAATGGGACCTTGTTGTTTGTCCATTCTTTATAGTTTGCATCTGCTAATCCCAAACTCCCAATCCATCCCTCCCCCGACCCCCTCCCCTTTGACAGAACAGAACAGAACAGAACCACAGGTCTGTCCTCTATGTCCGTGAGTCTGTTTCTGTTTCGTAGATAAGTTCATTTGTGTCATATTTTAGATTCCACATATAAGTGATATCATATGGTATTTGTCTTTCTCTTTCTGGCTTACTTCACTTAGTATGATCATCTCTGGTTGCATTCATGCTGCTGCAGATGGCATTATTTCATTCCTTTTTATGGCTGAGTAGTATTCCCTTGTATATATGTACCACATCTTCTTTATCCATTCATCTGTCAATGGACATTTAGGTTGCTTCCATGTCTTGGCTATTGTAAATAGTGCTGCTATGAACATAGGGGTGCGTGTATCTTATTGAATTATAGTTTTCTCTGATGTATGCCAAGAAGTGGGATAGCTGGATCATATGGTAATTCTATTTTTAGTTTTCTGAGGAACCTCCATATTGTTTTCCATAGTGGCTGTACCAACTTACATTCCCACCAACAGTGTAGGAGAGTTCCCTTTTCTCCACACCCTCTCCAGCACTTGTTATTTGTAGACTTTTTAGAAATGGCCATTCTGACTGGTGTGAGGTGGTATCTCGTAGTTTTGATTTGCATTTCTCTAATAAAACAATGTTGAGAATCTGTCCATGTGCCTATTGTCCATCTGTATTTCTTCTTTGGAGAAATGTCTGTTTAGGTCTTCTGCCCATTTTTTTGCTTGGGTTGTTTGTTATTTTGTTGTTGAGTTGTATGAGCTGTTTGTATATTTTGGAAATTAAGCCCTTGTCAGTCATATCATTTGCAAATATTTTCTCCCATTCTGTATGTTGTCTTTTCATTTTGTTTATGGTTCCTTTGTTGTGCAAAAGCTTGTAAGTTTGATTAGGTAGCATTTGTTTATTTTTATTTCTATTGCCTTGGGAGACTGACCTAAGAAAACATTGGTAAAATTTATATCAGAGAATGGCTTGCCTACATTCGCTTCTAAGAGTTTTACGGTGTCATGTCTTATATTTAAGTCTTTAATCCATTTTGAGTTTATTTTTGTGTATGGTGTGAGGGTGTGTCCTAGCTTCATTGATTTGCATGTGGCTGTCCGACTTTCCCAGCACCACTTGCTGAAGAGACTGTCTTTTTCCCATTGTATGTTCTTGCCTCCTTTGTTAAAGACTAATTGACCGTAGGTGTGTGGGTTTATTTCTGGGCTCTCTGTTCTGCTCCATTGATCCATATGTCTGTTTTTGTGCCAGTACCATGTTGTTTTGATTACTGTAGCTTTGTAGTATGGTCTGGAGTCTGGGAGGGTAAAGGAAAGGTCCTGACTATAAACAATTAATATAGGAAAAGTCCTGACTATAAAAAATCAATATGGGAAAAGTGAGACCCAGAGGGGAAAACACCTACTTAGGATCACTTCTGCCATCATGTTATCATCACCATTAACCATCCACACATTCACCAACCACTTAGTCTGTTTCATGCACTGCATTTGCCACATTTCCTGCGACACCTGTCCCAGGATTCAGGCAACTGGGGTGTAGTGTTAAGTGTCAGCAGTGTAGGTATTCAGCTCAAATTGTTCCCTCAGCTGAGATCCCTCCCCGGAGTTGCTGACGGCCAAGACGGTTGATCCTGAAACTGTCAGTTTAAAACGGTGAGATTTGAGAACCGAGGAGGGTGGTTACGTGGTTCACATGTAAACCATCTTCAGAGTCTGAGAGTAGATGCATGGAGATCAAATAGTTTCCAGGATCAAGCACGCCTGTTATAAACCTGCTCCTTTGTAATTTACAGTGTGCCCCTAAACCAAAATAACTATGGAGATACTGAGATAAACAGTTACATAGAACAGAAGGAGAGAGTATTATTGAGAACAATGTCCAAAGGGCTGGAATCAAAGCCAGAAGATGTTGATAGAATCTAAATGTATCAAGGATCCCATTTGACAAGGCTTGGACTTGAGCCCTCCTGAGAGAAAAATCTCCATTTTATTTCTAAAGATCATGCAGGAAGAGACTCTCCCTACCAGCACCCACACTCCCACCCCAGGAAATCTTTCCTTGGCTCCCATCCCATGCCTCAGGATTAACTACAGAGAAACTTTGTCTCAAATCTTGTTCTAGTACTAACCCATCTGCATCACGTAAAAGAGATGGGAGGGAAACACAGCTAATTTCTGCCCTCGATAGAAGAATGCCTCACCCCGGGGGGAACACTTGGGTCCAAGCGTGAGATCCCAGTCACGCAGTCCTGGTTATATTATGTCTTCATCAGAGCTCACACCTCTGTGTCTTTGCAGGACTTCCCCGAGGCCCCAGCGGGCAGGGCCTGGAGGCAGGAGGAGGAGGGGTGTCCATGGTAACGTCCAGCCCTCTGGCATCGCCTTCCTGCCCAGAAGACCCGGGGAGGCAGCTGCCCATTAACCGAAACTCCATGAGCCTCCCAGTTGAGGATGAGAATAGGATGCAAAAAGCAAGGGGCGATCATTAAGGGCAGTAAATAAAAGGCGGTCCAGGGTGGAAAAAATGCAAGGATTACCCTAAGGAGGACAAGAATCCCAAACATAGTTATTAATGGCAGGAGATAAAGTGTTTGGAAACGACAAACACTGAGCGAGAACTCAGGGGAATGAGAAAAGGCCGACAAATTATATGTGAGCTCGTAACGGGATCCAGGGGAACAACCGCACAGAGCACAGCAGTTGTGAATCGCATAGTTGAGGTATCGCGTCATGGACCAGGGAAGAGGGCCACGTCCCCGGAGCCCCCGGAGCCCACAGGCCGGCCCGCAGATGGCGGAGATTTAGCTGAGGTGGAGGGGATGGAAAGAGGGCCCTGCAGAGGGCGAGCGGGCAGGGCTGGATGGAGAGAATTCCCAGCAGAGCTGGTCCCCTGCGGACAGGCCAGCCAGGCCCAGCCCCAGGGGGCGGGGAGGCCCACAGGGGCGGGGCAGGTCATCACCCAGTGCGTGCAGACCCGGAGGCCGTGGGACCACTGGCCGAGCAGCTCTTCTAAGCATGTTGGGGGACAGGCAACGCCACAGCCCGTGGGCCCTTGGGGGTCTGCAGAGCAGCCGTGGCCGTGGCCTCCTAGAAGCCTGCGATGAGCTCCTCGGGAAGGGATGGGCATTTTCTCAGCCTCTCCAGGCAGCCGTGCCGGACGCCATCAAAGGCTGAACTTGGCGGGGACTGGGTGGCCTGTTCCCACCTCTGTCCACCGAGACCCAGGCCTGGTCTTTCTGTCATTTCTTGGGGTCTCTTGTCTGCCCATGTTTCAAGCTGAGAGAAGGGCACAGGGGGGCACGGGGGGGGCACGGGGGCCAAGGCGGTGTTGGGGGTAGCCTCCAAGGGCATCAGTCAGTGGGCTGAGGCCAGGAAACCATCCCCGGGGCCTGGGCCTGCTTTCAGCCACAAGCCGCTGAGAGCCTCGTCCATTGTGTGATACACGCCTGTCTCCCACGCCTTGTGCAAATGTGTATTGATCCCCTGCGCTAGACTCAAAATGCAAAACGACCCGTGTGGACCCCGGTAGGGACATGGAACAGGGAGAGGTGGACGGGGAAGCAGATGATCACGCTCGGGGTGGTGGATGCATGAAATGAGACGCCTGGGGTGGGAGTTGCCGCTCCGCCCACAGTGAAGACCTTGTGGGGGGGGATGTGTGGGCTCCTGCAGACCGAGCAGGGTCTGGCCAGGCAGGGGGAGGGGGGAGGGCAGCTCTGCACAGGTGTGGAGTATAAGGTTGAGGCTGGATTCACTCGGCCTGACCTTTAAGCTGTGTGACCTCAGGCAAGCAACTTAACATCTCTGTGCCTCAGTTCCTCATCTATAAATAAGGATGGAAAATGGTACCTACCTCCCAGGGTCGTTCTGAGGATTACACATGTTGATGTATATCAAGACCTTAGATGCGTGTCCGGCACAAAGAAAGTGCTCAGTAAACAGGAGCGGCTGTCTTTTGTCCTGTGTTGGGAGAACTTGGCGAAATTCAGTGTGATTGGACGGGACAGAGAGACACAAGCTCGGGGGCTAGAAGGGGGCAAACAAGGAGGGTGACGCCCGAGAAGTCACCTCGGGCAGGCACAGGCCTTGGGTCTTTTGAAGACAGATGAGAAATAGCTTTCTACCTCTCATGTTATAGATTTCTAAGTATATTAGTTTTTTCATTATATTTAAAATCATTTTCCAATTCCATGACCTACAAACTAACATTAAAACACGCTGCTGTTTTTGTTGTTGTTGATGTTGTTGTTTGCGGTACGCGGGCCTCTCACTGCTGCGGCCTCTCCCGTTGCGGAGCACAGGCTCCGGACGCGCAGGCGCAGCGGCCACGGCTCACGGGCCCAGCCGCTCCGCGGCATGTGGGATCTTCCCGGACCGGGGCACGAACCCGCGTCCCCTGCATCGGCGGGCGGACTCTCAACCACTGCGCCACCGGGGAAGCCCCACGCTGCTGTTTTTATGTTGCGTCATTCAAGAGATGGGCAGAACTATTTCTTAAACATGTATTTACTTGCAGCCAAAAGAACAAACAAAAATGAATGTCAGAGTTTATTATTTGGCTCAAAAAAAAGTGCATCGTGCTGCAGCAGCTGAAGGAGAAAAAATGAGTGCTACAAAAATAGGTGACCCCAGATGGTAAGATAAGTAATCAAAGCAAAAATCGTTGGCATTTTAGTGCTTATGAAATCCTTCACCTAAATTGCAGTGGTCGAAGGTCCTGCTGCCCTTTCGGGCTCTTAGCCTGAGAGGTGCCGGGCAGAGGTGCTCAGGGCCCAGGAGAGGACTTGGGGTCAGAAAAACCCTGGGAGAAACCTCAGTAAATCTCTTAGGTAAGGAAGAAGACACTAATTTTTAAATTAATTTATAATGCATTCAGCTCTGCTTCTTAAAAATATTATATATACAGACCTTCCCCAAAGCTACATTTCTGCAAGTGAGAGATGGAATGTCGAGCTACTCTGCACTCCGGGCCTCTGTAGGGGGCTCGGCCCCCCTTCTCCCGGATCTTGAACCAAGGAGCAGGAAAGCAGGAGGTACCGGCTCTCAGAGTGGCCACGCGTTGGAGGAGCTGGGCAGTTGCTGTTTGCCCTCACCTTCTCCTGTGCGACGCCCCGCCTCAGGCACAGACCTGGGTGGACCTCGCCGCCTCTCTCCCTTCTGGGCTCTCAAACACACATGAGCCTTCATAACCTTTGTCCTCCAGTGAGCTAACTCTAGCCCTCACCCTAACCCTAACCCTAGCCCAAGCCCTAACATTAACCCTAACCCTAGCCCTAGCCCTAACATTAACCCTAGCCCTACACCTAGCCCTAGCCCTAGCCCTAGCCCTAGCCCTAGCCCTACACCTAACCCTAACCCTAGCCCTAGCCCTAGCCCTAGTCCTAGTCCTACACCTAACCCTAGCCCTAGCCCTAGCCCTAACCCTAACCCTAACCCTAACCCTAGCCCTACACTTAGCCCCAGCCCCAGCCCCATCAGGCCTCAGGCCCCAGCCACACGCCTGGTTTCCAGAGGGCTCCGCAGCCCAGCACGCAGTAACGTGCTACTTTGGTTCCTTGGCCATCGTATTTGGAGAGAGGCCTCCTTCCCAGCATTCCTGCCCAGAGGCGGCTGCGACGAAGCCAGCTGCGGTGTTCCTGTGGCCGTGGCCATAATGGCCTCAAATACCAGCGGTACCACCCAGACGGAAGCACCTGGGTCCCCGATCACCGCTGGCCCCTCCTCCATCACCGAAGTGCTAACGATGGGCAGGCGAGAGGGACGCGGGCGTCTGGAAAACCGGACTCCTCTGCCCCACGCTGTCACCGGCGTCGGCCGCAGCTATAGCCGCACCGACCCGAAGACCCTGCCGTGCTCCGACGACGCCCACCCGCCAGGCCTTCACACCTCGGAGCCAAACCGCGAGCCCCGTGGGAGCGGCGGCTGTGACCGAGCGGGACGAGCGTTCGGAACACAGTGGGCGTCACCGGGGCCCGGGGGGCGGGGCGGCCACGGTTCCCTGCGGTTAACAAGGAAGAAGCGGGACCGGCCCCACGGGTGCCCCCAGGGCCTGACCTCCCCCCGGCCTCTTCCGGGCCACTGTCCACGCAGCCTTCATAAAAACTGCGAGCTCCTTCATCAGGGATGCTTGGAAATTCTTGAGGCCTCTTAAAGTGCTGAGGTTTGCAGCAGTGACTGCAGAAGCCAGGAGGGGTCTGAGTGACTCACCGCCGGGTCGCTGATTTCCAGGCGAAACCTGCCCTGACACCTTCAAGGTGGGGTGACAGCTGAGAAGGATCCCTCCCCTTTGATGGCAGCCGCAGAAACGTAAAGAGTTAAAAAGAGGCTCCAAGGTCAGGAAATTCTACCCTGGATTTCGACAGCGGCTCCCCCGCCCACGCTTTCCCCACTAACCACCCGAGGGCGGCCAGAAGGTCCTGCCAGAGCCCACTTGAAAGAGAGTGGTTTGCTCTGTGCTCCTAGAAATGCAAGTCTGCAAGTCCAGAGTCTTCGATAAACATGTGGCTCCGGACTCCTGCTCAGCAACCCCCGCCCCGGCCCGGATGAAGCGCAGGGTCCCGGTCTCCTGCCGAGGAAGGAGCCTCTCGTTTCCCCCGGGCCTCCACGTGGGCCCGCGGCCCGCGCGGCCAGACTCCGGGCCGTGAGAGCCGAGGACCGGAGGCTCCTCGCAGCACACGCGTCCAGCGGGTCCTCGGCCAGGCGCCGCGCTGCGGACTGGTCACCGGTCGCCCGCTCCTTCCGGAGGCCCGTCACGCCTGCTGCTGCTCTCCGTGCCGGGGACACACACAGATGAAAGCGGTGCTTCGCCACCAAGGGGCGTAGCGGGAAGCGGAGGGCTGTTATCCAGTCACAGACAGACAGACAGACGAGGTGGAGGATGTTTGGTGCTGAGGGGGAGGCGGGGCGCGGGAGGGGGGCGCTGGGTGCGCAGCCGCCGCAGGGGCGCTGGGCCTCCGCGTGCGAGGAAGCAGTCAGCGGGGACCCGTGGGCAGGAGGGCAGGCCCGTGTGGGTCCCGAGACAGGAAGTGGTTGGAGCCCCGGGAGCCGGGCCGAGACGCTGCGAGGAAGGGCTCCTGGGGGTGTGTGGAGGGTGGGACCTGCGGGGGGCGGGGGCACGGGCTCGGACCTGACTCCCCCCTGGCTTCGGGGACCCACAGCGAGCTCCCAGTGGACGTGAGTTAGGGGTGAAGGAGGCTCGCGGACAGAGAGGACGTGATTCAGGAGGGGCTGCCCCCCCCCGAGCCGAGCTGGAGCCCACACCCGGGCCTCCGTGACACTGACACCCACGGGGGCCACTCGAACGCCGGACACGACCCTGACTCACACGGACCCCACCGTGACGTAACCCGCCGGGGCCTGGCTGGACCTGCCGTGAGTGGCGTCGAGTGGAAGCGAGGAGGACGGAAGGAAGCCCGTCATGCAGGGCGAAGCGTGAGAGGCGGCAGGCGTGGGCTGGTGGTTGCCTGGCAACCGGGATGCAGCCCTGCTCTGTAGCCCACTCCCCAGCTGTCAACACTCCCATCGGGGCCGGTTTCTAGTTACCCAGGGGAAGCCACCGAACAAGGAGTTGGGAAGAGATGTGCACAGCTGGCTCTTTGGAGCTGTTCCCACCGACGCCAGCTCGCCGCTGGTGGGGACAAGGGCCTGGAGGATGCAGAGGTGAAGGGCGTGGACTCTAAAGCCAGGCAGACTGGGTTCAAGTCACAGCTCTGGTGTTGATTAGCTGTGTGATCTTAGACAAGTAACCTAACCTCTCTGTGCTTCAGCTTATCCCCTTGTAAAATGGGGATAACAGTAGTAGCTACCTGAGGATTGTTATAAGGATTGAGTGAGTTTATATTTATAAACAACTAGCATGTAGTAAATATTTAAATGTTTTCCAAATAAAATATGGAAGAAAGAGGTCTGAGTTCCTGTTGTGAATGTTTCTACGTCCAAGGACCAGCTCACAAACAGGTGTTCACGTACCTGCAAAGAATGTTAGACAGTAGTTAAGTGTGGAAGGAAATAGTTTATTGTTTGCTTTTTAAAATATACTGTTAGTAGTTAACAGAGTTGAGTGCCTTAATATAGACCTCTACAGCCTTCAAAGAGTCAGGCTCATCTCCACAGCAGGGCCTTTGCATGTGCTGTTCCCTTGGCTCTTCCCCCGGACACCCCACAGCTCTTTCACTGTCCTGTTTTCTTTTCTCTCTCTCTCTCTCCGCCCCCCCCCCCGCCCTCTCTCTCTTTTTCCTCTCTCTCTCTTTTCACTGTCCTGTTTTAAGTCACTTTCCCAGTGAGGCTGCCTCTGACCGCCCAATTTTCCATTGCATGCCTCCCCCAGATCCCATATTCCCTTCCCTATTTTCCCATAGATGTTGTTACCTTTTAACCTACTACTTATTTCATTCTCCATCATGCCCTGCTAGGATGTAAGTGCCATGACAGCAGAGCGTTTTCCCCGTTTCGTTCAACACTGTGTTCCTAGTGCCTAACAAGTAACAAATGCACAGCAGGTGCTTAGTAAGTATTTGTGAAACGAATAGAGGAATACGTGTGTCTCTTTGGGCTCAGCTAAATTCTCAGACTGCTTAACTTCATAATAATCATGCTAAATTGCACTAAAGCTTCAGCTGTGAAGTTTAGTAAGTCTGGGTTTTAACTCAAATGTCAAGGTGGTTTGAAAAGATTCATCAATAAGATTGTTACCGTATGACGTGCCCTTTGCCTCAACTCAGATAACCCTCCGTCCGTGTTTAGTTACTTCTTTGAACATTTATCTCACGGGCTTTTCTTCATGCTTATCCCCGTAACTGGACGTGGACATGAATGACTGTGTGCCCGTGTTTCACGCACTGAGGAAGCAGATTTTTCTCTGACCCATCAAGGTACTTTCGAAACCCTAGTTTCCCAAACAAGGAGCCTGACTCTGTCCAAGGGGGCGCAGCTAGTAAATGGCTGGTTCAGGAATTTGTCCGGATCCACCCAGCTCAGAAGCTGTGTTTTGCTGCTCTGTCACGTCACCTCCAAGTGCAAGTTCTAGCTTACTCTAGTTTGCCTCTTGGTTTTTACATTCTTTTCTTCCACAATAAAGTTAAGTTGATACAGTCAAAACCCGGTGTGGTTTTCCTCCAAGAAATATGTTTAGGCAGCCACCTAAGTAAGTTAATTAGATAAATGTCACATTCCTCTTTTCTCCCATTAGTCACAGGCCTAGTGTTTTAAAATTTATCTATTTCTCATGATAATTCCTTTACCTCTATCATCGTAAGTGTAAGTGTGTGCAAGGCATACCTAGCAGGCAGGTGTGCAGTGATGAGCAACAGCCAAGTTCTCACGAGTTCTCTTTCATCTTCAGGTGAAGGAAACTGTCCCTCACGTTCATTCATTCATTCGTTCGGTCATTCAACCCTTTGTTAATTTGTTCATTCATTCACTCATTCGTTCGTTTGTTCATTCATTCTAGAAAGTTCTATCGAATGCCAGCTGTGTGCCAGACATTGTGTTAAATATGAAAGTTACAGAGACACGATCCTTAGCCTCGGAAGTGTTCTACACAGTAGATGGTTGTGTCAAGAACTTAATAGCGTATCATAAAATTTCTGCAGATTCTCCAAATCAGCAAATTAATAACAAGTGATAATTATCATACTTGCCATTTGGGTAACAGAGCTTTTCTGCAGCAGAGTCCTCAGGGAATCAGGGCCCCTGACTCTGGGATATCAGGCAGGGTCACACACACACACACACACACACACACACCACACCACACTCCACATACATATCCCCCCACACACACACACACGCACCTGAGCAGTAATAGAAATCAAGTCAGGATTCCTTTTAATCTATCAAGTGAATGATGTGCACGGCTCCTTTCTGTATGTGCTCGCTTTCAGTTAACACATTCTTAAGACATTTACAGTGTCTATAAAGCACTCTGGTCTCACCATCAGATTTAGATGTAAACTCCCATGAAGTAACAACCATGACTAACTCAGAATCATTTAAACTCATTCATGACTTCTGGGAAAGTCGGCTCACACTCTCGGTGGTGCATTTCAGATGCTTTCTCAAGATTTTCATAACGTAACAATGGCCAGACTTTAAAACCAGGCCCTGACTGGGACGTGTACCAGCTGCTTGAAATTTTAGAAACTCATCCTGAGGTCTCGTCCTGGGGCATCTGGGCACCGTCGATGCCGTCAGCTAGAGACCCACGTCACCAGCTCGGTGCTGGGCGGGAGGCTCCTAACAACCCAGGAGGTCCAGGAACCCCTGAAATATGGCAGCAGGTGGGGGGCATGTCTTGCAAAGTCCGGGCAGGTACAGGCTGTGGGGCTAGGCTTCCTCTCGTCTTATTCCTTCTTCTCTCACCAGAACATCCAGGGGCCCCTGTCACCGCCACCAGCTTGGCTGCAAAGGGCCGCGAACACTCCCTCTTGAGCTTTCATTGCGGAAGCCACCTCTCCTGTCCTTGAGGGGCCCACAGGGTTGCTGGGAGTTTTTTCTTTGAAGAGTTACCTAGAAACTACAGGAAATTAGAAAGTGGTAAATAACAGGGTTTAGCACGGGGCTGCAATGACGTTTCACAAAGATATTCTGGCCCGAAATTCACCTTACCGCATTCAGAGCTGGAAGACTCTTCCAGCACGTCTTAGACATTTTCAGGTCTGATTTCCAGGTATGGAAATGCCATTGGCCCCCTGGGATTTTGCATGGCCCAGGGCACCACCCCACCCCCGACGTGGCCTCTGCTGTGTGAAACCCCCGTTTCCTGTGCAGGGAACCTGACTCCACCCAAGGGGCACAGCTAGTAAACGGCTGGTCCAGGGATTTGCCCGGATCCATCAAATTCGGAGCCTGTTTTGTCGCTCTTACCATGTTGCCTCCAAGTACAAGCTCTAGCTTACCTTAGTTCGCTTCTTGGTTTCACTTTTTCTTCCACAATAAAGTGGAAGAATAAATGTGTCTCTGTTGGGCTCTGTGACCTGACCTCCCCCCCCCCCCCCCCCGCAGCCAGTCCTCTCCAGTCTGACGGGCGCATCCAACACCCAGTCAAGCTGGTGGTCAGGCCGCTTCGGCCCCTCAGCGGTAGCTCGTGTCCGGTCTGGAGGTGGCGTAAGTCTCAGACCTTCCACCTCATCTGCCGCCTTCAGCTTCCGGAAGCCGACTCGGTCTTTCCCCCCTAGAGCAAATCTCCAGTCCTCTGGGTGGACCCTTGGTGGCAGCTAAGTTACGACATCCTCTGTGACTCTCACATCGCCCGCGGGGGAGAGAAGTCATCTGCCTTGTTCTGAGCTTTTGGCAAAGGACCTCGTCCTCCAGCTTCTCTCCCTACCCCCCAGCCCCGTTCTTTTTGTGTCGCGGGTCCCTTTGGGAATTTGAAGCTGCTCTCATCGCAGGCGAAGGCACATCCACACAAAGCGCCGCGGACCCTACGAAGCCCAACCACACAGTTAACCTGCATCACATGTCTGCAAGCTGGTCTCCTTTAATGGAACAATTTCCATGTGAGGTTGTAGGTGAGACACAAAGAAATCATTCCCTTGCTGAATCAATCGCTTGTGAGTAACCGTGATGAGTCAGGTACTTTTCTAGATGCTGGGGATTCAACAGGGACCCGGACAGACGAGACCTCTGCATCAGACAGCTTTCATTTTAGGGCAAGAGACGATAGCCAAGAAGTCAGATAAATCACACGGTGATCTCAGCCCCTGATCAATGAACATAAAGGTGTAACCGGTGGGGCCGGGAGACGTGTCACTGCTCCTACAGACGCGGGCGGGGAAGGGGCTCCCGGGCGACGGCATTCGAGCGGAGACCTCAAGGGTGCGCGGGCCGCCCAGGCCGAGGGAACAGCCAGCGCGGGCGGGAGAGAAAGGGCCGCACGCGGGAGTGGGGCGGGCGGGCGCGGCTCTCTCCCGGCGTGTGGGACCCCCGGGGGCGGGGCCAGGCCCTGCTCCGCGCGCCCACGCGAGCAGGGAGGTGCCCCGCCCCCGGCCTTCGGCTCCGCCCCTTGGAGGCGGGGCAGCATCTCGGCTCCCGCGTCCCCACGGCGCCGCCTGCGGGACCCTGTGGATGGCTGGTGCCGTCAGCGCCTGTTGGGAGAGGCAGGGCGGCGCTCCCGGGGCCCAGGCTTCGGCCGGGTCGGTGTCGGGGTCACGTGTGACCAGCCTGAGGTCGACTCGCGCGGACGCCGGGCAGAGAGCGCCGTCCTCGGGGGGCCCCGAAGGATGCGCAGCTTAGTGGGTGATTCATTACAGTTGTGGGTTGAAGTGTTTTGAATATGTACTCGCGCTACGTGGTGAATTTCTTAACCCAAGTTTGCTCACTATGTAAACGATGAGACGGGTAAGCAAGGAAACGTCTGGTGCCGTTTGTGGCAGAGGTTCCCCAGGGAGAGAGTGGTGGACCCGGGCCCGCGGCATTCAGGACGATCCTGCCTGTGGCCAGCCTCTCTCTCTGAGACACGCACACACACACGCGTGCACGCACGCACACGGACGGAGAGAGTGCACTCCTGAACACGCACACACACACGCGTGCACGCACACGGACACACACGCAGACGGACGTACAGAGCGCACTGCTCAGACGGCACCAGATGTTGTCAAGCGCCCAGGGAGCCCCAGTCACGAGCCCCAGGCTCGTCACCTCCCGATCCGCCCCCTCCACTCAGAGGCCGGCCCGCACCGGAGCTGCTCTGACCTTCCATCCGCCTTTGGACTGTTCGCTACTGGGCTGTAGAAGGGACCTTTGTCTGTCGGTTTCCTATCTGCTTTTCCCCGCTAACTTCCAGAAAGAAACAAAGGGGACTAAGACTCAGCCAAGCAGCTCCCAGAGAGAGCTGGGCCCAGAATAGTGAACGAGGCCGGGTCGGGGCCTGTCTCCTGCTGCCGGGGGCCCCGTGGGCTGCTGGCGGTGGAATCTGAGACCTCTTCTAAGGTGTCTGTCTGAAGACAAAGGCGAGTCAGGGGTGGGGAACCAAAGACAAACCGAGGGCAGCGAGGACGGCGGGCCCTCCCCTTGCCTGGTGAGGGTGGGGAGGGGACGGGGCAGGGAGGAGCTGGCCTGACGAGACCCCACACATTGCGGGGCACACACTGAAGGGCCCTGCGAAAGCCCCCAGCGTGAGTGACACGGAGAGCCTGGCGATGCGCTGACGAGCCAACCGCCAGGTGCTAGAAATCCTGGTGGCCCAGGAGGGTCGCTAGGTGGTCGCTAGAATGCCCAAACCACCCTGAAAGTTACCGCCCCTCCCTGCGTGGCCCCAGGGAGACAGAGATACATAAACACAAAGGTGGGAGGGAGAAGGGCGGAGGCTTTCAGCTGTGTCTACCCCACCCTCGTCCCAGGGGCTCTAAGGTGATTCCACAATGGTTACAATTCATTCACTGCCCACCACGGGCCAAGCAATGTCCACACGACTCTCATCCAAAAGGTAGGGGCTATTCAGTCCCATTTTATGATAAGGACGTTTAGGCTTATCTTGCCCCAGAACTACCAAGAGATTGTATTTTCTAATGGAAGTCTCCCTTAGACAGCTCAAAATTGAAATAACACTGAGGTGCAGACATTTTGCCATCAAATTCACAAAGATCAACAAGGCCTGACCCAGGGTGGGTGTGTGTTAAGGAAAGATGTTCTCACATTTTGCTAGCGGCAACGTGCAGTAACACAAACCTTCTAGAGGGAAATGTGGCATCGAAAGCTTTAAACATGCTGACATCACTTGGCCCGGGATTCCACTCCCAGGACTTCATCTTGAGGAAATTACCATAAACATGGACAAAGATTAATTACAAAGGTATTTAATGTCGATGCTGTCTGGAAACAATGTAAACATACAACAATAGAGGGTTGGTTCAATGAGTAATGGGACCTTCATATGTTAGAGGGGACGCCTCCATCCCAGCTGCTAGTTTTGTAGCCTTCTCCTCAGTCCTCCTGGCTTCTCTCCCCACCCCCTCCTCTTACCCAGAGAGGGTTGGGAGTTGCAGCCATGGGTGAGTTATGGGCAGCAGGTGGGGGTGCGCAAAGGCCCTCTGCATGGAGAATTTGTCCCCTTTCTCCATCCCTCTGCACTTGGGCTGATGGGACACGGGGGGCCTGGTGAGTTGTCTGCTCTGCACTTTCCCTGCGGTGGGTTCTTGCAAGGTCTGAGCAGACTTGCTTCCCCTGGGCTCCTCCAGGCAATGACCAGCTGGCCCAGTTTGTTTCTCATTCTGGGCTCTGGGCTTCCATTTAGCCTTAATTATGAATAGGGTGATATTCTGGTTCTCCACCAGCTGTCTTATCTCTCGATTAATTTGGGTAGGGAAGATGGGGGCTACTCACTGGTTTCTCCCAAAGACCCTCAAAATCATTCGGTAGAATACGACGTCGCCATGAAAACTGGTCCTGAAAAATACTTATGATTAAAATGGTTATATTTTTTACAGCAAAAGAGTCAGCTACAAAACAGTATGTAATAGCTGAGAAAAATGGGGAGATACCCATAGGTTGTGGTTATTTTCTTCTTTCTTATTCTGCATTCTCTACGTTTTTTAAAACAGGTCTTTAAAAATAAGGAAATCTGTATTTAACACCTTACTCCGCTTGAACAATCCATTCTGAAGCCCTTCTTCGGACCTTCCTGGCTCTCCGGCCTCAGCATGCCTTCCTCTGAGGCCCCCGCACACCCGCACCTGGAGAGGTTACTACGTCACTATGGACGCGTTTATGCAGATACTTCTTTTCCGCTAGGTTGCAGGCTCCTTGCGGGCAGGGACCTTATCTTTTCCGTCTCCGTGACCACGGTCACCAGCAGGCATTGGCTTGTAGTTGGTGCTCGCTCAGCTGACGTCTGTCCCAAGTATCTGAGCAGGACAAGGTCCCCGTACCTAAAGGGCGGTGACAGAGGGAATGGCGCATAGGTGGCTGTTCTGCAGGACAGGACGGAAGAAAGGGAGGGGGGCTGGAAATAGCTCTAGGGAAGGCTGGCCTCCTCTTTTGCAGACGGTAAAACCAGAAAGCGTGTCACCCACGCGGGGCAGTCCGGGCGTGCCTCTGCTTGAAGGCGTAGAGGGGGGTGGCGGCCCGGTGAACACAGGAGTCCCTCCCCAGCTACGATTCCAAGGTGAGGCAAGGGAGACCTTTCCTGCTCATCTCACGGCGCAGCCCCACGCTTCGGCCGCTGTGTGCTGCCCTTTGCACACTGTGGGCAAGCGTTTCGGGGTGGAATCAGCAACCTATGACCCCACCAGTCCCGGGCTCTAGGGGGCTAAGCGTCGTGGTCTCAGGGCTGAAGAAGAGCAGGCGAAGCTGGACACTGTCCATCCCGGCAGAGCCTGGCTTCCCCTGTGCAGCACTTTGTATCACCTGGTCTGCCCCGCAAACCGTAAAGCCACCCAGAGGGCCCCCTCCACTAAGGGCAGTGAGCACCAACCGCTTCCTGCCCGGCATCCAGTCGGCTAACATCACCTACGGCGACATTTTCTCTCTGCCTGGCCGCTCTAGTCTCGTTCACTCCACGTGTTTCGGATACATGGCTATTCCTAACTTGATGGGGGGGCGGGGAACACATGGCCCAGGCCTCGCGAGATCCTCACGCGGCCACCGGTGAGCTCGGCACCGCTCTGAGGCAGCGCTTGGCTGGGCGGCGAGCACGTGACTGGGGCTGGTCCAATTGAATCCACCCAGGCGAGGCTCGCGTGGTCCAGCTGGCGCGCATGCTCCGTCCTTCCGGCTGAACCTGGGTTGACCCTGTGGCTGCGGTGGAGTCGGTGGTATGGGGCCGCCCAGGAGCGAGGACGCAGGACGGAGACGTTTGTTTCGGAAAGAGTAGAATTTGGAGGTTGGTAATGACCTTTTATTGGCTTCTTTGATGTCGGGCAAATGTAAACTCTGTAAGCTTATCCTTGGTTAGTAGTGGTAATTATCGTGAAGTGCTATGTGAGGATCAGATAAACCAGTGTGCATGTGTGAAAAGCCACTTTCATTTACTATTAGCGGTGATTGTAACGTTGGGAGAAGGAAAACCTCGCGAGGAATTGAGCCCAGGAGGTCGTTTCTTTCCCCAGGCGCGCTAGGGCCTGAATCATAGCAGGACACTGGGTGTGACTTGATCTCTATTAAATGAATGAATGTGAAATTGCAAAAGAACAGTGTTTTCTCTGAAGATCATTGCATGCGGATGTCGTGTGGTGGTTCTTGGTTGGCATGGGGCTGTGGAAATGTGCTCTTGTCTTCTTCAAGAGGCTCTGTCGTGGGGATTCAGCTGACTGGCAGCCCCTGACGCTGTTACTGAACCAAACTTGGGTCCCTTTGCCCAGCGTGGTAAAGCCAATCTGTGACACGTTTGCGGTGAAGGAAAGGGCAGACTTTCTGGCAAGGCAAGCAAAGAAAGGTTTTTAAAGACAGGGTGAGGGAGAGGGGTGGGGGGGTGCGTGATCAGCTGGTGCACATTCTTGTGATTGGCTGGCGGTGAGGTAATCAGGAGTCAACAGCATCAACCTGGTTCCAGCCCATCTGGGGCCTGCTCGCTGGTGGTCAAGCAGCAGTTAACTTCTTCCACCTGATGGGGGTTTCGGTATCTGCAGAACAACTCAAGGATGGCTCAGAACATTATCTACAGCCCTGGAGAAGGAACTAAAGGTCTCTGACTTTGTTTAATGGCTAAACTATTATTGTTTGGAATTGCTTGATTGTGTACCTTTGTTTCTGCATTTTCTCATTTCTGTGATTAAACTTGCTCTTTGGAACCCAGGGTAGACCTAGGAGGCTAAAGTTTTTCTACAGACAAGAAGGCATTTGACAGACATGAGGGAGACAGGTCTGTCCCAGGAAGGCCCCATAGGGTCCTTCTCAGTTACAGTCTCCCCTTTGCTTTGATACTCCTCAGTCTTGAAGGGTAACAGGTGTGGAACAAGAAAAGGAATAAAGTTTTGGATAGAGAGGTTAATCATAAACTCAGCAGAGTAACTTCGTTTTAGGGGGACTCAGTTTCAGCTGAGCTTTGAGGTCCACCACTGTGTTATTGGGCCATGTTTCCCCTGGGCTCCTCCAATCAATGATAGAGCATGGACCATTTCTTTTTAAATTTTGAACAATTTAATAGAGGTATAATTCACGTACCACAAAATTCAGTCATTTCGCGTGTGTAATTCAGTGGTTTTTAGTATATTCACAGATTTATGCAACCATAACCACTAATTCTAGAACATTCTCATCTTCCCTAAAAGAAACTCCGTACCTATTAGCACTCACTCCCCATTTCCTCCACACTTAGCCCCAGGCAACCACTAATCTACTTTCTTTCTCTATAGAATTGCCTATTCTGGCCATTTTATATGATTGGAATCACACAGTTTGTGGTCTTTCTTTCACTTGGCATTACATTTTCAAGGTTCATCCGTGTTGTAGCATGTGACAATACTTTGTTTCCTTTTACTGCTAAATAATATTCTACCCTATGGATATACCACTTACCAGTTGATGAACTGTGAGTTGGTTCCACTTTTTGGCTCTTATGAATAAAGTTGCTGTGAACATTCATGTACAAATTTTGGGGTGGACGTATTTCACATATATATATGAATGGGTTATATTCATATAAATACCAAATATATCTGATATACTCAACATATTCATATTTCATTTTCTTGGGTATATACCTAGGAGTGGGATTTCTGAGTCATATAATAACTCCATGTTTAACTTTTTGAGTAACTACCAAACTGTTTTCCAAACCAGCTTTACCATTTACATTCCCATTAGTGATATAGGAGGGTTCCAGTTTCTCCACATCCTCACCACCACTTGTTACTGTCTTTTTTATTGTAGTCATCCTATTGGATGTGAAATGGTATGTTACGGCAGTTTTGATTTGCAATTCCCTGGTGGTTAACTATTTTGAGCATTTTTCATGTGCTTATTTATATACCTATTTGTATGGCTATTTGTATATCTTCTTTGGAGAAATGTCTATTCAGATCCTTTGCCCATTCTTAGTTGGGTTGTCTTTTTATTATTGAATCATAAGATTTCTTTATGTATCTGGATACAAGCCCCTTATCGGACATAGGATTTGCAAATCTTTTCTCCCATCCTGTAGATTGGCTCTTCACTTTCTTGTTGGTTTAATTTGTAGCAAAATTGAAAAGTTTAAAATTCTGATGCAGTCCAGTTTATTCCTTGCTTTTGTCTCTTGTGCTTTTGGTGTCATATCTAAGAAGCCATTACCTAACCCAAAGTCATAAAAATGTACAGTTATGTTTATAGTTTGAGCGCTTACATTTAGGACGATCATCCATTTTGAGTGCATTTTCGTATATGGTGTGAAGTAGAGGTCCAGTTTCATTCTTTTGTGTGTGGATATCCAGCTGTTCTGATTTGTTTTTTTGTTTTTTTTTTTTTTCTTTTTTTCTTTGCTCTGAAATCTATTTTATCTGATATCAATATAGCCATTACAGCCTTTTCTTTTGGTAAGTGTTACCATGATATACCTTTTTCCATTCTTCTAACCTATTTGTGTCTTTATGTTTAAAGTGTTTTTCTTGTAGACAGCATCTAGTTGGGTCTTTCTTTTTGGTTTTATTTATTTATATTTTTTGGCCGTGCAACACAGCTTGCAGGATCTTAGTTCCCTGACCCGGGATCAAACCCAGGCCCACAGCAGTGAAAGCTCAGAGTTCTAACCACTGGACCAACAGGGAATTCCTGGGTCTTGCTTTTTAATTCAGTCTGACAATCTGTGCTATTTTATTGGGATATTTAAACCATATATATTTAATGTGATTATTGTTATGATAAATTTTAAGTCTATCATCTTGCTATTTATTTTTTATTTGTTCTTTTCTCTGTAGATCACTATCTTTTGTTGCCTGATGTTCAGGTTTTATTTAATTTATTTTTTTTATTTTTTTTAACATGTTTATTGGAGTATAATTGTTTTACAATAGTGTGTTAGTTTTTCCTTTACAACAAACTGAATCAGTTATACATATACATATGTTCCCATATCTCTTCCCTCTTGCATCACCCTCTCTCCCACCCTCCCTATCCCACCCCTCTAGGTGGTCACAAAGCACAGAGGTGATCTCCCTGTGCTATGCAGCAGCTTCCCACTAGCTATCTAATTTACATTTGATAGTGTGTATATGTCCCTGCCACTCTCTCACTTCGTCTCAGCCCACCCTTCCCCCTCCCCATATCCTCAAGTCCATGCTCGAGTAAGTCTGTGTTTTATTCCCGTCCTACCACTAATCTCTTCATGACATTTTTTTTCCCTTAGAGTCCATATATATGTGTTAGCATACGGTATTTGTTTTTCTCCTTCTGACTTACTTCACTCTGTATGACAGACTCCAGGTCCATCCACCTCATTATAAATAACTCAGTTTCATTTCTTTTTATGGCTGAGTAATATTCCATCGTATATATGTGCCACATCTTCTTTATCCATTCATTTGTTGATGGACACTTAGGTTGCTTCCATGTCTTGGCTATTGTAAATAGAGCTGCAATGAACATTTTGGTACATGAGTCTTTCTGAATTATGGTTTTCTCAGGGTATATGCCCAGTAGTGGGATTGCTGGGTCGTATGGTAGTTCTATTTGTAGTTTTTTAAGGAACCTCCATACTGTTCTACATAGTGGCTGTATCAATTTACATTCCCACCAGCAGTGCAAGAGGGTTCCCTTTTCTCCACACCCTCTCCAGCATTTATTGTTTCTAGAGTTTTTGATGATGGCCAATCTGACCGGTGTGAGATGATATCTCATTGTAGTTTTGATTTGCATTTCTCTAATGATTAATGAGGTTGAGCATTCTTTCATGTGTTTGTTAGCAATCTGTATATCTTCTTTGGAGAAATGTCTATTTAGTTCTTCTGCCCATTTTTGGATTGGGTTGTTTGTTTTTTTGTTATTGAGCTGCATGAGTTGCTTATAAATTTTGGAAATTAATCCTTTGTCAGTTGCTTCATTTGCAAATATTTTCTCCCATTCTGAGGGTTGTCTTTTGGTCTTGTTTATGGTATCCTTTGCTGTGCAAAAGCTTTTAAGTTTCATTAGGTCCCATTTGTTTATTTTTGGTTTTATTTCCATTTCTCTAGGAGATGGGTCAAAAAGGATCTTGCTGTGATTTATGTCGTATAGTGTTCTGCCTATGTTTTCCTCTAAGAGTTTGATAGTGTCTGGCCTTACATTTAGGTCTTTAACCCATTTTGAGTTTATTTTTGTGTGTGGTGTTAGGGAGTGTTCTAATTTCATACTTCTACATGTAGCTGTCCAGTTTTCCCAGCACCACTTATTGAAGAGGCTGTCTTTTCTCCACTGTATATCCTTCCCTCCTTTATCAAAGATAAGGTGACCATATGTGTGTGGGTTTATCTCTGGGCTCTCTATCCTGTTCCATTGATCTATATTTCTGTTTTTGTGCCAGTACCATATTGTCTTGATTACTGTAGCCTTGTAGTAGAGTCTGAAGTCAGGGAGCCTGATTTCTCCAGCTCCATTTCTCGTTCTCAAGATTGCTTTGGCTATTCGGGGTCTTTTGTGTTTCCATACAAATTGTGACATTTTTTGTTCTAGTTCTGTAAAAAATGCCAGTGGTAATTTGATAGGGATTGCATTGAATCGGTAGATTGCTTTGGGTAGTATAGTCATTTTCACAATGTTGATTCTTCCAATCCAAGAACATGGTATATTTCTCCACCTATTTGTATCATCTTTAATTTCTTTCATCAGTGTCTTATAGTTTTCTGCATACAAGTCTTTTGTCTCCTTAGGTAGGTTTATTCCTAGATATTTTATTCTTTTTGTTGCAATGGTAAATGGGAGCGTTTTCTTAATTTCACTCTCAGATTTTTCATCATTAGTGTATAAGAATGCCAGAGATTTCTGTGCATTAATTTTGTATCCTGCAACTTTACCAAATTCATTGATTCGCTCTAGTAGTTTTCTGGTAGCATCCTTAGGATTCTCTATGTATAGTATCATGTCATCTGCAAACAGTGACAGCTTTACTTCTTCTTTTCCTATTTGGATTCCTTTTATTTCTTTTTCTTCTCTGATTGCTGTGGCTAGAACTTCCAAAACTATGTTGAATAAGAGTGGTGAGAGTGGGCAACCTTGTCTTGTTCCTGATCTTAGTGGAAATGCTTTCAGTTTTTCACCATTGAGAATGATGCTAGCTGTGGGTTTGTCATAGATGGCCTTTATTATGTTGAGGAAAGTTCCCTGTATGCCTACTTTCTGCAGGGTTTTTATCATAAATGAGTGTTGAATTTTGTCAAAAGCTTTCTCTGCATCTATTGAGATGATCATATGGTTTTTCTCCTTCAGTTTGTTGATATGGTGTATCACGTTGATTGATTTGCGTATATTGAAGAATCCTTGCATTCCTGGGATAAACCCCACTTGATCATGGTGTATGATCCTTTTAATGTGCTGTTGGATTCTGTTTGCTAATATTTTGTTGAGGATTTTTGCATCTATGTTCATCAGTGATATTGGCCTGTAGTTTTCTTTCTTTGTGACGTCTTTGTCTGGTTTTGGTATCAGGGTGATGTTGGCTTCATAGAATGAGTTTGGGAGTGTTCCTCCCTCTGCTATCTGTTGGAAGAGTTTGAGAAGGATAGGTGTTAGCTCTTCTCTAAATGTTTGATAGAATTCGCCTGTGAAGCCATCTGGTCCTGGGCTTTTGTTTGCTGGAAGATTTTTAATCACAGTTTCAATTTCAGTGCTTGTGATTGGTCTGTTCAAATTTTCTATTTCTTCCTGGTTCAGTCTCGGCAGGTTGTGCATTTCTAAGAATTTGTCCATTTCTTCCAGGTTGTCCATTTTATTGGCATACAGTTGCTTGTAGTAATCTCTAATAATCTTTTGTATTTCTGCAGTGTCAGTTGTTACATCTCCTTTTTCATTTCTAATTCTATTGATTTGAGTCTTCTCCCTTTTTTTCTTGATGAGTCTGGCTAATGGTTTATCAATTTTATTTATCTTCTCAAAGAACCAGCTTTTACTTTTATTGATCTTTGCTATTGTTTCCTTCACTTCTTTTTCATTTATTTCTGATCTGATCTTTATGATTTCTTTCCTTCTGCTAAATTTGGGGGTTTTTTGTTCTTCTTTCTCTAATTGCTTTAAGTGCAAAGTTAGGTTGTTTATTCGAGATGTTTCCTGTTTCTTAAGGTATGATTGTATTGCTATAAACTTGCCTCTTAGAACTGCTTTTGCTGTATCCCATAGGTTTTGGGTCGTTGTGTCTCCATTGTCATTTGTTTCTAAGTATTTTTTGATTTCCTCTTTGATTTCTTCAGTGATCACTTCGTTATTAAGTAGTGTATTGTTTAGCCTCCATGTGTTTGTATTTTTTACAGGTCTTTTCCTATAATTGATATCCAGTCTCATAGCGTTGTGGTCGGAAAAGATACTTGATACAATTTCAATTTTCTTAAATTTGCCAAGGCTAGATTTGTGACCCAATATATGATCGATCCTGGAGAATGTTCCATGAGCACTTGAGAAAAATGTGTATTCTGTTGTTTTTGGATGGAATGTCCTATAAATATCAATTAAGTCCATCTTGTGTAATGTATCATTTAAAGCTTGTGTTTCCTTATTTATTTTCATTTTGGATGATCTGTCCATTGGTGAAAGTGGGGTGTTAAAGTCCCCCATTATAATTGTGTTACTGTCGATTTCCCCTTTTAAGGCTGTTAGTATTTGCCTTATGTATTGAGGTGCTCCTATGTTGGGTGCATAAATATTTACAATTGTTATATCTTCTTCATGGATCGATCCCTTGATCATTATGTAGTGTCCTTCTTTGTCTCTTGTAATAGTCTTTATTTTAAAGTCTATTTTGTCTGATATGAGAATTGCTACTCCAGCTTTCTTCTGATTTCCATTTGCATGGAATATCTTTTTCCATCCCCTTACTTTCAGTCTGTATGTGTCCCTAGGTCTGAAGTGGGTCTCTTGTAGACAGCATATATATGGGTCTTGTTTTTGTATCCATTCAGCCAGTCTGTGTCTTTTGGTGGGAGCATTTAATCCATTTACATTTAAGGTAATTATCGATATGTATGTTCCTATTACCATTTACTTAATTGTTTCGGGTTGTTCTTGTAGGTCTTTTCCTTCTCTTGTGTTTCTTGCCTAGAGAAGTTCCTTTAGGATTTGTTGTAGAGCTGGTTTGGTGGTGCTGTACTCTCTCAGCTTTTGCTTGTCTGTAAAGGTTTTAATTTCTCCCATCAAATCTGAATGAGATCCTTGCTGGGTAGAGTAGTCTTGGTTGTAGGTTTTTTTCCTTCATCACTTTAAATATGTCCTGCCACTCCCTTCTGGCTTGTAGAGTTTCTGCTGAAAGATCAGATGTTAGCCTTATGGGGATTCCCTTGTGTGTTATTTGTTGTTTTTCCCTTGCTGCTTTTAATATGTTTTCTTTGTATTTAATTTTTGACAGTTTGATTATTATGTGTCTTGGCGTGTTTCTCTTTGGGTTTATCCTGTATGGAACTCTCTGTGCTTCCTGGACTTGATTGATTATTTCCTTTCCTATATTAGGCAAGTTTTCAACTATAATCTCTTCAAATATTTTCTCAGTCCCTTTCTTTTTCTCTTTTTCTTCTGGGACCCCTATGATTCGAATGTTGGTGCGTTTAATGTTGTCCCAGAGGTCTCTGAGACTGTCCTCAGTTCTTTTCATTCTTTTTTCTTTCTTCTGCTCTGCAGTAGTTATTTCCACTATTTTATCTTCCAGGTCACTTATCCGTCCTTCTGCCTCAGTTATTCTGCTATTGATCCCATCTAGAGTATTTTTAATTTCATTTATTGTGTTGCTCATCGTTTCTTGCTTCCTCTTTATTTCTTCTAGGTCCCTGTTAACTGTTTCTTGCAAATTGTCTATTCTACTTCCAAGATTTTGCATCATCTTCACCATCATTATTCTAAATTCTCTTTCAGGTAGATTGGCTATTACCTCTTCATCTGTTAGGTCTGGTGTGTTTTTATCTTGCTCCTTCATCTGTTGTGTGTTTTTCTGTCTTCTCATTTCGCTTATCTTACTGTGTTTGGGGTCTCCTTTTTGCACGCTGCAGGTTCGTAGTTCCTGTTGTTTTTGGTGGCTGTCCCCAGTGGCTAAGGTTGGTTCAGTGGGTTGAGTAGATTCCCTGGTTGGGGGGACTAGTGCCTCTGTTCTGGTGGATGAGGCTGGATCTTGTCTTTCTGATGGGCAGCTCCTCGTCTGGTGGTGTGTTTGGGGATGTTGGTAACCTTATTATGATTTTAGGCAGCCTCTCTGCTAATGGATGGGGCTGTAGACCTGTCTTGCTCTTTGTTGGGGATAGGGTGTCCAGCACTGTTCTTTGCCGGTCTTTGATTGAAGCTGGGTCTTGGTGTTGAGATGGAGATCTCTGGGAGATTTTCGCCGTCTGATATTACGTGGAGCTGGGAGGTCTCTTGTGGACTAGTGTCTTGAGGTTGGTTCTCCCACCTCAGGGACACCGCCCTGGTGCCTGGCTGGGGCGCCAAGAACCTTTAATCCACACGGCTCAAAATAAAAGGTAGAATAAATAGAAAGGAAAGAAAAGGAAGGAAGGAGGGAGGGAGGGAAGGAAGGAAGAAAGGAAGGAAGAAATGAAGGAAGGAAGCAAGAAAGGAAGGAAGGAAGGTGCAGAGGAAGAAAGGGAGGAAGGAAGAGAGGAAGGGAGGAAAGAAGAGGGGAAGGAATTTGTTGAAGGATTTGTTGAAAAGACTATTCTTTCCCCCATTGAATTGTTTTAGCACCCTTGTCGAAAACCAGTTGGCCGTAAATGCAAAGCTTTACTTCTGTACTCTCAATTCTATTCTGTCAATCTGTATATCTGTCCCTATGCCAGTACTACACTGTCTTGATTACTGTAGCTTTGTAGTAAGTTTTGAAATTGGGAAGTGTGAGTCCTCCTACTTTGTCTTTTTCAAGATGGTTTTGGTTATTGGGAGTCCATTTCCATATGAATGCTGGGTAATTTCTGTGGGATGCAGAACCCATCTAACGGGCAGTTTTGACCTGGGGACTCCACAGTGGCCTGCCTGAAACTGTCTCAGAGCTGTGCTGAGACTCTTCTTGCCTGATAGTCCTTCTCCACTCCTCTCCTTTCACAAGGGTCAGACAGACCTGCATCACTGTCTAAAGGCACTTCCTGCCTCCTTCTGATACCTCCTGTTTATCCTTTACAGGCATCTCCTCCAGTGCATCTCCTGTCTCAACATCTACTCCTCAAACAAGCTGAACTGACTCAAGTCCTAGCTTAGCGTTTCTAAATCCCATTCCAAACGCTTTTGATATACAGTACTTGGAATACATCAATCAGTTAGGGAAGGGAAATGTCAACTTCTAGAAAACACCCCTTCTTTTAAGAGATAGGGGCCCAGGACCCTTTTCATAAGGAGAGTAAGCAGGTACAGCTCTGAAAGTCCCACCTGTAGCCCTTCAACGGTGAGAGTTGAAGCGGCCAATTTTTCAGTATATGAAGATGAAATATTTTGGGGCTGTTTTTCACTTGATCACCCATAACCATGTGGCATGACAATTTTTTCCCTTGTGGTTTAACCTAGTTTGATTCTAGAATTATGTTATTTGCAGCCAAAGCATCCTAACTAGTGCTCACTGTACATGGGTGGCTTGGAGACATTCTAGCAGTATCTTTATAAGACATCATCCATTTTATTCAAGGTAGTTCAAGTTTGCATTCTGTCATTTGCAGTCACATGAGTAAACAAAGTGTTTATGTTTCTAAAAATCATGTAGGAAGAAGATAAATTGACAGTTTGCATAGCAAGAGAAAATCAATCTTCATTCTAACTTTCTCTATGTGACAATATTTCATCTATTTCTGAAGGTGTTAAAACTAAATAAAAAGTGGTTATGTACCTTGAAAAGGGAGGGAAATAAGAATTATGAGCATTAATATGTACTAGGTACTTTCAGGAAGTTATAATTTCATAACAAAATGGAATTGTTTCATCATATACAGAAACAATCACACTTCCAGTCAAACACTATGTTTTGGAGCTTGTTACCCACAGAGTACAGAAAGGAAGTACACATATCTACCACTGTCAGGAAGAAAACTGTTATGGCAAAAGATCATTTAGTAAGAATTTGCTGATCAGTGAAGCTTTGATAAAGATGCAGCCAACTGGGCTGCCATATACACAGCACTTTATTATTTACTGAATAAATAAAGATGAAAGGATACACATTTGGCTTCACAGTGTAGTAAGGAGATAAATACTGATAAAGTATAATAATGGATTTATTTTTTAAACAGCTTTATTAAGATATAATTCATATACCATAAAATTTACCCATTTGAAGTATATAATTCATTGTTTTTTTGGCATATTGCATAATTAACTATATAACTTTTTTTGAATTTTATTTATTTTTTTATAGAGCAAGTTCTTATTAGTTATCCATTTTATACACATCAGTGTATACATGTCAATCCCAATCTCCCAATTCATCACACCACCACCACCCCCAACAACTTTCCCCCCTTGGTGTCCATATGTTTGTTCTCTACATCTGTGTCTCTATTTCTGCCCTGCAAACGGGTTCATCTGTACCATTATTCTAGGTTCCACATATATGCACTAATATACGATATTTTTCTCTTTCTGACTTACTTCACTCTGTATGACAGTCTCTAGATCCATCCACATCTCTACAAATAACTCAATTTCGTTCCTTTTTATGGCTGAGTAATATTCCATTGTATGTATGTATCACATCTTCTTTATCCATTCATCTGTAGATGTGCATTTAGGTTGCTTCCATGTCCTGGCTATTGTAAATAGTGCTGCAATGAACGTTGGGGTGCATATGTCTTTTGGAATTATGGTTTTCTCTGGGTATATGCCCAGTAGTGGGATTGCTGGGTCATATGGTAGTTCCATTTGTAGTTTTTTAAGGAACCTCCATACTGTTCTCCATAGTGGCTGTATCACCTTACATTCCCACCAGCAGTGCAAGAGGGTTCCCTTTTCTCCACACCCTCTCCAGCATTTATTGTTTCTAGAGTTTTTGATGATGGCCAATCTGGCCGGTGTGAGATGATATCACATTGTAGTTTTGATTTGCATTTCTCTAATGATTAATGATGTTGAGCATTCTTTCATGTGTTTGTTGGCAATCTGTATATCTTCTTTGGAGAAATGTCTATTTAGTTCTTCTGCCCATTTTTGGATTGGGCTGTTTGTTTTTTTGTTATTGAGTTGCATGAGTTGCTTATAAATTTTGGATATTAATCCTTTGTCAGTTGCTTCATTTGCAAATATTTTCTCCCATTCTGAGGGTTGTCTTTTGGTCTTGCTTATGGTATCCATTGCTGTGCAAAAGCTTTTAAGTTTCATTAGATCCCATTTGTTTATTTTTGTTTTTATTTCCATTTCTCTAGGAGATGGGTCAAAAAGGATCTTGCTGTGATTTATGTCGTATAGTGTTCTGCCTATGTTTTCCTCTAAGAGTTTGATAGTGTCTGGCCTTACATGTAGGTCTTTAACCCATTTTGAGTTTATTTTTGTGTATGGTGTTAGGGAGTGTTCTAATTTCATACTTCTACAGGTAGCTGTCCAGTTTTCCCAGCACCACTTATTGAAGAGGCTGTCTTTTCTCCAATGTATATTCTTGCCTCCTTTATCAAAGATAAGGTGACCATATGTGTGTGGGTTTATCTCTGGGCTTTCTATCCTGTTCCATTGATCTATATTTCTGTTTTTGTGCCAGTACCATACTGTCTTGATTACTGTGGCCTTGTAGTATAGTCTGAAGTCAGGGAGCCTGATTCCTCCAGCTCCATTTTTCATTCTCAAGATTGCTTTGGCTATTCGGGGTCTTTTGTGTTTCCATACAAATTGTGAAATTCTTTGTTCTAGTTCTGTAAAAAATGCCAGTGGTAATTTGATAGGGATTGCATTGAATCTGTAGATTGCTTTGGGTAATAGAGTCATTTTCACTATGTTGATTCTTCCAATCCAAGAACATGGTATATTTCTCCACCTATTTGTATCATCTTTAATTTCTTTCATCAGTGTCTTATAGTTTTCTGCATACAAGTCTTTTGTCTCCTTGGGTAGGTTTATTCCTAGATATTTTATTCTTTTTGTTGCAATGGTAAATGGGAGTGTTTTCTTAATTTCATTCTCAGATTTTTCATCATTAGTGTATAAGAATGCCAGAGATTTCTGTGCATTAACTTTGTATCCTGCTACTTTACCAACTTCATTGATTAGTTCTAGTAGTTTTCTGGTAGCATCCTTAGTATTCTCTATGTATAGTATCATGTCATCTGCAAACAGTGACAGCTTTCCTTCTTCTTTTCCTATTTGGATTCCTTTTATTTCTTTATTTTCTCTAATTGCTGTGGCTAGAACTTCCAAAACTAGGTTGAATAAGAGTGGTGAGAGTGGGCAACCTTGTCTTGTTCCTGATCTTAGTGGAAATGGTTTCAGTTTTTCACCATTGAGAACAATGCTGGCTGTGGGTTTGTCATATATTGCCTTTATTATATTGAGGAAAGTTCCCACTATGCCTACTTTCTGCAGGGTTTTTATCATAAATGGGTGTTGAATTTTGTCAAAAGCTTTCTCTGCATCTATTGAGATGATCATATGGTTTTTCTCCTTCAGTTTGTTGATATGGTGTATCACGTTGATTGATTTGCATATATTGAAGAATCCTTGCATTCCTGGAATAAACCCCACTTGATCATGGTGTATGATCCTTTTAATGTGCTGTTGGATTCTGTTTGCTAGTATTTTGTTGAGGATTTTTGCATCTATGTTCATCAGTGATATTGGCCTATAGTTTTCTTTCTTTGTGACGTCTTTGTCTGGTTTTGGTATCAGGGTGATGGTGGCCTCATAGAATGAGTTTGGGAGTGTTCCTACCTCTGCTATCTTTTGGAAGAGTTTGAGAAGGATAGGTGTTAGCTCTTCTCTAAATGTTTGATAGAATTCGCCTGTGAAGCCATCTGGTCCTGGGCTTTTGTTTGTTCGAAGATTTTTAATCACAGTTTCAATTTCAGTGCTTGTGATTGGTCTGTTCATGTTTTCTATTTCTTCCTGGTTCAGTCTCGGCAGGTTGTGCATTTCTAAGAATTTGTCCATTTCTTCCAGGTTGTCCATTTTATTGGCATACAGTTGCTTGTAGTAATCTCTAGTAATCTTTTGTATTTCTGCAGAGTCAGTTGTTACATCTCCTTTTTCATTTCTAATTCTATTGATTTGAGTCTTCTCCCTTTTTTTCTTGATGAGTCTGGCTAATGGTTTATCAATTTTATTTATCTTCTCAAAGAACCAGCTTTTACTTTTATTGATCTTTGCTATTGTTTCCTTCATTTCTTTTTCATTAATTTCTGATCTGATCTTTATGATTTCTTTCCTTCTGCTAAATTTGGGGTTTTTTTGTTCTTCCTTCTCTAATTGCTTTAGGTGCAAAGTTAAGTTGTTTATTCGAGATGCTTCCTGTTTCTTAAGGTATGATTGTATTGCTATAAACTTCCCTCTTAGAACTGCTTTTGCTGTATCCCATAGGTTTTGGGTCGTCGTGTCTCCATTGTCATTTGTTTCTAAGTACTTTTTGATTTCCTCTTTGATCACTTCGTTATTAAGTAGTGTATTGTTTAGCCTCCATGTGTTTGTATTTTTTACAGATCTTTTCCTGTAATTGATATCTAGTCTCATAGTGTTGTGGTCAGAAAAGATACTTGATACGATTTCAATTTTCTTAAATTTGCCAAGGCTAGATTTGTGACCCAAGATATGATCTATCCTGGAGAATGTTCCATGGGCACTTGAGAAAAATGTGTATTCTGTTGTTTTTGGATGGAATGTCCTATAAATATCAAGTAAATCCATCTTGTATAATGTATCACTTAAAGCTTGTGTTTCCTTATTTATTTTCATTTTGGATGATCTGTCCATTGGTGACAGGGGGGTGTTAAAGTCCCCTACTATGATTGTGTTACTGTCGATTTCCCCTTTTATGGCTGTTAGTATTTGCCTTATGTATTGAGGTGCGCCTATGTTGGGTGCATAAATATTTACAATTGTTATATCTTCTTCATGGATCGATCCCTTGATCATTATGTAGTGTCCTTCTTTGTCTCTTGTAATAGTTTTTATTTTAAAGTCTATTTTGTCTGATATGAGAATTGCTACTCCAGCTTTCTTCTAATTTCCATTTGCATGGAATATCTTTTTCCATCCCCTCACTTTCAGCCTGTAAGTGTCCCTAGGTCTGAAGTGGGTCTCTTGTAGACAGCATATATATGGGTCCTGTTTTTGTATCCATTCAGCCAGTCTGTGTCTTTTGGTGGGAGCATTTAATCCATTTACATTTAAGGTAATTATTGATATGTGCGTTCCTATTACCATTTACTTAATTGTTTCAGGTTGTTCTTGTAGGTCTTTTCCTTCTCTTATGTTTCTTGCTTAGAGAAGTTCCTTTAGCATTTGTTGTAAAGCTGGTTTGGTGGTGCTGTACTCTCTCAGCTTTTGCTTGTCTGTAAAGGTTTTAATTTCTCCATCAAATCTGAATGAGATCCTTGCTGGGTAGAGTAGTCTTGGTTGTAGGTTTTTTTCCTTCATCACTTTAAATATGTCCTGCCACTCCCTTCTGGCTTGTAGAGTTTCTGCTGAAAGATCAGATGTTAACCTTATGGGGATTCCCTTGTGTGTTATTTGTTGTTTTTCCCTTGCTGCTTTTAATATGTTTTCTTTGTATTTAATTTTTGACAGTTTGATTATTATGTGTCTCGGCGTGTTTATCCTTGGGTTTATCCTGTATGGAACTCTCTGTGCTTCCTGGACTTGGTTGACTATTTCCTTTCCTATATTAGGGAAGTTTTCAACTATAATCTCTTCAAATATTTTCTCAGTCCCTTTCTTTTTCTCTTCTTCTTCTGGGACCCCTATGATTCGAATGTTGGTGCGTTTAATGTTGTCCCAGAGATCTCTGAGACTGTCCTCAGTTCTTTTCATTCTTTTTTCTTTCTTCTGCTCTGCAGTAGTTATTTCCACTATTTTATAGTCCAGGTCACTTATCCATCCTTCTGCCTCAGTTATTCTGCTACTGATCCCGTCTAGAGTATTTTTCATTTCATTTATTGTGTTGCTCATCCTTACTTGCTTCCTCTTTATTTCTTCTAGGTCCTTGTTAACTGTTTCTTGCAATTTGTCTATTCTATTTCCAAGATTTTGCATCATCTTCACCATCATTATTCTAAATTCTCTTTCAGGTAGATTGGCTATTACCTCTTCATCTGTTAGGTCTGGTGTGTTTTTATCTTGCTCCTTCATCTGCTGTGTGTTTTTCTGTCTTCTCATTTTGCTTATCTTACTGTGTTTGGGGTCTCCCTTTTGCAGGCTGCAGGTTCGTATTTCTATCTATTTTTGGTGGCTGTCCCCAGTGGCTGAGGTTGGTTCAGTGGGTTGAGCAGGTTTCCTGGTTGGGGGGACCAGTTCCCCTGTTCTGGTGGATTAGGCTGGATCCCGTCTCCCTGGTGGGTAGGTCCACGTCTGGGGGCATGTATGGGGATGTCGGTAGCCTTACTGTGATTCTAGGCAGCCTCTCTGCTAATGGATGGGGCTGTAGACCTGTCTCGCTCTTTGTTGGGTATAGGGTGTCCAGCACTGTTCGTTGCTGGTCCTTGAGTGAATCTGGGTCTTGGTGTTGAGATGGAGATCTCTGGGAGATTTTTGCCTTTTGATATTACGTGGAGCTGAGAGGTCTCTTGTGGACCAGTGTCCTGAGGTTAGTTCTCCCACCTCAGAGACACAGCCTTGACACCTGGCTGCAGTGCCAAGAGCCTTTAATCCACATGGCTCAAAACAAAAGGGAGAAAAAAGTAGAAAGTCAAGAAAGGAAGGAAGAAAGGAGGAAGGGAGGGAAGGAAGGAAGAAAGGAAGGGAGGGAGGAAGAAAGGAAGGGAGGAAGGAAGGAGGGAATAAAGAAAGGAAGGAAGGAAGGGAGGAAGGAAGTAGGGAATAAAAGGAAGGGAGGGAGGAAGAAAGGAAGGGAGGAAGGAAGGAGGGAATAAAGAAAGGAAGGGAGGGAGGAAGAAAGGAAGAGAGGGAGGAAGAAAGGAAGGGAGGGAGGAAGAAAGGAAGGGAGGAAGGAAGGAGGGAATAAAGAAAGGAAGGGAGGGAGGAAGAAAGGAAGGGAGGAAGGAAGGAGGGAATAAAGAAAGGAAGAGAGGGAGGAATAAAGGAAGAGAGGGAGGAAGAAAGGAAGGGAGGGAGGAAGAAAGGAAGGGAGGAAGGAAGGAGGGAATAAAGAAAGGAAGGGAGGGGGGAAGAAAGGAAGGGAGGAAGGAAGGAAGGGAGGGAGGAAGAAAGGAAGGGAGGAAGGAAGGAGGGAATAAAGGAAGGAAGCGAGGGAGGAAGAAAGGAAGGGAGGAAGGAAGGAGGGAATAAAGGAAGGAAGGGAGGAAGGAAGGAAGGAGGGAAATAGGAAAGAAAGGAGGGAAGAAAGGAAGAAAGAAAGGGGAGAAGACAAAATAAAGTAGGGTAAAATACAGTTATTAAAATAACAAAATAATTATTAAGAAGAAAAATTTCTATTAAAGAAAAAAAAAAAAAGACCAAAAAAAAAAAAATGGTCGGTCTAACCCCAGGACAAATGGTGAAAACAAAGCTACACAGACAAAATCTCACACAGCAGCACCCACATACACACTCACAAAAAGAAAAAAGGGGAAAATAATAGTATATCTTGCTCCCAAAGTCCACCTCCTCAACCTGGGATATTTCGCTGTCTATTCAGGTTTTCCACAGATGCAGGGCACTTCAAGCTGACTGTGGAGCTTTAACCCGCTGTTTCTGAGGCTGCTGGGAGGGACCACCCCCTCTCTTTGTTCGCACAGCTCCTGGGGCTCAGCCCTGGACCTGGCCCCGCCTCTGCGCGCAGGTGGTCCGAGGGCGTCTGCCCTTCGCTCAGAGAGGGCGGGGTCAAAGGAGCAGCGTTAACGGAGCAGCTGATTCGTGGTCTCTGGCTCACTCAGGCGGTGGGGGGTGGGGGCACGGATTCGGGGCGAGTCCGCGGCGCAGAGACCGGCGTGACGCTGCACCGGCCCGAGGCGCGCCGCGCGTTTTCCCGGGGAAGCAGTCCCAGGATCCCGGGACCCCGGCACTGGCGGGCTGCACGGGCTCCCGGGAGGGCCGGTGTGGAGAGTGACCTGCGCTCGCACACAGGCCTCTTGGTGGCGGCAGCAGCAACCGTAGCGCCCCACACCCATCTCTGTTGTCCGCGCCGACAGCCGCGGCTCGCGCCCGTTTCTGGGGCTCCTTTACGCGGTGCTCTTAATCCCCTTTCCTCGCGCCCCAGGAAGCGAAGAGGCAAGAAAAAGTCTCTTGTCTCTTCAGCAGCTCCGCGCCCGTTTCTGGAGCTCCTTTAAGCAGCGCGCTTAAACCCCTCTCCTCGCGCAGCAGGAGGTAAAGAGGGAAGAAAAGGTCTCTTGCCTCTTCGGCAGCTCCAGACTTCTCCCGAACTCCCTCCCGGCCCGCCGTGGTGCGCTAACCCCTTCAGGCTGTTTTCACTCTGCCAACTCCAGACCTTTCCCTGGGATCCGCCCGAGCCTCAGCTCCCAGCCCTGCTCACCCCGGCGGCTGAGCAGACAGGCCTCTCGGGCTGGTGAGTGCCGGTCGGGCCCGATCCTCTGCGGGAATCTCTCCGCTGTGCCCTCCGCACCCTGTGGCTGCGCTCTCCTCCGCGGCTCCGAAGCTTCCCCGTCCGCCACCCGCAGTCTCCGCCTGCGAAGGGGCTTCTAGTGTGTGGGAACCTTTCCTCCCTCTCGGTTCCCTCCCACTGGTGCAGGGCCCATCCCTATTCTTTTGTCTCTGTTTATTCTTTTTTCTTTTGCCCTACCCGGGTACGTGGGGGTGTTTCTTGCCTTTTGGGAGGTCTGAGGTCTTCTGCCAGCATTCGGCGGGTGTTCTATAGGAGAAGTTCCACGTGTAGCTGTAGTTCTGATGTCTCTGTGAGGAGGAAGGTGATCCCCGCATCTTACTCTTCCGCCATCTTCTCGCTCCCCCTCTGTGTATGGTTTTAGAGAGTGTTCTCATTTCATTCTTTCACATGTAGCTGTCCAGTTTTCCCAGAACCACTTATTGAAGAGACTGTCTTTTCTCCATTGTATATCCTTGCCTCCTTTGTCATAGATTAGTTGACCATAGGTGCGTGGGTTTATCTCTGGGCTTTCTATCCTGTTCCATTGATCTGTATTTCTGTTTTTGTGCCACTACCATATTGTCTTGATTACTGTAGCTTTGTAGAATAGTCTGAAGTCAGGGAGTTTGATTCCTCTAGCTCTGTTTTTTTCCCTCAAGACCGTTTTGGCTATTTTGGGGTCTTTTGTGTCTCCATACGAATTTTAAGATTTTTTGTTCTAGTTCTGTTAAAAATGCCATTGGTAATTTGATAGGGGTTGCACTGAATCTGTAGATTGCTTTGGGTAGTATAGTAATTTTCACAATATGTTCCATGTTCTTCCAATCCAAGAACATGGTATATCTCTCCTTCCATTTGTAACATCTTTAATTTCTTTCATCAGTGTCTTATAGTTTTCTGCCTACAAATCTTTTGTCTCCATAGGTAGGTTTATTCCTAGGCATTTTATTCTTTTTGTTGCAGTGGTAAATGGGAGTGTTTCCTTAATTTCTCTTTCAGATTTTTCATCGTTAGTGTATAGGAATGCTAGAGATTTCTGTGCATTAATTTTGTATCCTGCAACTTTACCAGATTCATTGATTAGCTCTAGTAGTTATCTGGTGACATCTTTAGGATTCTCTATGTATAGTATCATGTCATCTGCAAACAGTGACAGTTCTACTTTTTCTTTTCCAATTTGCATTCCTTTTATTTATTTTCCTTCTCTGATTGCCGTGTCTAGGACTTCCAAATCTATGTTGAATCATAGTGGTGAGAATGGACATCCTTGTCTTGTTCCTGATCTTAGACGAAATGGTTTCAGTTTTTCACCATTGAGAATGATGTTTGCTGTGGCTTTGTCGTATATGGCTTTTATTATGTTGAGGTAGGTTCCCTCTATGCCCACTTTCTGGAGAGTTTTTTTTATCATAAATGGGTGTTGAATTTTGTCAAAAGCTTTTTCTGCATCTATTGAGATGATCATATGGTTTTTCTTCTTCAGTTTGTTAATACGGTGTATCACATTGATTGATTTGCATATATTGAAGAATCCTTGCATCCCTGGGATAAATCCCATTCAATCATGGTATATGATCCTTTTAATGTGTTGTTGGATTCTGTTTGCTAGTATTTTGTTGAGGATTTTTGTATCTGTATTCATGAGTGATACTGGTCTGTAATTTTCTTTTTTTTTTTTTTTTTTGCGGTACGCGGGCCTCTCACTGTCGTGGCCTTTCCCGTTGCGGAGCACAGGCTCCGGATGCGCAGGCTCAGCGGCCACGGCTCACGGGCCTAGCCGCTCCACGGCATGTGGGATCTTCTCGCACTGGGGCACGAACCCGTGTCCCCTGCGTCGGTAGGTGGACTCTCAACCACTGCGCCACCAGGGAAGCCCTATAATTTTCTTTTTTTGTAGTATGTTTGTCTGGTTTTGGTATCAGGGTGATGGTGGCCCCATAAAATGAGTTTGGGAGTCTTCCTTCCTCTGCAATTTTTTGGAAGAGTTTGAGAAAGATGGGTGTTAGCACTTCTCTAAATGTTTGATAGAATTCACCCGTGAAGCCATCTAGTCCTGGACTTTTGTTTGTTGGAAAATTTTTAATTACAGTTTTAATTTCAGTGCTTGTGATTGGTCTGTTCATATTTTCTATTTCTTCCTGGTTCAGTCTTGGAAGGTTGTGCTTTTCTCAGAATTTGTCCATTTCTTCCAGGTTGTCCATCTTATTGGCATCAAGTTGCTTGTAGTAGTCTCTTAGGAGGCTTTGTATTTCTGAGGTGTCTGTTGTAACTTCTCCTTTTTCATTTCTAATTTTATTGATTTGAGTCCTCTCCCTCTTTTTCTCGATGAGTCTGGCAGATGGTTTATCAATTTTGTTTATCTTCTCAAAGAACCAGCTTTTAGTTTTATTGATCTTTGCTATTGATTTCTTTGATTCTATTTCATTTATTTCTGCTCTGATCTTTATGATTTCTTTACTTCTACTAACTTTGGGTTTTGTTTGTTCTTCTTTCTCTAGTTCCTTTAGGTATAAGGTTAGATTGTTTATATGAGATTTTTCTTGTTTCTTGAGGTAGGATTGTATTGCTATAAACTTCCCTCTTAGAACTGCTTTCGCTGCATCCCATAGGTTTTGGATCATCGTATTTTCCTTGTCATTTCTCTCTAGTATTTTTTTATTTCCTCTTTGATTTCTTCAGTGATCTCTTGGTTATTTAGTAATGTATTGTTTATCCTCCATGTGTTTGTGTTTTTTACGTTTTTTCCCGTGTAATTGATTTCTGATCTCATAGTGTGTGGTCAGAAAAGATGTTTGATATAATTTCAATTTTCTTAAATTTACCAAGGTTTGATTTCTGACCCAAGATGTGATCTTTCCTGGAGAATGTTCCATGTGCACTTGAGAAGAAAGTGTAATCTGCTGGTTTTGGATGGAATGTCTTATAAATATCAATTAAATCTATCTGTTCTGTTGTGTTATTTAAAGCTTGTGTTTCCTTATTAATTTTTTGTTTGGATGATCTGTCCATTTGTATAAGTGAGGTGTTAAAGTCCCCCACTATTATTGCTTTACTGTCAACTTCCTCTTTTATAGCTGTTAGGCCATTGCCTTATGTATTGAGGTGCTCCTGTGTTGGGTGCATACATATTTATAATTGTTATATCTTTTTCTTGGATTGATCCCTTGATCATTATGTAGTGACCTTCCTTGTCTCTTGTAACATTCTTTATTTTAAAGTTTATTTTATCTGATATGAGTATTGCTCCTCCAGCTTTCTTTTGATTTGCATTTGTGTGGAATATCTTTTTCCATCCCCTCACTTTCAGTCTGTATGTGTCCCTAGGTCTGAAGTGAGTCTCTTGTAGATAGCATATATATGGATCCTGTTTTTGTATCCACAGTGAGCCTGTGTCTTTTGGTTGGATCATTTAATCCTTTCACGTTTAAGGTAATTATTGATATGTATGTTCCTATTACCATTTCTTAATTGTTTTGGGTTTGGTTTTGTAGGTCCTTTCCTTCTCTTGTGTTTCCCACTTAGAGAAGTTCCTTTAGCATTTGTTATAGAGCTGGTTTGGGGATGCTGAATTCTCTTAGGTTATCTGTAAAGCTTTTGATTTCTCCATTGACTCTGAATGAGATCCTTCTTGAGTAGAGTAATCTTGGTTGTAGGTTCTTCCCTTTCATCACTTTAAGTATATCATGCCACTCCTTTCTCACTTGTACAGTTTCTTCGGAGAAATCAGCTGTTAACCTTGTGGGAGTTCCCTTGTATGTTATTTGTGGTTTTTCCCTTGCTGCTTTGAATAATTTTTCTTTGTCTTTAATTTTTGCCAGTTTGATTACTATGTATCTCAGCATGTTTCTCCTTGGGTTTATCCTGTATGGGACTCTGTGCTTCCTGGACATGGGTGGCTATTTCCTTTCCCATGTTAGGGAAATTTTCGACTGTAATCTCTTCAGATATTTTCTCAGGTCCTTTCTCTCTCTCTTCTCCTTCTGGGACCCCCTATAATGCGAATGTTGTTGCATTTAATGTTGTCCCAGAGGTCTCATTTCTGTCTTCATTTTTTTTTTTTTTTTTTTTTTTTTGCGTTACGTGGGCCTCCCACCACTGCGGCCTGTACTGTTGTGGAGCACAGGTTCCGGACGCGCAGGCCCAGTGGCCATGGCCCACAGGCCCAGCCGCTCCGTGGCATGTGGGATCCTCCCAGACTGGGGCACGAACCCGTGTCCCCTGCATCGGCAGGCGGACTCCCAACCGCTGCGCCACCAGGGAAGCCCCTTTTCATTTCTTTTTTCTTTGTTCTGTTCTGCAGCAGTGAATTCCAGCGTTCTGTCTTCCAGGTCACTTATCCATTCTTCTGCCTCAGTTATTCTGCTATTGATTCCTTCTAGTGTATTTTTAAATTTTAGTTATTGTACTGTTCATCTCTGTTTGTTTGTTCTTTAATTCTTCTAGGTCTTTGTTAAACATTTCTTGCATCTTCTCGATCTTTGCCTCCATTCTTTTTCTGAGGTCCTGGATTATCTTCACTATCATTCTAAATTCTTTTTCTGGAAGGTTGCCTATCCCCACTTCATTTAGGTGTTTTTCTGGGGTTTTCATCTTGTTCCTTCATCTGGTACATAGCCCTCTGCCTTTTCATCTTGTCTGTCTTTCTGTGAATATGGTTTTTGTTCCACAGGCTGCAGGATTATAGTTCTTCTTGCTTCTGCTGTCTCCTCTCTGGTGGATGAGGCTATTTAAGAGGCTTGTGCAGGTTTCCTGATGGGAGGGACTGGTGGTGGGTAGAGCTGGCTATTGCTTTGGTGGGCAGAGCTCAGTAAAACTTTAATCCACTTGTCTGCTGATGGGTGGGGCTGGTTTCCCTCCCTGTTGGTTGTTTGGCCTGAGGCAACCCAGCACTGGAGGCTATAGATAGGCTCTTTGGTGGGGCTAATGGCGGACTCTGGGAGAACTCACACCAAGGAGTACTTCCCAGAACTTCTGCTGCCAGTGTCCTTGTCCCTGCAGTGAGCCACATCCACCTCCTGTCTCTGCAGGAGACCCTCCAACACTAGCAGGTAGGTCTGGTTGAGTCTCCCATGGGGTCACTGCTCCTTCCCCTGGGTCCTGATGGGCACACTTTGTTTCCCCCCGCCCTGTCCTGTTGAAGTCCTGCAATCAAATCCCACTAGCCTTCAAAGACTGATTCTCTAGGAATTCTTCCTCCCATTGTTGGACCCCCAGGTTGGGAAGCCTGACATGGGGCTCAGAACCTTCACTGTAGTGGGTGGACTTCTGTGGTATAAGTGTTCTCCAGTCTGTGAGTCACCCAGCCAGCAGTTATGGGATTTGATTTTATTGTGATTGCACCCCTCCTACCATCTCATTGTTGTTTCTCCTTTGTCTTTGGATGTGGGGTGTCTTTTTTGGTGAGTTCCAGTGTCTTCCTGTTGATGATTGTTCAGCAGTTAGTTGTGATTTCAGTGCTCTTGCAAGAGGGAGTGAGGGCACGTCCTTCTCCTCCATCTTGAACCAGTCACTGTGTAACATTTTGATAAAGTATTTATAACACAAATTTTTCCATTTTAACCACTGTTAAGTGTACAATTCAGTGGCATTAATTACATTCATATTGTTGGGCAACCATCACCACTCTCTATTTCCAAAAATTTTGCATCACTTGAAACAGAAACTCTGTAACTCTATGATAATTTCCCCATTACCCCACCCCAGCCCCTGGTAACCTCTATTTTAATTTTTGTCTCTGATGAATTTGCCTACTTTAGATATTTCATGTAAGTGGAATCATGCAATATTTGTCCTTTTGTGTCTGGCTTCTTTGCATAATTTTTTGAGTTTCATCCATGTTGTAGCAGGTATCAGAACTTCATTCCTTTTTATGGTCACGTGATGTTTCATTATAGGGATACACCATATTTTGTTTATCCATTTATCTGTTGATAGGCATTGAGGTTGTTTCCACCTTTTGGCTATTGTGAATAATGCTACAATGAACATGGGTGCACAAATATAAATTTGAGTTCCTGCTTTCAGTAACTTTGGGTATAAAACTGGGAATGGAATTGCTAGATCATACCGTAATTCTATGTTTAGATCTTAGAGGAACAGAATTATAGGTTTCTGATAATGGTGGATTAGGCATTTGGACTACCCCACAGAAAACAGTTTTTAAAAACTAGATCAGATGTTTCTTGAAATTTTCTTAAAAACATTCAAAACTTCACCATATGACATGAAACTGGTTGAGATCTGGGGGAGAATAGGAAATTAGAGGGGTGAGCTTGGGCACTCAGGGCATCTTTGCTCTGGAAATGTTTACCAATCTGGAAAAGATAGTTGTGAGATTGTACTGCACTTCTGACAGCCCTGCAGGCCATTCTAAGGAGTAAGGGTCAGCTAGAAGTATGGGTAGTTCCTCTGCTTTAGGATTGGATGCTGAAGGGAGAACGGAGAACTAGAAGTAGGTCCTGTATGGATTTCAGCCCACTTTTGAGTCTTCTGAGTTGCTCAGAAAATCATTAGTCCTAAAGTTGGAAGCATGTGATCCAGAATACTAGTATTTGTGTGCTCTCTAGAGAAAGATGGCATTATCATAGGACTCAAACTCTTTCTAGAAATAATTTTGCAAATATAATCTCCAGTACTCAGTGGAAGACAAACAGGCAAACATGAAAAAGAACCAGAGAAACAACAGATGTTGGAATTATCAGACAACACTGTAAAGAATCTGTGTTTACCATGTTCAAGAAGATAAGAGTTGACTTTGAAATTTTCAGAAGGAAATTGGAAACTATTAAAACTGCCATGGCAGATTTGAAAAAGAGAACCAAAAACAAATTCCAGAATGGAAAACACATAATAATTAAGAACTTGGATAGATTTAATAGCATATTAGACACAACTGAAGACAGAATTAGTAAATTTGAAGACAGACCAGGTAGAAACTATCTAGAATGAAGCAAGGATAGACAAAGGATGGAAAAAAGAGAAGGGAAGGTAAGAGACACAGTGAGAAGGTCTAACATACAATTAATTGGAATCCCAGAAGAACACAGTCCAAAACAATGTTCTAAAAGACAGTGACACAGAATTTTTCAAAAACAGATGAAAAAATAATCCACAGATATCAGAATCTTAATAAATTCCAATGGGCTTAGTAATAAGTAATAAATAAGTCTATAGCTAGGTATTGGGTTGGCCAAAAATTTCGTTTGGGTTTTTCTGTAAGATCTTACAAAAACCCGAACAAACTGGTCAACTCAGTACATCATAGTGAAACTACAGAATAACAGAAGAATCTTACAAAGAGCCAGGCACGAGGGAATAAAAAGATTACCTTCAAAGAAGTAAGATTCAGACTGACAGCTGACTTTTCAACAGCAGTAATGGAAGCCAAAAGGTAGTGGCATGGTATGGTTAATGTGATGAAAGAAAAGAACTGCTAACATAGAACTATCTACCCTGTGAAAGTAAATTTTTAAGATGAAATGAGACATTCTTGTAATAAAACATTGGGGAAGAATAAAGACTTCATGGTAAATGAAAATGGAGAGAATCTTCAACTGATCCACATTAGGAAATTCTAAAGGTGATATTCAATTGCAAATGGAAAGTGAGAGGTGCAGGAAAGAATAGAGAGCAATCAAAAAGGTAAACGTACTTGAATCTTAATATGACCTATATAGATAATTAAAATTATATATATATATAACAAAGAATGTATGGCTTCCAAAATAATAGAGGAGATAATAAAAATTAAATAATTAAATAATTAAACAATGTAATGACAAAAAATATCAATAAAGGAATTCAAGAAAGGAGGGAAAAGAGAACATAAAATAGGTGAACCAAACAAATCATATAGTAAGATGATTGATGTAAACAGAAATGAACTAGTATTTTATATGAAACATAAATGAACTAAGTGACCCAGTTAAGAGACAAAGAATATCAGAATACGAAGCAACATATAGTATGTATAAAAGACACATCAAATAATTAATGAGAGTGAAGGAACAGAAAATACATCATGCAGATATTAAACAAAGGAAAATTTGTGTAGTTATAATAAATCAGGCAAAATAGGTTTTAAGCTAAAAGATACAACTAGAGATAAAGAGAATCACATCATAATAATTTAAAAATTTACCAGGAAGATATAATAATTCTAAATTTGTTTGTAGTTAGCAATATGGCTTCAAAATCTATAAAGCGAAAACTGACCAAATTACAGTGGTAAATAGATAAATATGCAATTATGGCAAGAGATTTTTAATACATTGTTCAGATGTTTTAAAGCAGATTAAGCAGACAAAAGATGAAGAAAACGCACCTTGCACATAACAGCTAAAAAAATGCACGTTCTTCCCAAGCACGTCTAATATGTTTACAGTCAGTATTGACCATATACAGGGCCCTAAAGTGGGTCTCAATAAATTGCAAAAGACTGAAATGGTACAGAATATGTATTCTGACCACAATGCAATAAAGGTACACTTCTAAATTACCCGTTAGACTACATTAGATATTTTGAATAGAATAATAATGAAAATACTCCATGTGAACACTTCTGGGATGTAATTAAAGCAGTACTTCGAAGAAAGTTTATAGACTGAGATGCACTTCTGAGAAAAGAAAGGCTGAAAATTAAAAATTAACCCAAGACATAAAATGAATAGGAAAATAAACATAAAGTTGGAGGAAATAATAAATAGATTGGGTGCCTGTGGAGAGCAGTTACCCTTGGCCCAGCGTGTCGGGATTGCAGAAAGGCATCTAACACGGTCCTGCTGGTTTCTCTGTCGGTGAGATGGAGAAACAGGCCTGGAGAACAGCTCATCACTGCTGGACACTCTTACTCAAAGGATGCGGATTAAGCAGTTTATCATAAAGGACCATCACAGTGGCCACCACAGGCTTGTCCTAGCGCTGCTTCCCACATGGTTTTCCAAAAACATCGAGTCACGATTTAAAGAGTATGAAGGTGCCACCCTGCCACCTACCACCACCCAGTGGATGGCAAGTTCTGTGGAAGACTTTTTCCAGATGGCCTCTCCTCTCTCTCCTCCCACCCCTTGTCCCTTCTGCTCTGATGCTGTGATGTCTCATCGTCTGTCTGTCCACGGGCACAGGCTTCCTCAAGCAGAAAGACCATGCACGACATCAGGCCCAGTGGGCCCTGTAACCACCCAACGCTCTGTCTGAATGTGCCCCCGAGCCCCTGCAGGAGATCCACATCCTCTCCTGAAGACCCGTGTGCAGGGGAGGGGGCACAGTCCAGGAGTCCGGCATCGGTGTGACCAGCTCAGCGGCTGACACGTCGCCAGCCTGTCTGGCCCGCTGTGGCCACAGAGTCCTGACACTGCCCTGTTATCTCTTGGGTGCTGGGTCGCACGTGAGATGACCACGTGATAAAGTTCTTTGTGAACTGAAAAATGCTAAATGAATGTCAAGCTCTACTGCTACTCATGTTTTATCTCAGTTGCTTTGAGCCCGTCACGCTAACCCTTGGGTATTAGTAAAGTTTCTGACTTGTACGGGTTGTTCCCTGAATGTCTCAGAAGCATCTTCTGAATTTGCTTACATCAGCCAAGCATTCCTTCAGAACTGGAAACATGGTTTTAAGTTTAGCTCTATCATGATTAAACTTCTTGTAAATTTTAAATTATATTAAAATGAACACATTGCCTATTTTTTTAAAATTTGGAAATAGAAGAAAAATAAAAGGCCAAAATCTCAACACTAATAAGGACAATCGCATTAACATTTTACTCATTATCCTCCAGTTCTTTCTCTAGATTATTATTATTTTTAGCACAAAAGTAGTTTAAACTGGATTTTTGGAAGCTGCTGGTAAACTGTAAAGTACTGGAGAGAATTTTTCCCAGAGGAACTGCTGTGTGTTGTGGGCTTATTCCCATCATAAGGAAAAACATTCATAATAAAATAATTTGCTGTTATGATTTATCCAGCTGTTGTTGAGAAAAGAGGCAATGGCCCCTCAGCATTCTTACAAGTTCCTTAGGGATTTCCTTTGCTTTGACTCGATCTAAATTACTTATTCTTCTAGTGATTTTTAAAGGAAGGTACAAAGCTGAGATGCCCCCTGAGCCCTCGTATATCTCCGAGAATGCCATTCTGCATCTCAGCCCCTACCTCGGAAAACTTTTCTTCACTGTCCTTTGGCTTTCACGGCGGCGAGCAGTTGCATTCTGGGAGCGCTGTCCGTCTTGTTCCTTTCTGTGTAAGCCTGTTGTTTCTAGCCGTACGCTTTCAGCAGTGAGACCCCAGTGTTCTGAGAAATGTCATCAGTAGGTTCTCCAACAAAGCGGGTGGGCCCCCTCCTCAGACACATTTGGGAACTAGGTGTTGTGATGTGCATATGGTGAACCACAGAGCTCACTTGTATTTTACAAATGTATTTAACACTGGGACCCTTTTGAGTTCATGGAACACTAACAACTCCCGGGAAATGCCCAGTGTGGGATCAGTTGGCTTATAATTTTAATTGTATTTATATTTAAGTTCTCAAAATGAAAGGCAGAGTCTGTCTGGGGGGGGGGGTCCTCTTTTTACTGTTTTCTTTGTTTCAATCTGGAATGCAGGATTCTCTTCTCTTTGCTTGCATTTATTTACTTTGCTTTAAGAAGTTGTGGTAGGGGCTTCCCTGGTAGCACAGTGGCTGGGAGTCCGCCTGCGATGCAGGGGACGCGGGTTCGTGCCCCGGTCCGGGAAGATCCCACGTGCCGCGGAGCGGCTGGGCCCGTGAGCCGTGGCCGCTGCGCCTGCGCGTCCGGAGCCTGTGCTCCGCAACGGGAGAGGCCGCAACAGTGAGAGGCCCGCGTACCGCAAAAAAAAAAAAAGTTGTGGTAAAACATACATAACAAGAACTTTCCTGCTTTAACCATTTTTAATTGTATATAGTTCAGCGGCATTAAGCACATTGACACTGTTGGGCAGCCATCAAGGATTCCCTGTTAAATTACACATCCTTTCTTTTCATCTCAAAAAAATTTCCTTACATTCATTGACTGGCATGTCTTCGCCGGAGCTCCTACTATGTGCTGGTCGCTGTTCTGCGTGCTGGGAACACAGGAGGACACGAGAATTTGGGTTTTGTTGCTGTTTCTGTTCCAGCTGTTCTGGCTTTGTCCTCGGGATTCTGCGCTGCTTCCTGGCCGCCAGCTTTCACCGTGTCCCAGAACTTAACCTGCACCCTGAGTGAGATGCTTCTCATTTCTCCTTGGCAGTTTTGGTGTTTTCTGCTTTGATCATGTTTTAAATCACCGCACTATGTTTCAGTTTCTCTGCATTTCTTTATTTCTTATTCTGCCTGTCTTCTTTTTTAGATTAGCCTGTTTTAAATTTCTGCTTGTTCTTTCTTTATGGCTTTCGGCTTCATAAATACCATGTTTTCTCAAGTCTTACTAAGAATGGCAGAGGTGTTTTCTACAGTGTGCCTTAGTTCCTTTTTTTGGGGTGGGGGGTACGCGGGCCTCTCACTGTCGCGACCCCTCCCGTTGCGGAGCACAGGCTCCGGACGCGCAGGCGCAGCGGCCACGGCTCACGGGCCCAGCCGCTCCGCGGCACGTGGGATCCTCCCGGACCGGGGCACGAACCCGCGTCCCCCGCATCGGCAGGCGGACTCCCGACCGCCGCGCCGGCAGAGAAGCCCCTTAGTTCCTTTTAAGAAGAGCGTTTAAAGTCGGGATCTTCCCGCATCTTCCAGGTGACCTTCCCTTCCTTTTTCTGACGCTCCGCACAGATTTCCTTTCCTGCTCGCTCACCTTCAGCTGAAAAGGGAGGACAAAGGCCCAGGGGCTGGTGGCTCAGTACACCTGGGGCTGTTAAAGCACCTTTTCAGACTTACCTGTAACGGACGGCAGGTTGGTGTCCGTTTCTCCGGGTCCATTTCCCAGATGAGAGTTAGCGTCCGTGTCAGCAAGAGCGTCGCCTCCCTCAGCTCACAGACCGCGTGGGTGGGGGCAGAAGCAGCCGCTCCTGCCCGGGGCGCTGGCACCCGGCTGTCCGTGTGGCATCACCGCACACCTCCCCCGGGGGAGCGAGCGCTGCAGGCCCGCCCTCCCGCCCGCCCGAGGATTCCCTGCGCTGTGGTCGCCGCGTGTTCACGGACTGAGAGAGCCACGCGGGGAGGAGCTGGGGGCGGAGAGCAGGCCTCGTGTGGCGAGCACGGAAGCCCCACAGGAGGTTCGCGGGCCGCGGCCCCCGGGCTGGTGCGCAGTGCGTGTCATCTGTGCGAGCAGGAGGTGGGGAGAGGACGGGGGGTTGCCGCTCCCCCACCCCAGCATCCAGGTGGACCCGGCATGCGGGTCACTGACGTGTCTTCATCCTGTCCCGTCTGTTTCTAGCTGGTAGAAGTTCCTCCAGAGTCTGTGAGTAGGTTGGACACGCGTCCTAGTTTGGGGGATTTTTAATCCTGCCTTTTTGCGCCATCCCTGGTCTTTTAGTGAGAAGCAGGAAGAGGCCGCTAGCAGGTGTCATTTTCAACAAAAGCCTGAAATTAAATTCTTGACTTTGAAGGTGGGAAAAACCTATTAAACAGTGTCTTTCTTTTCTGTTATTAACCCATGGTGATACAGTGTGCCGTAGCGTTTAGGATAAAGACAGGGTTTGATTCCCAGTTTCCGTATTTACCAGTCGCTGGACTTGACACATCATTTACTAATTGTACCTGCACGCACTTTTGGATATTCATCGTCAAGTCAGAAAAGTGTGAGTTCAGGGCCCCTGTGTTCTGAGTCCATGTGTATAGTATATTCCTAAACACACAGGAAAAGCCAACGCAATCGACTGCAAATACTTTGGAAACCACACTTGGTTTCTCGGTCACTGTAACTGACTATTCCATTTTCAAAGCCACCTATAAGAAATCATGCAGAGGAACTATATGTGTAATCTTGCTGAAGACTGCTTCAAACTGAAATAATTTTGCTTTTTATTACATCTCTCACCAAGTAAAGGTCATCGGACAGGGAGGAGTTCACTGGGAGCGAGGCTGGGCTGAGGGGGTGTCTGGCCCCTGACTCTTAACACCTCTGTGTTCTGGTTTGTACTCGCTCACTGAATGGATTTCCTTATGTTCAAAAACCTGCCAAACAAACAGGCTAAAAGCCAGCATAATTTTAAAAAATTATTTATTCCAAGTTCCACTGGTTTAAGCTTTTTCATAAGTTATTACAGAACTGAATGCGGAAATCAGAAACGAGTGTTCAAAGTTGTAGCATTTACAACAAAATTGATATCTCCGTGACTGATTTAAAGGATTCACGGTGTTCCCATCATTTAGAATCCGTGAGGAAAGTTTCCAAGTCCGTATCCAAGTCGGAAACGAGGGCGTCGACGAAGTCATCGATGGAAGGACACTTCTGAAGCATACCTGCGAACGAAGAAAAGACAAGCCGGCTCATTCTCCGCAGACAACACACAGGGACGAAGACGTACGTCAGATCTGCGCAGTCGGGGCACATCCGGCTTGGTGAACCGCGAGCTTGACCGTGAGGACGTTTCAACAAGTCCTGGGCGGTGCGCGGGCCCCGAAGCTCGCTCTTGTTTTAATGCCTTTTTAACTGTCTAATCAACTCTTAGCTTAGAGATGTAGAGCCAGATATGTTTCTCGGGGGGTTTTGTTTTGCACATATTATTATACACTTGGAGTGATGTCAGAAGACTTAATTTTTCAGCTATCTTTGGGCTGATTTAGAATTTAATATGTTTAATTACCTGCCAAGTGTTATTATCAAGTCCTGTGCACTTTAAAATCATTCAACTGTGTATTAGCTTGCAGAAGTCTTATATCAGACACGAGTTATTGGCTTTCCTCCAGACCTGTCTTGGAGAACTCCTAATGTCTGGTTCTCAGATTTCCTCATCTGACATACAAGGTTGCAATAAAGCTAGAATAAGAAGCTGTATTGGAAAGCAGTGAGGCACCCTGTCTAGCGTATAGTAACAATTCAATAAAAAGCTGAATTTATCTCCACTCTTCACTCAAAGAAGCCAAAGACAACATTCAAGCGATCAACCCTGCGGCCCCGACCTGTGCTCTTGGCAGGTAACGCTAATTCAAGGTTGTACAGGGCTCTCACCAGTATTTAATTTGGGGGATGGATCCTGTAAAATGAATTCCAACACCAAGACATTAAAAGATTACCAGAGTCCCTATCTCCTCTAAATCGTCAGTGCAGTTCAGTTAACATGCCTCGAGTGTTTGCTGTGTGAAGGACCAGGCCAAGTCACAATATGAGGGCAAGAAGGACACAGTCACAGAAGTACACCATGTGGAACTGGATAGCCATATGGGGAAAATTAACCTTGACCCCTATCACATACCGTACATAACCATTAATGTGAGATGGGCACAGACCTCATTGTAAAAGCTAAAATTATTAAGTCGTCTAGAAGAAAATACAGAATATCTTTGTGACTTTGAGGTAGGCAAAGGTCTCTCAGGACAAAGATGGTAATAACCATAAAAGAAAAAAAGATACATTAGAGTTCATCAAAATTTAAAACTTCCCACCTTGCAAAGAAACCATCAAAAAAACCGAACAGGTAAATGACAGAATGGGAGAAAATACTGACACAACACATATCTCACACAGGACGGGTATCCAAAATATATAAAGAACTCCAACTCATCATAAAAATACTTTTAACAATAAAAAGTGGACGAAAGATTTGAGCAGACCTTTCACAAAAAAAGATATCTGAATAAACACGGGACGAACAGGCCCTGAGAAGACACACAACACCACTGTCATCCAGGAAGAGAAAATTAAAGCCACAAAGGGACGCCACGGTGTTGCACCGGGACGGCTGAAGACACCAAATGCGGTCAAGGCCTTGGGCGCCGTGGCTTGGCGTCCGGCAGGGACAGAGGGTGAGATGCGAGAGCCCTTTAGGAAAAGGTCCAGCAGTTTCTATAAAGCTCAGCACACACCTGCCCCGTGACCCAGCCGTTTCCTCCTAGGTATTAACCGAGAGAAACGGAGGCACGTGCCCAGCAGCCGAAAGTGGCACGACACAGGTTCCCACGACCAGGCTGCGGATGGACGTTCACGGTGTCTTCACACAATGAGTGGCGCCAGCAACGGAAAGGAAAGAACCACTGACCCAGACGACACCTCGGGCGGGCCTCAGACGCAGCGCGTGGCACACGGGCCCACGCGAAGCACACGCTGCCTGTCTCGTTTATACTCACGGAATTCCTAACGGAAAGGGTCAGACTAACGCACGGTGAAAACCAACCGGAACGGCGGTCGCCTTCGGGAGCGGGGACGGCGACCGACCCAGAAGCCCTGGCGTGGCGGGCGGCCCTCCGTCTGGACCGTGATTTGTGGCACCCCCGTACCTACCTCGTCAAAATTCGGTAAACGGAGCAGTCAGGAGTCGTGCATTTCACCGTATGTAAGCGTTACCTCAAAAAGAAATGTAACCAACACCGAACTCTAGCTCACGCTACACACACGGAAGTGTCTGGGGCAAAACGTACTCGTGTCTGCACCCTGTTTTGAAAACATATATATATATGATGGGTGGATGGAGGAATGGACAGATGGATATGTGACAAAGCAGACAGAGCAAAACGTTAACTGTGGACTCTAAAGGGCAAGTATATGAGTGTTTACAGTTCACGTGACTTTTCTGAATGCCTGAAAAATTTCCACATCAAGCGTTCGGGGAAAAGTCAGCTTTGGGTGTTAACAGCACACGCATGGCAGCCGGTGGGAGAACAGAGGGAGAGGATGCCTTGCGTGGGAGCGGCTCCGAAGGCTCCGTGGAGCACATGGGGTCCCGGAGAAGCGTGAGAGATGGGGAAGGTTCAGGCTCAAGTTAGGGCCTTTGCGGTGGAGAGGGCGGCCCGGTGAGCAGCGCCCAGAGCGGCTGGGGTCTGGAGGGAGGTGACCGGGGACAGAGCGGCGGGGAACCAACCGCTCGTGACGTTTGCGTGCCATCCGCAGTGGGACGCAGAGCTTGGGGCAGGCCCAGGGCTGGACCCACGGACACGGCCATTCCCCCTGGGGAGCACGGCCGTGGCGGGAACACACCCAGGACCGGCCTGTGCAGTGGACATAAAGCAGTAGCTCCAACACGTGCTTGTCAGCCACTAACCAGACCGGGTGCAGTTGACAGCAAGAAGACTTCCGACTCGAAACTGCCGGCCAAAGCAGTTTCACCTTCTTGCAAGTTCAGGTTATCTTATCTCCATCACAGGGAGAATCTGAGGAATAAGGCCCAGCTACTGGAAGAGAATTTCACGGCTGTGTCTTTACTGGCAAAACTAAAACGTTTCAAAGCAGTTTTCTTTCCACAGTAAAATAATCTTTATGGATGAGAAAGGCCTCTCCTCTGGTTCCGCTGTGTCACTAATGACAGGAATGTGGCGGCTTTGACAATGGCTAAAGCAGCGCATTTCACTTTGTGTCTCTGAGATGCAAGTTTTCACTTAAACAGATGCAGTCAGAGTAATGAATCTTGTTTATGCGTTTCCTACATGCCAGGTTTCTTAGTGCAGAGAACAGTTGTACGGAAAGCACTGAAATGTGGCTCTTGGTCAGATGTGTTATCTTGTTACACCATTTCCTTCCTTGTTCTGTTTGAAACATCCTATAATTACAAACGACTGGATGTTTGTAATGACACGGTTACGGAACGGTCAGAGGTGGAGCCGACGTGTGCCGTGGAGCTTGGCCCTCCCGTCCCTGTGGAGCGTCACGTCCCCTCCACAAGCTGCCCACGTTCACAGGGTCCGGCTCGGACCTCCGCGGCCGTACCTCAGGGGCACACGCCCCCTGCGAGGCCCACCTCCAGCCACTTAGGCGGCTCGGAGAAGGGCCGTCGTGGCGGCAGCGGGGAAGTTTTACATAAAATCCGGTCAGAGAGGAACGGTGCAGTAATTGTGTGTGTGACGTGCCTGGTCAGGATGCAGGCTGGAAGAGGAAGGGGGGACTCTGCACCGCGACGGACCGGGGGTGGGGGGGTTAGCGGGCCAGGGATTCTCCTGGAAAATGGCTGCAGTGTCCTCGCTCGAGTTAGATCGGAGTGTTTGGCAACTTCTGCCAAAGAATTAAAAGAGAAACACAATGTTTTCAGGTGGTTCCACAAATCAGAAAAATTGAAATTGGCTTTTTTGTATGTGGATGGTAAAAACGATGGCAAGAACCCTGAGGTTTTTGAGAGAGCTGACGAACACGTCCCCTTTGTCTTCAAGTCTTAGTCTTAAAAGGGTGGCGATGAGACGTGCAATCTCGCAGGAGCCCCGGGAACCCGGCTGGAGGTGCTGAGTCCACGAGCGGGTGAGTTGACGCGCGTTTCCCTGTGGACATCACCCGAGTCGGGGGTCGGGGGCTGAAACAGTAAAACAAAACCGAGGGCAGCTCCACGCCTGAAAGCCGAGGCGTGGACGGCGATGTAAGGAAGGCAGGTGCGCCGGGCCCGCCGGCCGAGCCCTCGCGGAAGGAAGGAAGGACGTCGGCTTCCCACCCGCCCACCCTCCTCGGAGCCACAGCCGTTGCGGAGGATGACTGAGTTTCGTTTCCTCCTCGTTGCACCAGAGAGGCAAACACGCCGGTAAAAACCGGGACGAGCCCGAGCCGTTTGGGCCTGGCTGCTCTGCTGAAACCACGTGTGCGGGGCCTCGAAGGACGGGGCCGCGGCCCGAAAGGCCTGACGCCCCGAGTCACGGTCTCGAGGGCTGCGGGCTGCGTCGCGAGGCGGGAGGGGCGTCTGCCCGGAGGCCCCGGCCCGGGGGCAGCTGGGGGGCAGGCCTCGCCGCCCCGCCCCGCGCCCGCTGCGCCCCTCCGGGACCTGCTCCCGGGCGGAAGGCTGAGCAGCCGGGGACCGCGGGGCGGGGCGGGGCGTGGGGGGGGGGACGCGGCGCGCAGCCACCCCGCGGAGCTCGTCGGCCCCGGAAGCCGCGCGTGCCCAGCTCTGTTTCGGCTTCTCCCTTTGACTCCGCGGCGACCTCTGTCTGCACTGTTCCCCCAAACTCCTTTTCTGCTTGGTCAGCCTAAGCTGCTCCGTTCCTTTCACGGAGATTGCCGGCTGATGAAAGGATCAGTTCACACGTCATGAAGAGGGACTGAGCGATGCCCCGGGGACGCTGGTATCTTTGTCTGATTAAGGACCAACTTTCTAGACTCAGGGTTTAGACTAAAAGCAGGTGGTTTTCGTTTCTCCTTTTTTCATTTAAATAACCATGTCTTCTTTCCCAAGGTAAAGTAAACAGGGGACACACAAGCAGGCTTTCCTATCAGACTCCCTCTCTCCAAGCCCTGGTGCGGACAGGGCGGGGAGAAGCCCGGCTCTGCCCGCAGCCCTGGCCGCCGCGGTGGGAGGCGGGCGGGGCGAGGGGGCGGGAACACTGCGCCAGCAGCTCCGGGGTCCTCCTGCAATGGGTTCCTTCCTGGTGGGATCGGGGAAGGGAACACCCTTCTGACCAGGGGCCTCAGGGTGCAGGGGAGGCCCGTGCGTTGGACGCGTGTCCCCGGCTGCCGCAGAGAGGGAGGTGCCTGCGGTCCTAACCCCTGTCGGGCCGGGCCCTCAGCGCCTGAGGCGGTCGGGACGCGTACACCCCCCCCCCGCACCCCGTTCTTTTAAAATCAGAGATGAAAGCAACCATACTCTTCTATTGCAGCCACAGCGCCAGTACTTGGTTGAAATGAAGGTATGTCTGTCAGGTGCAGGTGTCATTTATTTAGGGGACAACCACCGAGCTGCGACAGGCGGCAGAAGAGCTGCCCCAGGGGCGGGCGCCGGGCAGGTGAGGGCTTTCGGCTGAATGGGACGTTCCCTGGCTCAGCACAGCGTCTTATCACTTAAAATGCAGTCCCTTCTGCTCTCTGACTGTCGCGGTATTTTCCTCTCAAGAGTTACCAAGGAGGAAAAGAGCAGAGAGGTGACTCTTCCTCAGCAGGCACCGGCGCAAGGGCTTGAGCTACCCCGGCAGCCACGTGGCCGGGGACTTCAGAGCGGTCACTTAACTTGTGGGACTCCCTTCTTCCGCCAGAAGCAGTCTGGGCAGAGGCAGACTGGTAGTGAAATATAATGTTTGAAGATCATGGAACTTGGCAGAACGTCATCTACTGTGCTGGGTTGTTATAAGGATTCAATAAAGTACATTTAACTCATGGAAAATGCTCCATAACTGGCAACAGTAACCATCCGATCGAAAGTTCAAGCGTTGAAGGATGAGGTTGCTTACTTTTCTGCACGAGGTGAATTTCAAAACTCCGGTCTCTGGTTAAGTATTTAGGATATTATGATCAAACACAACCACAAGCTAATTACCCAGCGAGTGACTCACTGCTTGCTTTGCTTTTTTCTGGCTTTTGCCATCTGCTTTTTACGAGATAACTGTTTATCTACGGAAAGATGGAAACAGAAGAAGTAACCAGAGTCGATCCACTTTCTGCGTGTTAGCAGCTGTGATGAAAGGTTTGTCACGAGGAGGTCGGTCACGGGGATGACGGAGGGACGGTGGTGATGTGACCACGCAGGGCTGGAGCGGCAACGACGGTGACTTTTAGGTCATATACACGCAACCGCGACTGAAAAAAGCAGTGACCAGAACTACCGAGCCTGTCATCCGCCTACAGGTTCGGCTGCCGGGGCTCCGTCCCGCTGCCAAAGGTCGGGTTATCCGCACAGACGGGGCAAGCAGTGCGGAGTCTGCACGTCTCCAACCCCGCCCTCGGTTCTAAAACCCATCGTGAGAGTTCACGGCTGCTTTTTATGCTGAAATAATTATATGTGTCAGGCTTGGCCCGGACTCGTGAAGAATTCCAGTACAAAGGCCGGCCTGGCAGTTTGAAGAGGCCGAAGAGAACTTTATGAGATCAGAGCTCATTCCAGAGCTGTCTCTCCCCGGCCTCGGGCAGCGGGCTCATCTTTCTCTTCTTTGAAGTTTCCTGGGCTGCGAGGCTGCAGCTGCCCACACCTTCTCCTAAAGGTGGTTCCCACTCTCTGCAGTCAGTTCTCGGGAGAACAAGGACGTCAGCCAGAAAGTGAAATTCCTTTCCTCCTTCAGACTCGAGAACTCTCTTGCCCCCTCGGCTGGGCTAATACCTGTCCCACTGGAGACATGGCTCTGCCCCTGGGGTCCCTGCCTGCAGGGCTTCCTGCTGGGTGGGAGCTAACCCAGCAAGGGGAGCTGCCGACGTGCTTTGTTTACTAATCAGTTTATTCGAATTTCATCGTCAGATTCAACAGTTCCATTCACCAGTTACATTTCCGGGTAACAGAACGTCTTGCCTTTTGAAGCTCCACGTCTTCCTTAAACAAACACACGCACACGTTAAACAGGTACACACCTTTTGAAACAATCAGTGCGTTTACAGAACGGAGGCCTGGGCCTTGGGAAGCCAGGTGCCCGCTTCCACTGCTTTCTTCCAGAAAGCGCTCAGCTATCGCAGCGGCCGCGCTGAGTACATACCCGGACCAGCCAGGGCGGACGGGTTCTGTTCACTTGGCTACTATTCAGGGCTGCCGTCCACCCTGTTACTGAAACTCGGCTGGTAGCTCCTGCAGCGCCGCTAGAGTCTAGGTCTGCTTCCCTCACGTACGCCTGTTACTGTGCGCAAGAAAAGGCGGCTTCTGCCAGCGAGTGTGCTGTGAGGTACCAGGGCTGGCCCTGCGTTCGTGCCCTCTCACTCAGCAAATCTTATTTTGCCATAAACCCACGACTGTGTGGAAGGCAGCGGACACCCTGTCAGGTCGAGTTAGCGTGTGCGGCCTTTCAGATCCATCTCTGTGACGTCCTGGCCGGAGAACGCAACAGTATCTGCTCTGAGCATCAGCGTCCCGGGCGACCCAGTCACCGAAAATTCTGAAAGAGCAGAGGGGAGATACAGCACAGCGTGCACGCGACTACCTCCGAAGCGAAAGCTCCCTGGCCTAACCTGAGGGAGAAGTCGAAGAGACGAGCTGTGCGCACACGCCGGGCCGGAGGGCCCGAGTCGGCATCCCGGCTGCGCCGCCCGCCGCGGTGTGGCCCCGGGCGGGGAGAGGTTCCCTAAGCGCCCCGGGGCTGCTGAGAGAACGAAATGAGGGACGCGTGCAACGTGCTTAGCGCGGCGCCTGGCACAGCAGCCAGCACGGGGGCACAGCGGTTCTCATCACTGCCACGTTGCCAGCACAGCTCCCTCTCCTGTCCGTTCAGCTGCAGAACACCAGAGTGGTCGAAGTCAGCCTTGCTGGTGACACCCAACATAAAGCATCTTAGGAAAGTCAGTACACACGGCCACTGCAACATGTTAATACAATTCCCACCGTGAAGTGAAAAAAAAAATGTGCAGGAAGAAGACAAAAATGAATGTGGGGCTGAAATTCCAATTATCTTGAGGGTGTGATTTAAGATTTTAAGAATTTTTTTAAAGCTCTGTTTCGTTTAAACTGCTTGAAGGGAAAATGTAAGTGGAGTTTAGCTGTTGTCCTGACCCTACAGCCTCAGTGCTATAAGAAGAGGGATTAAGAAACTAAACGTGTCTTACTTGACGTACCCTGACGTGTGATGGGGTCAAAAAAGAACTTGATCATGGTAGTCAAATGTTTTGAGATGTGCAAATTCTGAGATTAAGGAGGGATTATTCTGCCTTACGAACTTTAATGTAAAGATGAACTGTTAAGCAAAGAAGAAAGTTAGATTTAGGTATAATCATGCCTTGATGTAGTTTCATTATTACTGATGTTACATAATAGTCACAAGGGAAGTTTCTTTGAGAGAGAGACAGCTGAAAAGACTCAAACACCAGAAGATACCGTGCAAAGGACCGTTCAGGAGATGATCCGGTTAAGCCAGGAGCAACGTCCCCATCTCCGTGCTCTCCGGCAGCATTTCAGGAGGTGCTTTTAGCAAATGTCAGTTTCCACGCTTCCACTGAAATCTGCTCGAAGCCTCTACCAGTGCGAGTTTACCCTTTATCAGTGGCCTCTGGGGTGGAGATTCCTCAGTGGCTCCCCAGCCTCGGGCCCGCCACGGCGCTTGTGGCCCCTGTAGCTCCTTAGTCCTGGAAGCTCTGAGCCCCGTCCTGTCAGCTGGGAGTCTAGGGTGAGAGCTTTGAGGAGGTGACACCTGCTTTTCTAACAGCGCACTTGTAGCCACGCGTCAGGAACGTCATCTGTAACGACCATCTTTAAAGAGCGCGTTATGATGTTTCCCCTAAGCAGTCGGAAGACTCCAAAGACTACTATCTACACGTTGCTGTTAGAACGCTGTGGACGCAACATGATCTGGAAACAGAACAGTTGGTGTTTCTTGGACTGAGTCCCCCACGGGGTATCTACCCCCAAGAGAAAGGCTCTGAGACCTCAGTGCCGTCAGGCTCCAGGGACACTGTCCCAGACGCTACACAAAGGGAGACGGCCCGTCCCACGCACGCAGCAGGCAGAGAGCAAGTCCGCCGCTGTTCAGAGAAAACGGCCAAGCGGAGCACGGCCCACCCAAAGTGAACAGCGGCTGAACGCCTGTCCAGGGCGACGGGTGCCGGTAGAGGGCTCTGCACCACCGAGGGGGCCCAGCGGCTTCTCCCGGCCTTACTTCTGTTCCCGTGAAGGGAGTCGCCCCCGGGCAGCGCGGGTGCATTAAGGGGTCACTGTCCCCACTCCTCTCCGGAGAGTGGCTCCCCTTGTGGCGGCTGTCACCTGCTATAAACCTGTGATAAAGCAGACTGTCTGGAAGCGGGAGGGCAGGGGCTGGACCATGACCGCCAGCGAGCGTGCAGTGGACACGCTCGCTCGCCCAGCGCCAGAACCACGCGGGGTGTGCAATGCAAAGTGCGGTCGACACGTTACACGTTAAAATTCTGTTCAAAACCTACTTTCCCAGAGGCTTTTCATCATCTTTGCTAGCAAAAATTATGTTGGTTGAATTTATTCACTGGAACATTTGACAATAAAATGGGGGGGGGAATCCAAGGGTAGTAGAGGCTTCGGCTAAGTTTAGAGAAGGAAAGGCCTGTCGCTTCCAGGTAAAGGCCGACTCCTCCTACTCCGGTGACGAGATCAATGCGCACGTGCTTCCCACCAGCCTGCGCCCCAAATTATACAGGGCGCCCATCGGTCTCTAGCACGCGGGACGCGGTTATCTGCCTGATGTGCCGACAGGGCACCGCCGCCCACAGGAGGTGCTCATTCCCGGGGTCCCAAAGTCCATCTGTGCAGAAAAGTGAAAAACAGCGCTCTTTCTGGGAGGGCATCTCCCACGTTGTCTCCTGGTTTATCGTGTCTTTGAGATACCGGCCGTGTCTTTCAGCCTCAGCTCTTCACATCTCTTAACTCTACTATCTGTTCTCTCCAAGCTCGACCTTTGCTCTTTATAAGCAAAGACTGTGATGAGCTCGAGGAAGGGAGCGGCCCGCCTCCAGAACATACTGGACACGTGTCGGGGAGTGGACGCGGCTGCAGACTCGGGTCTGAGGCCTGCTAGCATGAGGGGCGTGTCCAGAGCCCCCCGAGGCAGGCGGCCTGTCCTGCCCGCTTGGGTGTGCACCCTCTGCGCGGCCCCGTCCACCGGCGCAGAGGACGCGCGTGCAAGGTAGCTGACGGGCCGGGGGGCCGAGCCCCCGGGGTCCTGACGTCCCCGAGCCGTGTGCCCAGTGTCGGCCTGCACGGCCCAGAGGGGCGCCTCTTGGTCATTCCTACAGGAAGCTACACCCCTCAAGTAAATGCAGGAGCGGTATCGTTCTTACTTATTTCCGTGTCCCTGAGATGCCTGGTTAGCAGCAAGTATTTGCTAAATATTGGCCAAGTTAAATGAATTAACTTATCCACAGCTGACATAGAGCTGTTTTCATTCGATCAGATTGCTTACTGGTCGCTAACACAAGGACACTGCAGTGATACCTTTGAATGAAAGCCAGTGCCCTGGACAGCGGTTTCGGCCTCAGGCCCGGAGGTGGTGCGTCTGCGAGCGCTGGGCCCCGCAGGTCCCCTCGGGTTCTGGGCGGCGTGGGACGGGGTGCGAGGGCTGTGGCCAGAGTCTGCGGCAGCAAAGGCCCGAGAGTGGACTCGCCTTCTGTGACAGGGTGCGGTGCCCGGTGCAGGAAAAGAGGTGGCAGAATGCACCTCCGACCTCCCCCGGCAGCAGAGCATATTCTCCACGTTAACGTCCGCTCCGTAAGTAACTTCAGTAACCTACCAGACTGAGCTGGTCCTGCGTCAGGTGAATATAAAACACCAGGCCAGGCCTGTCTCATTACGCCCTGTGGGACACCAGGTGTGTGTTGCCTAAGAAACACACGCTGCTTCTAGGAGCAAAGCTCTGCAGGGGGCAGAGCACCTCACAGAGCGAGTGGATGGTCTGGAGGGCAGCTTCCTCCTCCCCCCGCCACCCAGAGGGACTGAGGCCGGGGAAGCGGGAGTCCTGCTGTGGGCGAGCAGGGCACACAGGCAAAGCTGGTGTCCAGACTTCTGAGCAGACGTGGGGACTGAAGTCAGTGCAGAGGGAGACACTGAGCTGCCGGGTGACAGATGTCTTTCCTAGACCTGTTTCTCTTTTGCATTATAAAAGTTATATCACAAAAAATATTTGGGCCGACAAAATATTTAGAAAAAATTTCATAATAAGGTGAATAAAAACCTGTCCCTTTTCTAATAATCATCACGATTTTTTTGAAGTAGAGTTGACTTACAATATTATTTTAGTATCAAGTGTACAGCACAGTGATTCAGGATTTTTATTAATTATACTCAGTTATTACAAGATGATGGCTATAATTCCCTGCGCTGTACAGAGTATCTTTGTTGCTTATCTGTCTCATACATAGTAGTCTGTATCTCCTAACCCTCTACCCCATCTCGCCGCTCCCTCCCCCCGACTGGTAACCACTAGTTTGTTTTCTGTATCTGTGAGTCTGTTTCTGTTTTGCTGTATATGTTCGTTTTAGTTCTTAGATTCCACGTATAAGTGATATCATACAGTATTTGTCTTGCTCTTATTTCACTAAGTATAATATCCTCTAGGTCCAGCCACGTTGCTGCACACGGCAGAATTTCATCGTTTTTACGGATGAATAATAATCCATCGCGTGTATATTTGTGTACGTGTACGTGTGTGTGTTTATTACATCTTTTTTATCCGTTCATCTGTGGATGAATGCTTGGGTTGCTTCCATGTCTTGGCGATTGTAAACAGTGCTGCTATGAACACTGCGGTGCATGAATCTTTTCAAATCAGTGTTTTCGTTTTGTTCTACATATATACCCAGGAGTGGAACTGCTAGATCATCTGGTAGCTCTATTCCTAGTTTTCTGAGGAACCTCCATACTGTTCTCCATAGTGGCTGCACCAGTTTACATTCCCACCAACAGTGCCTGAGCGTTCCCTTTTCCCCACACCCTCTCCAATATTTTTTTATAGACTTTTTGATGACAGCCATTCTGACCAGTGGGACGACATTTGTCATTTTTACTTGCATTTCCTTAATAATTAGCGATGTTGAGCATATTTTCATGTGCCTGTTGATCACAGGTCACAGATGACCTGTATTCAGGTCATCTGCCCATTTTTTGATTGGATTGTTTTTTTGATGCTGAGTTGTATGAGCTGTTGATATATTTTTTATATTAACCCCTTGCTGGTCATACCATTTGCAAATATTTTCTCCCATTCTGTAGGTTGTCTTCTTGTTTCATTGATGGTTTCCTTTGCTGTTAAGCTTTGAAGAGATGGTCTTTTCTCCATTGTTTATTCTTGCCCCCTTTGTTGTACATTAATTGACCAGAGGTGCATGGGTTTATTTCTGGGCTCACTGTTCCACTGATCTGTGTGTCTGTTTTTGTGCTGTTACCACAGTTTTTATTACTGTAGCTTTATAGTACAGCCTGAAGTCTGCGAGGGTTATGCCTCCTGCTTTGTTCTTTTTCTCAGGATTGCTCTGACAATTCTGGGTCTTCTGTGGTCCTATACAAATTTTAGGATTATTTGTTCTAGTTCTGTGAAAAATGTCGTAAGTATTTTGATAGGGATTGCATTAAACCTGTAGATTGCTTTGAGAGGTATGACGATTTTAACAGTATTAATTCTTCCTATCCAAAGCACTGGATATCTTTCCATTTCTTTGTATCTTCAGTTTCCTTCATCAGTGTTTTATAGTTTTCAGTGTCTAAATTTTTCACCTTCTTGGTTTAATTTATTCCTAGGTATTTTATGCTTTTTGATGTGATTTTAAATAGGTTTTTTTTGTTTTGCTTTCGCTTTCTGGTAGTTAAGTAGTGTATAGAAAAAGCAACAGACTTCTGTATTTTAATCTTGTATCCTGCAACTTTACAGAATTTATTTATTCTAATAGTTTTTTGGTGGAGACTTTAGGGTTTTCTATATAAAATATCATCATTGGGCTTCCCTGGTGGCGCAGTGGTTGAGAGTCCACCTGCTGATGCAGGGGACACGGGTTTGTGCCCCGGTCCGGGAGGATCCCACGTGCCGCGGGGCAGCTGGGCCCGTGAGCCATGGCTGCTGAGCCTGCACGTCCAGAGCCTGTGGTCCACAACGGGAGAGGCCACAACAGTGAGAGGCCCGCGTACTGCAAAAAAAAAAAAAAAAAAAAAAGAAAAAGAAAAGAAAAATCATCTGCAAATAGTGACAGTTTGACTTCTTCCCTTCCAATTTGGATGCCTTTTATTTCTTTTTCTTGTCTGACTGATGTGACTAGGACCTCTAATACTATGTTAAATTGATGGCAAGAGTGGGCATCTTAGCTTTGTTCCTGAATTTAGAGGAAAGGCTTTCGTCTTTTCACTGCTGAGTATGATGGTAGCTGTGGTTTGTCATAAATGTTCTCGATTATGTTGAGATATATTTCAACTTTGATAAGAGTTTTAATCATGAATAGATGCTGAATTTTGTCAAATACTTTTGCTGTGTCTTTTGAGATGATCATTTGCTTTTTATTAATATGTTGTACCTCACTGATTAATTTGCGAGTACTGAACCATCCTTGCGTACCTGTAATAAATCTCACTTGATTATGATGTATGATCCTTTCTACATATTTTGGATTTGGCTTGCTAATTATTTTGTTGACAATTTTTGCACCTATATTCATCAAAGATATTGGCCTGTAACTTTATTTTTTTGTATCGTCTTTGGTTTTGTTATCAGGGTAATAGCAGTCTTGTAGAATGACCTTGGGAGTGTTCCATTCTCTTCAATTCCGGGGAGTAGTATGAGGAAGGTAAGTACTGGCTTTTATTTGTATGTTTGGTGGAATTCCCCTGTGAAGCTGTCCAGTCCCTCACTTTTGTTTGCTGGGAGTTTTAAAAAACTCCCAATTCAGTTTCACTACTAGGGATCAGTCTGTTCAAATTGTTTCTTCTTGATTCAGTCTTGGCATGCTGTATGTTTCTGGAAATTTGTCCATTTTTCTAAGTTGTCCAATTTATTAGCATAGTATTCTTTTATAATTTTTTTAATCTCTGTGGTATTGGTTGGTATTTTTTCTCTTTCATGTATTTTGTTTCTTTGGGTCCTCTCTCTTTTCTTCTTGGTGAGCCTTGCTAGAGGTTTATCAATTTTATCTTTTCAAAAAAAACCCCAGCTCTTGGTTTTACTCATCTTTCCTATTTTTTTAATCTCTATTTTATTTATTTCCTCTCTGATCTTTATTATTTCCTTCCTTCTCCTGATTTTGGGCTTTGTTGGTTCTTCTTTTTCTAATTCTGTTAGGTGGTAGGTTAGATTGTTTATATGAGATTTTTCTTGTGTTTCAAGGAAAGCCTGTATTGCTGTGAACTTCCCTCTGCTTTCACTGATTTTGGAGAGTTGTAATTCCACTTTCACTTGTCTCGAAGTATATTCTGATTTCCTCTTTGCTTTGTTCACTGACCCACTGGTTTTTATAGTGGCCACGTGTTTGTTCCTTTCCCATTTTTCCTTCCATAACTGATTTCTAGTTTCATACTGTTGTGGTTGGGAAAAAATGCTTGATATAATTTCTATCTTCTTCAATGTTTTGAGAATTGTTTTGTGGCTTAGCATGTGATCTATACTAGAGATCATTCCATGTGCACGTGAGAAGAATGTGTATTCTGCTATTTATGGATGGAATGTCCTGTAGATATCTATTAAGTCAAACTAGTCTGTTGTGTCATTTGAGACCACTGTTGCCTTATTGGTTTTCTGTCTGGATTATCTGTCCATTGATGTAAGTGGGGTGTTAAAGTCCCCTAAGATTATTGTATTATTGTCAGTTTCTCCCTTTATGTTTGTCAGTATTTGCTTCATATATTTAGGTGCTCCTGTACTGGGTGCCTATATGTTAACGAGTGTAATATCTTCTTCTTATATTGAGTTCCTTTATCATTGTACAGTGCCCTTCTTTGTCTTTTGTTATAGCCTTTGTTTTAAAGTCTGTTTTATCTAAGTATTGCTATGTCTACTGTCTTGTCATTTCTGTTTGCATGAGATATCTTTTTTCATTCCGTCACTTTCAGTGTGTGTGTCTTTAGCTCTGAAGTAAGTCTCTTGTAGGCAGCACACAGAAGGGTCTTGTTTTTTTATCCAATCCATCAGCCACTGTATGTCTTTTGATCAGAGCATTTAGTCCATTGACATTTAAAGTAATTACTGATAGGTATGTACTTACTGCCATTTTTTCCCTTGTTTTCCAGTTGCTTCTTTTAGTCTCTGTTCATTTCTTCTTTTTGTTTTTTCCCTTGTGGTTTGATGATTTTCTTTAGTAGTATGCTTGTTCTCCTTCCTTTTTAGTTTTTGTGTATCTGTTGTAGGTTTTTGATTTGTGATTACCATGGGGTTTATATATATACTGATCTATAATTTTACCTACTTGTTTGAAACTGATAGTCATTTAACTTCATATTCTAGACCATCCACATTGTTTGCTCCTCCCCCCCATTTTGTGATTCTGATGTCATACTTTATATTTCATGTTTATCACTTAACAGCTTATTATCGTTATAGTTGCTTTTACATTTTTTTTGTCTTTTAATCTTTGTACTGGCTTATTTAAGTGGTTGATCCTCAGTCCTTACTATAGATTTGTCTCTCCAATTGGGGTTTTTCCTTTCCTGTAGATTCTTACTTCTTTTCCACTTAGAGAAGACTCTTTAATATTTCTTTTGGGGTAGATTTAGCATTGATGAACTGCTTGTCTGAGAAGTTCTCTCTCCTTAGATTTTAAATGAAAATCCTGCTGGGTAGAGTGTCCTAGGTTGCATGCTTTTCCCTTTCAGCACTTAGACTGTATCATGCCACTCTCTCTGGCCTGCAAAGTTTCTGCAGAGAAATCAGCTGGTAGCCGTATGGAAATTCCCTTGGATATGACTACTTTTTTCTTGCTGCTGCCTTTAGGCTTCTCTCTCGAACTTTTGCCGTTTTAATTACAATGTCTTGGTGTGGGTCTGTTTGGGACCCTCTGTGCTTCTGTACCTGGATATCTGTTTCCTTCTTCAGGTTTGGGAAGTTTTCAGCCGTAATTTCTTCAAATACATTTTCAATACCCTTTTCTCTCTTCTGGGACCCCCTATAATGTGAACGTTGGTACGCTTAATGTTATCCAGAGATCTCTTAACCTTTTTAAATTTTTTCACATTTGTTTGTCATTTTGTTGTACTGAACAGGTGATTTCGGTTACTATACCTTCCAGACCCCTGAAGTGTTCTTCTGTATCGCTTAGTCTGCTTTCCATTCCTTCTAGTGTGTTTTTTGATTTCAGTTATTGAATTCTTCATTTCTGATTGGGTCTTTTTCATATTTTCTAGTTCCTTGTTAAAACTCTCACTGTGCTCAGGTATTCTTTTCTCTAATTCAGTTAACAATTTTATTACCAGTGCTTTCAGTTCTTTATCTGATACATTATTTGTTTTATTACTTTTTTCAGGGGTTTTCTCTTATTATTTCAATTGAGAGCAAGTCCTCTGCCTCTGTGAATTTAGGTGCAACAGCTTCCTACCGTGGTCTTCCAGGGACCACGTTCTTAGGAGGGACTGGCCCTATACAGACCGTGTGTGTCTAATGCCTTTGGTGGGAAAGCTGGATCGGATGTGGATGTGGACACAAGCATGTCTCCCTCAGGGTGCGCTGGAAGCTGTCACCTTGGTAGGGGGTAGGGCTGGGGTGGAGGAGCCAGAGCTGGAGCTGGGTGCGCTCCCTTCTGCTCAGTGGCCATCACTGCCCTATTGGGGGTGGGATCTGATTCCAAGGTGCGGGAGCGGAAGCCCCAAGGGTCAGGCCTGGGCTGGCTCTGTTCCCCGTACGTGTGTGCCTTCCCTGCCCCCTACGCTGGGACCACTGCTGCAGAGGCAGGGATGCTGAAGCAAGGGGGCCTGTGCACTGCGGAGAAAGCCTCAGGCGGAAGTCCCCTTTGTCCCTCACAGCTGCCCCTGCCCGTTACAGGGCCGCACGGCAGGGCGGGTGGGGCCCAGTGAAGCCTCAGTGCACCCTGGGCTGTGAGCTGTGGGGGAGCAGCTGCTGTCAGAGCTCTGGGCTTCGGGGGGACTGCTCGAGGAGCTGCCAACACTGGCTGCCACCACCCTGTCCAGGCTCTGTCTGGCCCCGGTGGCCTCTGGGTCCCACGTGAGTCTTCTGCCGTAGACCCTGTGCCGCCCTGTGACGTGGAGGTGCGGGGCTGGAGCGTGCACCGAGGCAGCCGTCGGAAACCTGGCCGGCAGCAGAGCAGCCTTCAACCCACCCTTTCCTCTGTGCCTCGGGCTCATCTGCCCTGTGCCGGACGCCAGGACAGAGGTGCCCAGTCTGTGGCCCTCACCGCTCACTGCCCCGAGCAGGTCTCTGCCTGTGCCATCTCCCTTCTCCTCCGAGTCCCCTCCCAGGGGCACAGGTCCAGACCTGATCACTTTTCTTCCTTTCCTACCCCATTACAGCCTTGGTTGTACAGGAGTCCTTCTGCAGTTTCTAGCTCCTCGGAGGAGGTGAGCTCCATGCCCTCCTCTATTCCACCACCTTGTTCGATCCCCCATAATCACATTGCTAATGGCACCGGAGACGTCTGCCCTTCCAGGTAAACTCTAACACTTGACTATGCATTAACGCAGCAGGTACCCACGGATGGTGTGCACAGCACACCCTGCTGCAGGCACCAGGGCAGCGCGCGGGCCTAGCCACCTCCTCCTCTCAGGAGGGCTGAGGCTCAACTCTGGTGCCCCTTGACCCCAGAGGTGAGGTGCCCTTCTCGTCACACCAAGGGCCGTGACAGCACGACTCGCCTTGCAGCTGCTGACCCTGAGCAGCTGGCCGAGGCAGGCAGTGTTTCATGTGAAGTCACTCTCCCTTCCCGCCGGAGCACAGCATGAAAGGGGAGGCCACCGTGCAGCCCACCCTCGGGGGGGCAGGGGGCGCCTACAGAAACCACCTGAACCCTCCTGCACGGGAGGCCTGCCCTGCTGATTCATTCAATCGCTCCTGTCAGGGCAGGCTCATGGATACACACTTTATTTACACTTTGTGTTATATCCCAATGCTGCCTTATTTACTTTTCTGCTCAAATTGTTGAAGTTTTGGCCGTTGAGGGTTCGTTTATAGTGGGAGCCTGTCCCCCGTGACACACATGGCCGTCCTCGGGTGCACTCCTCAGCACCTTCCTGGTGCTGCGGGCCAGCCCTGGGGTCAGCCCTTCCCCAAGGAGCCCTGCTTCCTCTAGGGGAGAAGGCGTCAAACCAAGCTCCGGGTGCTGCCTGCTCCCGGGACCAAGGATACACTGTTTGTATTAATCTCCTTGGGGGACGAGGGTGACCATTTGGCGTATACACCACAAATTTCTGACTTGTTCCTTGAATAAGAGTACTACGTAGTCAGAAGAGATGATATAGGATAGTTACGGCCCCGAAGCTCAGCAGAAGTGTGAGCTCCTGTGATTGTAACCAGCTTACGGTGAGGCCTGGCGCTTCTAGACTTTGGTTCCACAAGTCAGTCTGGCAACACAGAAAAACAGACTGAAGGGAGCTTCGCTGAGAATTTATCTACTATTTCTTTTCATCTTATCTGATGTTTCGTCCTTTTTAAAACTGTCAAGTTATAATGTTATATCTCTACTTGCATACTGCTTTTGGCCAAAAGTCACAAAGCTAAGAGTTTCTTTTCTGGAAAGGAGAACAGAAATAGTTGTTTAATATTTAAAAATAACCACTTGGAACGCTAAAATCTTGGGCTTTAACCTTTACTTTCCCACACAATTCCTTGTGCCAGGGCTGCAGGTGGGAGCACAGTAACCAGAGCGCGGACAGTAACGAGAGGCGGAAATGTGAGACTCGGCGGGCACCGTGCTTACGCGGCTGTGGTGCGAAATCACCCCACGGGAACAACTGTGACTAAAAGCGCTCACGAACCGTTGACAGCTTTGCCACAGAAGCCTAAAGCGCTTCTATGAAAACAGATTACGGAAAATGTTACTGCTCGTCAGTGGATGCCAGGCAGGCCTCGCCGGCGTCAATGGGAACAGCCAGGATGTGACGTTGAAAACACACACAGACTGGGATCACTGAGGCCTCAAGGCTCAGGCCACTGACACCTTCACATTCTAAAGACCAACTCAGGCTCAAGTCAGCCTTCAAAGATCGACCGAGGAAGACGCAGGCATCAGGAGGAAGGTGGCACGGAGGAGAATGAGCCTCGTTATCTATGGAAATGGGGAAATGAGACCTACTTTAGAGGGATTAAATGAATAGCAGAGCAGGAAGCACCTGGCAAGTGGAGATTTTTCAATGTGTTGGTTTTTTTCCTAAAGTAACATCTGAACCTAAAAACTCAACAAGGGCCATTTACTCAAGCATTCCGGATAACGTAAAAGAAGGATCGAGCAGCTTACAATGGAAGATGTAACCTCCTGCGGGGACTTCACCTGTCCTCCTAGAACTGCTGAAATAATACAGCTCCGACGCCCAACGGCTGTATAATCCGCCCCTTCTACCTGCTGTGGTGGAAACAATTCTCGTTCCAGGCGGGTACCAGCTATCACCTACCACCTTGTTACAGACTCACTGTACGTGTATCTTTCTAGAGAGACACTTTCTGATCTGAAATGGTTCTGCAGAAGCTCACCACAGCTCACCTAAGTAGTTTTCTAGTGTGTGCTTTTAAAAATGGCAAAATGAATGAAAATGTCGTGTCATCCTGGCTTATTTTAAGCAAAAACGAAGTTCTCTTATTACAAAGAACACTGTATGGAACGTACAAAGAGTTCAACTCGGCCCAGAACCCTCGGCAGTTAGGAGAGGTGAATGCAGTCAGGTGTGTTGCCACCTTGTGTTTTAGTGGAGGGTTAAGTAACTGAACAGTCTGCTTATAACATGCTTACATGTGCTATGGAGGTGTTTCAAACTCGACAAGGACACAATTTCAACCTGCAGATTAGAAAGAAGTGTTTTGAAGTCAAATCACATTTTGTGTCCCTTAGGGAGATGGACTTGGTCGAGGAATTTGGTAAGTACCGGAGCCACTGCAAATCCACTCTGTTTTACCGAGCGATGTGACCGCGGCCCCCCACCCCGCCCCCCGGGGAAGGAAATACTTTCTTAACTACTATTTTGTTTTCTTCCAATGGTGTTTAGAGTTCGGAGGGGAAAAAACTATAGGCCCTTGAAGGGCTCTGCCCTGAGGCTCCTGGGCACGGAGGGCAGCACTCCCTTCAGACCTGCCGGCGACTCGAGGTTCACCCGTGAGGTGGTTACCGCTCAGAGATCAAAAGCGCGGCTGTGGCCGATCGGAGGAGACCATACACAGAGCCCCGCACAACGCACGGGGCCCCGACCCTAAGGAGTGGCTCCACGTTGACGCTTTACCTTCTACAACTTAACAATTCTTTACATTTACCTAGTAAGTAGTTACATAAAACAGATGAAGCACCTTTAAAAACTACATTTTCATAGAAGAATAATACCAACTAGAATGTTTACGCTTTCACATCACGACGCTGAGGAACCTCAGTCACTCCTCCTCGGGCCACCCCGATGCCATGAGCCACCATGCAGGACGCTGCTGCTTTGGGGGGCCACCCCGATGCTATGAGCCACCATGCAGGACGCTGCTGCTTTGGGGGTGCGGGCTGGCCGTTCGCACACAGGAAGAGGGGACGCCACTGCTGATCTTGTCTTACAAACCCAACCCTACGGAGTGACAGCTGGCGTGGCCCCGTTCACCCGCCGTGTGACAGATCCCGTGAATCAAGGGGGTCAGGCAGAACATTTAAGGAAAGTGGTGTGTCAGCTGCGATCTGAATACATCCTCATTTCTAGTTTGAACCACAGGTTTGTTTTTCTCTCCTGAGTGTGAGTTTCAGTGTGGAAAAATATTTTTTCTTCACACAAAAATGTTTCATATGAAGAACAGAATTTCCAGAGAGATGACACAACCATCTTGGAAGCAGAGTAGAAAAATACACCAACCAAAAGACAAACACTGAAGAGGACCGAGTATTTTTCTTCTGCTGGAGCCATATTACGTGTAGGCGGCGTTTAGACCCCGGAGTCAGGAAGGAGAAACGAAGCACCGCTGCCGAGAGCTTTCCCCCCGGACGCCTGCACGAGAGCCCCGCCGGAGCCTCTCCTGCCCACTCACAGAGCGCCGTCCACGCAGCACCACACACTCCAGCCCAGAGGGCGCCATGCGGACCATCGTGAGCCAAGTAACGTCACTGCCACCCAGCCCACAGCGGCCCGCGGCCGGCAGTCCTGGCGGGGCTCCTCCGTCTCCGCTGCACCACAGGCCCGGGACCTGAGCCGTCCCCATCGGTAAGAGGGGACCGATCACCCCCCCCCCCCGAGAGGGCTGCTGGAAGATTCCATTAAGAGTACACGAGACCCATCTAAAACAGTGACTGGACGTAGGCAGAATTCAACAAGGGCCGTGGGGTCAGCCAGAAAAGTGGGGGGGCAGCCCCACAAGCCTCCTCGTCGAGAGGGTGACCCGAGGCGCAGTCACTGACGGGGGACCCGGGCGTCACCCCCAGGGCACAGCAGGGCTGGGCTACAGGAAAACGCAGGCAGTCTGGGCTGGCTGAGGCAGTGGGCGGGCCGAGCCTGGGCGAACGAACCCTCCCAGAAAAGCTGACGGCACCAAGGGCCCCAGCGGGACGTTGTCACCTCCGGCGCCTGGCACGTGAGCAGCTCTCGGCCACTGGGCTGGACAAATGAGCAGCTGCAGCCCTGCCCGAGGGGACAGCAGGTGCGACAGACGTGCGCAGGGACGTCACGTCAACGCATCACGAGCGGGACTGCTCCGTGACCACTAGGAGGACAGCGTCCCCCTAAGGCTGGGAGAGGGGCCGCCTGCGTAGAAAGGCCGCACCCTGAGAGCACCCGACACCACCCACGTTCCCTTGGGAGATCTGTGAGAACTTCCTAAGAGACATCACGACCGTCACTTCCGTTCACAAACAAATTTTCAGTGGAAATACTCAAAAAACACACAGGAAAACAAGCATCGTGAGGTGTCTAAGAGAAGACTGAATTAGGTCCTAATTTTTTGAGTAAAAATTCCACCCCGATGCTTTGGAATTTCTAACAAATGTATTGCTAGGCTTTCATAAGGGAATAAGAAATGAGTTCTTTAGGCCAGAGACACGCACTGTAACCTATTAAAATCTGAAAGCAAATTTTCTGAGAATGTACAATAACTTAACAGTTTCCTATTAGAGTGTTAGTAACATTTTGAGAGTTCAAGCCTGAAATTTTTTCTCAATCTAAGTAAATCACAGTCACTAACTTATTTGGGACACCACGAAACAGGTGGTCAGAGCAAAGTGCACAGCTGAAGCATCATTCTTCAAAAGAAAAAACAAATAGACAAAATTGGAAACATCTTTCATTACAGATGACACGAAACAAAACCCAGAGTGCTAATGTTAACACATAAACCTTAAAAAAAAACCACAACGCATCTCACGTTGGCTTACCTTGCACCATGAGCAGCGGCTCCTTGCCCCCGCCGTGCGCCAGCATCTCCCGGCGGTAGCGCTCCCCCGCCGCCCTGGGGAGAAGAGGACCGTCACTGGAGCCGGCACGCACTCACCCACACCCGCCCGAGTCCCCCAAAGGAAGCCACACTGATGTCAGATTCCGAAAAGCCGCCCTTCATGATCTTCTGGCTTCTAAAAGTCTCATTCCGATTTGTAACCTACTCCACGAAGACAGACCAGCGGTGATATATTTACCATAAGAGCAAGCATGCTCTTTCTCGAAAGGATTGTTTAGTTTACGTGGTACAGAACAAGCAGAAAATCATACCCCATTCTCCGTCACCTTTAGGATTATTCTAAAGTGAGATTTGAAATCACTTATGCTCTTCTCGTAAAAAAGAGTTTGCAGCGTCACCCAACAGAGAGAAAACTAACACGCGGACCTAAGAGTCGAGTCAGAAAAGCTGCCAGGAGAGGGTTAATTACACCAGGAAGCCTTGGCTAAGGGTAACAGAGAGCATTTTTGCTCGGTGCTGCGCTCCATCAGCTGGATTCAATAAGGAACAGTGTCCGTAACACTCGAAGGGGGGCCGACAGAAACTCTCTAAATTAATGGCTACTCTCTTTTTTGAAATAGGAAATGCTGGCAGCACTTCACTCTCAGCAACAGGATGACGTCAGACGCTCATCGTGGCTCCACCCTGAAGGGATCACCGAGGCACGGCGGGCCCGAGGCAGGGGGCGCCGACAGGGCGGCTGAGAGGCCCCGCCGGGCCTCAGCTCTGCTGCTTCCAACCCGGAGACTCTTCAGAACTGGGATCAAAAAGGACCTTATTTGTAGAGGTTAGAAATTTTCTAGTCCACTGAGTACTGTTACTAGCTTACCTTTACCTGCCCATAAAAGTATAGCAGCTGCATGTCTAGGCGAGAAGGCATACATAAACAAGACCTAAGTACTGGGGAATACATGTATTTAAAAGTATGTGGTTTTCTAGTAAAGTGTGATTCCTTTAAACAAGATAGTATTTTGCCTATTTTATAGAAATCTTCAGTAAAGAGTTATAATGCCCAGAATTGATTGATGGTACTCAATTTTGGCTTCAGAGCCTTTGAAAATAATAACATTTTAAAAAGCAGACCAAATGTCTGCAGTGTGCAGAGGGTGGAAGACACAACAGCATGTGGCTACCAAGCTGTAAAACGTTTAAAAATTCTATTACATCAGAGACTCAAGTTCAAAAGATCCTGGAACTGAATGTGATGATTAGCTGCTGAGAAAAGCCAAGCCTTTGCCAAATGACATGAAGAGCTGAGGGGGTCGGGTAGGGGGAAGAAGGGACTAGGGATTAGCAGACCTGGTTCTCATCTCAGTCCAGTTGGTTCGCTGTGAAGCCTTGAATACACCACCCCCTCTGAGCCTCAGTTTCCCCTTACGACAACTCCCGCTCTGCCAAGGCTGCCGGGCCTAATGCAGTAACCCGCGTGGGCAACTCGAGGGCGCTCCCGGCATCGAAGGGGCCGCGAGCCTCCATCTGCGCGGTGAGGCCGCCTGGCCACGCGGCCTGTGTGGCGCCCACGGACCGCCCTGAGCGACTGTGAGACCCGGTCCCGGTTCGTGCTTTGCTCTCACAGGAAGCTCCTTCTAAGGGCCCACGGAACCAGAAGCTGGCTTCCCCGGGCTCCCGCGGGGGAGGAGGCCCAGGCACCCAGCAGCCCCAGCGCCGTGCGGGGGCGCAGCAGGCCACGGAACCCCCGTCTTTTTACCTGTTAAACGGATCCCGGAGAAAGCACTCCCTCCAGACCATGGACGCCACTGCCCTGGACACCAGGTAGGAGTAGTATTTGGCACCGTAGCCCACGAGGTGGCTGAAGCGCAGCTGCCAGGCCTGCCGGACAGAAAGGGCACAGGAGGCGGTGAGGCTGCATCCAGGCGCCGTGCGGGCCCGGCGAGGGAGCCGCGCAGGAGCCCGCAGACGTGCCCGTTCCGTGGCGCCCTCGGGGGCGTCCCTCACGTGCGGTCACCTGTCACGTGGCGCACGCTGAAAGGGCCGCAGTGAGTCCCCCCGGGCCGCGCCCCGACCCCCGGGACCTCGGAGCGAGGCTGCTTGTGGAGACGGGCCTCTAGGCGGGTGACGGAGGTAAAACGAGGCTGCCGGGGCGGCCACGCCAGGACGGGGCAGGAAGGCGGCCTCAGGAGAACCAACCCCGACACCGGACTGTTCTGTACGGGTTCACTGCCCCTGGACTCGTGTCCGGCAGACACAGAGGGAGGGCACCCAGACACGCGGCGTAGCGTCAGCAACGGGGCAGCACGCGTGTCCCACGGTCCCGGCCTGCCGCGAAGCCTGGCCACCGGGTCGGGAGAGGGCGCTCTGGCCTGGCACTGGGTGCCGTTCTTCTTGAGGACAGGGACGTCGTTACTGCGAGAAAGGCCACGCGAGTTCCCGGGAAGAATGCCCTTCCACTGGAAAACGCTTTTCCCGTAAGGACTGTTCTTTTTCTGGGCCTACAAGCTGAAAACGAGTGCGTCCTGGCTGGCTGGTGGGAAGAGGGCGACCCAAGAGCAAACGCATAAGCGGCCCACAGCACAGTTGCGGCACCGCTGCTGGAAAAGGCGGAGTCACAGAGACCATCCTCAGACGCCACGGTTGTTAACCGAAACGTGTTTACTCTACTGAGACGAATCTGACACGCGCAGCGACGCTCTACTGCCTTTTCACGTGGGCTTCAGCTGGCGGTAAAATGTTCAGGGGAGAAACAAATTGAAGCCCACGTTTTCAAACTAAGGTAATCATCATCTCATAAATCTTTTCACCCCCTGGAAAACAAAGTATAAAGTTTAATCATCACCACAAATGTTTGACTAGATAAACAATTTCCCCCTAACTGATCAAGCCACAAACTACAAGCGAACAGACAGTGCCCTGCTGACGGCGGGCGGCGGATCTGAGGACACCTCGAAGTCCCCCACGTGGCACAGGGGCCCGGCGCTCTGAGCGGCGTCCAGCACCTCACGACGGGCGCTCGGCCTGGGCTGGGCGCGGGGCAGGCCGGCCGGCTCTCCAGCTGGAGCTGGAACAGGAGGAGGTCTGGCGGAGGGAACGGGAACCCTCGGGGTCCGCCCTCCCCTTTCCAAGCGGGATGCGGCTGGAAGCAAGGGGGGCTCGCGAGCCGTGTCCCTCCGTCTGCGTGGGACACCTCGCCCGGCCCTCTGTGAAGCTGAGACCCCAGGGCCGTGGTCCCCGACTCCACACGGCCACCGCTGGTGCTGGGCGCTGCACTCGCAAGGCTGTCACAGCAACCGGACCCCCAGGCACAGGTGCCGGCACCCCAAGGCCCGGCAGCTCGCCCGGCAGGATCCACACCTGGAGACCTAGACACAGAGAGCCCACGGCATCTGCCTCCCACCTGGACAGAGCTACTCAGGCACGGCGCACACCTTGCTGTCTTGTTCTTAAATTACCGGTTTCCATACCCCAACACACGCTCAACACATCATACCACCTGACACCCTTCATCAGCGGTCTGTAAGTTTGTGGCACACTAAGACCTACAATCCCATTGCTGTTTGACCACAAACAGCTGAACTCCTGATAATGCAGCCTAATGTTAGTCCTTGTTACCACTTCACTCATTCACCTGGAAAAATAAAAGACAGCATCTCATTTTAAGCTCTGGAATTATGTTATCCTCTTCCTTTTATCTCCAAGTTAGTTCCCTTCTGAAAGGGACCTTTGCCAGATGAACAAAGGTTTTCACCCATCCTTTGCAGCGCAAGGTGAGGATCTGGTCTCAAGAACAAAGGGCTCAGAAGCCTCCGCAGTTTCTCTTTTGTTCTGACCAGAGGCAGTTTCTCTTTTGTTCTGACCAGAGGCGTGGACCGTCCCACCCTAACACGAGCCCTCCGTCTGTCTGTCTGGAGTTAGACAGTCTCAGTGATCCATACTTAAGACAAACCTCGGGGCAGCAGCAGCGTGGCGGGGCCCGTGAACACGGCCGCCAGCTGGCGCCCTGGGGAGGAGGCCCTCCGAGGGCCCTGGATCTGCTACAGCCCTTCTCTTACCCATGACACTAGGCTGTCCAAATCAGAGATGGGCCCAGGAATGGAAAGGAGCAAAGTAGCCCGTTACGTACACCCGTTTTCAGTTTCAGACCTAGATGAGGGACTCGTGCAGATCAGCACCCAGTAACTACGTGTTAGAAGTTGAATGACCGAGCTAATCATTTCTATTATCCTCTCAAATAGCACATCATTTCTCCACTTCCAGTTACACGTGTATAAGTGCATTTAACTAAAATTTTAAAACACTCTTATTACTAAAATATTAAACCACATGAGCACAGAAACGACATCACTGCTTTCTTGGTTTGGGTCACACAGAACTGAAATTTCCTTAAGAACAAGGTCCACGAGGCTGTGCCTGTGTCTAGATTCAGCACAGGGCCTGGAGCACAGCAGGAACCCAACAGCCGCCTGCTAGACGGGTGGACCGACAGGTGGACAGATGGATGGACACTACAGGACTGTGTCACAGTGACGCTCCGTGTTCCCGGCAGACTGGACTCTGGACTGAGATGAGGGACAACATCCAGATCACAAGCAAGAGGACATCACGGTGCTGCAAACACATTTTGGATCTCAGGCTATTAAAAATAGTTTCTGGTTGTTTTTTAAAGAATTCTTTGACTACATTATGTGACAGTTAAGACCTCTGAGGCTAGTTTTGGCACCAAATGTTCGGCATCTGTGCGGTGTTTCCTCATGTGTGATTCGATCCCCGTCAAGCTTCACAGACTCTAAACAAGCCACGGGCCAGCAGAACCACACAGGCTTCGCGGTGCAGCTGCTGTAATAGGACTAAAGGACAGCGAGACAGAAGGCAGCAAACTCCTGAGCTAGGCTCGGCTCTGTGGGCAGACCGCCAGGCTTTTCACGTTCTCCGGAGTACAGTAAGGTTGGCTTGTGGATTATGTCCTATGATACCCAACCGCGGGCATCCAGAAGTGTCCATTTAACCACAACAGGGAGCAGGAGACACTCCCCACCTGCTTCTCATGTTCGCATCCTCTCTTTCTTAAATATGTTTTCCACGAAGTAATACAGACTAGTACTTCTAATTTTTTTTTTTTTTTTTTTTGTGGTACGCGGGCCTCTCCCTGTTGTGGCCCCTCCCATTGCGGAGCACAGGCTCCGGACGCGCAGGCGCAGCGGCCATGGCTCACGGGCCCAGCCGCTCCGCGGCACGTGGGATCCT